>NC_089219.1:137081284-137441529 GCF_963924675.1 Phocoena phocoena | reverse complement strand
GAGACTTTTTCCATTCCCTCAATCTGCCCTGTGATGCATTCTACACACTACTGCTCACTAGGCCCTCCTCAGGAGCTGAGGCTAACTCCATAAGGGTGCTACCCTCAAGGGTGTACATCTTGCCTAAGGTGTATGTCTCTGGACAAGGCCAGAATGAACGAGTTCAGTCCAACCCAGTAACGAGTCCAAATTGTGCTCAGGGATGCAAGCAAGAGGTCAGAACTGGAAATGAGTGACTGCTGGCCAGAGGTGAGTGTTAAGGCAAGGTCAAAGATCAGCATGTGAGAGGGCGGGCCAGAGCCAGAATACCAGGTGGACCATGTCACTGATTCAGTGACTGGGGTAAGGGGTTCAAGACAGTGACTTGGTTAATTCAAGAAAGCCAGAGATCTGTTGTTATTGTAGTAACAGCTGGGTGAATTTTTTTTTTTTTTTTTTTTGCGGTACGTGGGCCTCTCGCTGTTGTGGCCTCTCCCGTTGCGGAGCACAGGCTCCGGACGCGCAGGCCCAGCGGCCATGGCTCATGGGCCCAGCCGCTCTGCGGCATGTGGGATCCTCCCGGACCGGGGCACGAACCTGCGTCCCCTGCATCGGCAGGTGGACTTTCAACCACTGCGCCACCAAGGAAGCCCCAGTTGGGTGAATTTTTTCTGGGCCCAGCAGGTAAATGGACAAGGCTTCCAAACTTCTTCCTATTACCCTAAATGAACCCTCCAATCTTACCCCCAAAGTTCTTCTCACATTACTCCCTCAAGGGGAAGATTCCTCACAGCCTTCCACTTTATCAAATCCTTTGTCAAACAAAATCGATGTTTGTCCTTTCCCTGAACACTCCAGTACTCAATAATTGCTCCTGCCCTTGGCTCTGGACAGGTGTGCACACCAAAGGTTCTCTTGCTTTTGAATTTCAAGGATGAGCAAAATTTCAAAAAGAAACATATTATGGAGCCAACTTTTTATTTTTCTAAGTATGGGCTTTCAAAAACAACTACCACTATTTAGACCCCATCATTTTATAAAAGAAAGAGCATTTTAACACTAAAATTTCAGAAGCATATAATCTCAGAAAATCCTGTTAAACAAATACCTCAGAGATATCACGGGTTCAGTTTCAGATCATCGTAACACAGCAATGCAAAAAAATACTGTAGTCTACTAAGTGTGCAAGAGCATTAAGTCCAAAAAAGCAAAGTACATACCTTAAGTTATAAAATACTTTATTGCCAAAAACTGCAAACTGTCATCTGAGCCTTAGCAAGTCACAATCATTCTGTTACTGTAGGGTTTGAAATATGGCAAGAATTTCTACCAAAATGAGACACAAAGTGAGCAAATGCTGGAAAAAATGGTGCCCATAGATTTGCTCAACGCGCGATCGCCGCAGACCTTCACTTCATAAAAAAGGCAGTACTTGCCAAGTGCAGAAAAGTAAAGTGCGATAGTACAAGGTACGTCTGTAAACTGAGCCTTATAAAATCATCACTACTTGCCTAGTTTTTCTCATTTCACAACAAACTGATGAAAACGTTGTCATCAACAGGCACTAACCCATAAATTAGCATTGGAACCATAAATAGAGATGTCTCATTTGAAAATCATACAGCGCATTGCAGTCGTGCTTAGTTTTATTTTCTCCCGCATTGTTTATCCAACTTTTCGACTGTTC
The DNA here is from genome assembly GCF_963924675.1 of Phocoena phocoena. Taxonomy (NCBI): domain Eukaryota; kingdom Metazoa; phylum Chordata; class Mammalia; order Artiodactyla; family Phocoenidae; genus Phocoena; species Phocoena phocoena. The sequence goes on along the minus strand of NC_089219.1, from coordinate 137,439,863 downwards.
GTGTTTTCTCTGTAAGCTAGATGGGAAGACCCTCAAGTTCTGTTTATATTTCTTTGTATCCACCAACTCACAAAGCCTTGTACACATGGGATAAATACCAAGTGAGTGAATGTCAGGTCAGAACAGGGAAACACTTAAGTAACCAAAGGTAAAGAGGGGGCTAAGCTGTAAAAACAGAGGGGAAGACAGCACTTTTCCACCCCCCCCCTTTTTTTTTTTTTGCCGTACGCGGGCCTCTCACTGCTGTGGCCTCTCCCGTTGCAGAGCACAGGCTCCGGACGCGCAGGCTCAGCGGCCATGGCTCATGGGCCCAGCCGCTCCGCGGCATGTGGGATCCTCCTGGACTGGGGCATGAACCCGTGTCCCCTGCATCGACAGGCGGACTCTCAACCACTGCGCCACCAGGGAAGCCCTCCACCCCCATTTTATGCTACCTTTATGCTACAAGTCCTTGAGTGATGCTGATAAAAACAGCATTTGTCTATGATAAATCTGATAAGTGTGTGTGGTCCAGCCAAAGGGATCATTAGTTCATGATGCATGAACTAACCTCCCAAGCCTCCAAGCTGTCACCAATTTTTAGAGCAACGATGTAAAGGAGGAGCATTCTACCAGGAGGCAAGGCCACATTTTCTGCTCTGCCTCTGGGGTGTCATTTCACCTCTTCTAGGCCTCAGCTGCCTCTCCTGTTAAATACCTTTATTTTACATTGTATTGGAAAATCCTCTCCAACTCTGAGCGTTGTGATTTTTTTCACTTCCATTTTATCGGTGTACAGATAGGCCTAACACACAGAGAAGGTTCAGAGGCTTATCCCAGAGGCTTTGGGGAGGATCCCGATCACTAGACCCTCACTCCACCATGCAGCATGGCTATCCTGACACTTGTGAGAGTGACATGTGACATCTGTGCTAGGCCACCCAACCTGTGGCCTCGATCCCCTTATGAAGCCCTTGGATCACAGTGAAAGTAATGGAGTACTATTTATTTGAGTGCCTATTATACACCAAGCACTTTCCTTGTGCTGTCCCCCATCTTCTCAACAATCCAGCAAGGCAGGCATTATTTCTCCTTTGTACCGTAAGGAAAACTAAGGCCAGGAGAAGTTAAGCAACCGACACAGCAGAATGGGAAAAAAAGAGCAGGGACTTGAAGCCGGGCCTCTGATTCCAGAGCCTGTGCTCTCCCAGCGGTAGATCTGGTGGGTGAGCTGTTCCAGGGTAATGTCTTCCACAGCTCCAGTCTGTCAGGGACTAGGAAATCAAGAGCTGCTCATGATCTAATTTTCAAAAACACATAATTGAAATATCTTGAGTTTGTCTCGGCACGAGGATCCCACTTGAGTCCAGAACTCGCCACCATCAACCACGCCAGCAGTTAGGACTTGATTATCAGTGTCAGCTCTCTTTCGCTGGACCTTTCCTGCCCTCTGTCCCCAGAAGAACTCTACCATCAACCCCCATAGTTCTGGAGTGGGATACACAAGGGTCACCTGTCAGAACACCAGTGCTCTCACTCGGAACCTTGAAATCATCTGAATACTTCCATGTTTCAGGCCACCCTCAGTACTCACTCCATCTATCCATCCCTACCATCTTCCTTGTATTATTTAAGTCCATGCCAGGGCCATTAACTCCCTTGAAGGCAGAAACCATTTCTTAAAATCTTTGTGTCCTCTACATAATCTAGAACTACGCTTTGCCCCTCAATAGGTGCTCAATAAGTATTTGAGACGAAGATAAAGGCTTAGGCCTGAATTTCACAAACTGTGAGTCAGGAAGTTGCCACTCAATTCTAGGCAGTCCTCAGAAATGGAAAACACAGAAATACTAATTCTTAATTTTGCTGTACAATCAGGAAGCAAAATTATTGTCTTTGCCTCTGGGTCTTTTCTCTTTAGCCTCTAATACATACCTACTAGTGCATCAAGGCAAACTGCAGCCTTTTAAAAAAATATTTTAATGGAAAAGCCATTGTTTTAATGCAGGTACAGTTTCTGAGGACGAGGGAATTGGTAAATTGATATGCGTGAGATGCAGTGATTTCAGGAAAACACTGCCACTAAGTGTCCAAACACAAGCCCATCAAGATTTGAAGATACTCAAACTATCCTGCTGATGGTCACAGGGTCAGGAACGACGCATGTCCAGGAAAGAATCCAAGCTGGTAAATTTTTACACTCACTCTTCCAGTGTCTGGAGTGCCAGGAGTCTATAGGAGGAGGTGGAGGGACAGAAAGCGAACAGACATCCTGATGAGAAGAACTGGCACCACAGAGCATAGGTCCGGAGGGGAGAGGCCAGAGCTGAGGCCGAAGGGTTAAGGTTAGAACAAAGCAAGTGGCTTGCTAGGTGTTGTGTGTGGTAAACAAAGGACCAACACCAACTTTGGGGGATGGTTTGCAGACAGACGTGCCTTGAGGAGTCTTAAAGACAGGCTGGTGTAGGTTCCCCACACTGGGAAATGCTTCCCTGGTAGAAAACTTCCAAAGAAGGCTGATGTAAAAGGCTGACAAATGCCTGAGAACCTGGTTGAGGTAGGCTGGGAGCTAGCCCTGCCTCCTAGATGCTTCCCAACACCTGTAACCCAATGCAGTCCCTGAAGGGCTCCAAGGAACACAGTTTGCAAACCACGGGAGAAGTGTGAAGAGCCAACCCTTGGATCTAAAGACCCAGATTGCAGCCTGGCTCCGTAACTCATTAACCTCAAACGTCTCTGAGCCTCAGTTCCTGATCTCTGCAATATCCTCTAACTCAGCGGTCCCCAAACTTTTTGGCACCAGGGACCAGTTTCATGGAAGACAATCTTTCTATGGACGGAGGGGATGGTTTCGGGATGATTCAAGCGCATTACATTTCTTGTGTACTTTATTTCTATTATTATTACATTGTAATATATAATGAAGTAATTATACAACTCACCATAATGCAGGATCAGTGCTAGCCCTGAGCTTGTTTTCCTGCAACTAGATGGTCCCATCTGGGGGTGATGGGACCGCCTCAGCTCCCCCTCAGATCATCAGGCATTAGATTCTCACAAGGAGCGCGCAACCTAGATCCCTCCCGTGCGTAGTTCACGGTAGGGTTCACGCTCCTGTGAGAATCTAATGCCGGGGAGGCGGAGCTCAGGCGGTGATGTGAGTGATGCGGAGCGGCTGTAAATACAGATGAAGCTTCGCTGGCTCACCCGCTGCTCACCCCCTACTGTGTGGCCCGGGTCCTAACAGGCCACTGGCCAGCACTGGTCGGTGGCCCAGGGGTTGGAGACCCCTGCTCTAACTTACCTGCTGAAGGGATGAAATGAGGGAATATACCTCAAAGAGTTTTGTAAACTGCTAAGTGCATACAAAGGCTTTTACTTTTCCTAAGAACCCTTTCCGCCTATTCAAGAATCTAGGCTTTGAAAGGGAACTCAAAAGTCATGCAGTTCCGAGGCGCTCTCTCTACTACTGAGCATTCCAGCAAAGGCAAATGGATTGACTAAGCCCTCAGCTGACCCTAACCATCCGGTGAAGGAAGAGCCTTCACACTGGGGGCTCCCGACTATGCTGTGGGACAGAACTACTTACTGCCGGATGATGCTAGTCACCACGTGCGGTGAGCCGTTTCCTTCTGAAGAGGCAGTATTATCTTGCCTACCCCAATTAGAGCATAAGCTCCCTGAGGGCAGCGACCTTATCAGACTTCTTTGGCACTCTTCTCGGCCCTGGGAGTTCCATTAGTTAGCTCATGCTTCTGCTTAAAATACTTTATTGGCTCCTTACTTCCTGTAGGGTCGAGTCCAAATTCCTTAGCCCTGGGGGGGGGGCCCTCTTCTTATTCTGTACACTCTCCTTGAAGACTCTCATCCACTCCAAGGCTTCAACCTGTAGGCTGATGACCTCAAATAGAGTACAGTCATCTCTCGGTATCTGCGGAGATTGGTTCCAGGACCTCCAGGGACACCAAACGCCACAGATGCTCAAGTCCCTTGTATAAAATGGCATAGTATTTGCATATAACCTACACACATCCACCTGTACACTTTAAATCATTTCTATACTACTTATAATACTTAATACAATGTAAATGCTATGTAAATAGTTGCCAGCAAGGCAAATTCCAGTTTTGCTTTTTGGGACTTTCTGGAAAAAAATGTTTTTGAATATTCTCAATCCGTAGTTGGTTGAATCCAAGAATGCGGAACCCACAGATATGGAGGGCCAGCTGTATTCCTGACCATTGAACTCTCCTTCCCCTGAGCTCTTGACCTTTTACAACCAACTGCCTGCAGGACACTTTGCTATCTTCAAGGAGAGATGTTAAAAATACTGAATGGGGCTTCCCTGGTGGCGCAGTGGTTGAGAGTCCGCCTGCCGATGCAGGGGACACGGGTTCGTGCCCCGGTCCAGGAAGATCCCACATGCCGCAGAGCGGCTGGGCCCGTGAGCCATGGCCGCTGAGCCTGTGCACCTGGAGCGTGTGCTCCTCAACAGGAGAGGCCACAACAGTGACAGGCCCGCATACTGTAAAAAAAAAAAAAAAAAAAAAAAAATACTGAATGGCCCTGGCAAGGGCACTAACCAGTCAGAACAGGAGAGCTTCTGTCATGCCGCATATGACCAACATTATCGGTTTAGCTTCTAGATCTTGGGGCGGTCCGAGTGGCTGGCAAGCACGGTGGTGGAAGGGGAACAGGGATGAGGGGCTGCTCTGGGCAGTGGCTCTCTATTGGCAACACAGAAGTGTTTCATATTTCAGTAACCAACCAGGCCCAATGAGTCAACACCGATGAAAGCTCCAGCTTGGCCATCCCACAGCCCCTCACATTCAACCTGTCCACACTTTACTCATCTTCTCCACCCCAGCCTCCCACATCTGCTCTGCCTCTCCAGCCCTTGTAGCTGTGAAGGTGGTACTATCCGTCCAGTTGCCTAGGGCAGAAATCTAGGTGAATTCTTAGTACCACTTCCTCTCCCTGAACCCTACTGAATCAGTCATCAAGACCAAGTCCTATCCTTTGCAATTCCTAAATATGTCTCCAATTCACCCACTTTCTCCATCCCGAAATTTAAGTCAGGCTACTGTTTCTTCCACTTAAGACCCCTGTTATGAGCTTCCCTGATGGCGCTGCCTCCTCCAAGCGACTCTTCACATCGCAGCTAAAATAATCTCCTTTAAGCTAAATTGGTTTGTGTAACTACTCTTCTATACTCGCTCTCCGTTTCCCTGAGGTTGAAACACAAATTTCTTTACTTGGTCTATAGATTATCTAGTTTTTCAGTTCCCGCTAGGCTAATCTCTCTCCACTTTCCATCCACCATCCTACTCTGAATCCCACCCATCATCTCTGCTTCTAATTCTCTCGTTTGCCTAATTCTCTCTGGCCTCTGGGCCTTTGCCCATGACATTTATTCTGCCTAGAACTCTTCTTCTCGAGGCCCCTACACACACACACACACACACACACACACACACACACACACACACACATCCTCCCTCACCTGAAGAAAAAAGCTCCGGTTTGCTTTTATGTCTAGCTTGTACGTCAGTTCCTTTCGGAAGCCTTCCCTGTCCATCCGCTGCCCGGACTGGGTTGGCACCTTCCTGTGTGTCCCCATAACTCGCTATACTTCCCTGCCTCCCATACAGCATTTACAACACTCTATTGTATTTGCCTTTTTAATCGAGGGAGAGGTTTGTCATTGTTTGCCCTTGAATATCCAAAGTAGATGTTCATTCAGTGATTGCTGAAATGAAACAGAGGAGCCCGCAGCCCAGCACCTTCACATACGGGTGGTTTGTGGGAAGGCACTGGTCATCAACAGAAAGAAGTCCAGGTGTCTGCTCACCCAGACTCCTCCCTGGGGCCTCCCACCCTCCCGGGTGCAAACAGAAAGATGCCAACACCACTTCCTACAACGCTCCGGACTCTTGATGCAGAAGCTAAGAGGGAGAAGAGATTAGGATAGACATTAGAAATTCCTCATCAGTCGGAACTGAAAAGCAAGTTAGCGACTTGCAATCCTGATCTGTCAGAGTCACTTTAATCAACATGCAAAGACAGAATCGTGGTGCCCTGCTAGCCCGTCAGAGCAGTAGCAAAATTGGAAGTAAAAACCAGAATACTGAAGCAGGACATAAGCCGATCACATATTTAAAGTGTATACGTGAGTGTACGTGTGTGTGTGTCTATGAGGCTGAAATAGCTACAGCCTCCCCAAGTTGTTACTGTGGCAGGAATCTCAGGGATGGGACTGCGTGTCTCTGGGGATCTTTCTAACTGAGGCAGAAACCAGATATCTCTGGCTTGAACTGTGAGCTCCCAAAGGCCACAGCATCAACAGCCTACCCAGATCCAAACCAACTGCATCGGCAGGAAATCAATGATCATAACACTGGGGTGTTTTACAGAACTGGTGGCCTCCAGGTGTGGACCCGCTGACAGCCACACCAAACCTGGCATGCCCTTCTGCCCCACCCTGTCTCTCTGGTCCCTGCAATTCCTGCAGAGCTCCTCCAGTTCTGATGCGGCTGGCACAGACACTCCAACCCCTCAGTTTCAGTCAACTGGGAGGGCAGACACTGCTTTGCCCAAGGCCAACCTCCTGCAGGGCCCCAGGCATCTGAGATGAGCAGAACAGAGGAAGGAATTCAACCAGCTTCCCAACACCCAGGATAGGATACCACAGGGACAAGATTCCTGGTTCCACCTTAAGCCACTCTTAAAAGATCTGGAGCTTGGCCAAAGGCCCTGAGACAGAGTTTCCTCACTTCCTCAATTGTCTTTCTTGTCCCAGGTGATATAAGTGATATAAAATTGGTTCTGCTGCTCATCGGAGACAAGAGTCTGGGAGAATGAGTAATCCATACTCCACCTCCAGCTCACATCTCAAACAGACTTTAATGAATCTAGAGGAAACATTTATATTTAAACAAGCCTAATTCTGAAGCTCTTGGTTGAGATCCCAGGAGAAACAATATGGAATGATAGAAAGAACAGCATTCAGACTTTGGAGTCTTACCCTCTTGGGCTCAAATCCTAGCTCTATCATTTACTAAATTTTGGATCTTAGGCAAGTTACTTAATTTCCCCAAATCTCAGTTAACTCATCCCCCAAATGAGGATAGAACTTGCCTAATTAATGCACGTGCAGGTCTAGCATGGTACTTGGCATACCATAGGTGCTCAACAGATGTCAGTTCCCCTCCTCCTGATCGTAACCTCTAGAATTTAATGCACTATGGGCTTTCTGAAGAAACTATATATGATAAGAATAATAATACCCAGCCCCCAAAGATATCCCCATCCTAATCCCCAGAACATGTAAATTAAGAGGATTAAGTCTGCAGATGGAATTAAGGTTGCTAATCAGCTGACCTTAAAATGGAGATTAACCTGGATTATCACAGTCCCATCTAATCTAATTTCACGAGCTCTTAAAAGCAGAAGAGGAAAGGCAAGAAACGTGGATGAGAGAGATGTGACATGAGAAAGATTCAGCCCACTACTGCTGGCTTTTAAGATGGAGGATGAAGGTCACAAACCAGAGAAGGCGGCACCCTTTAGAAGGAGACAGCCCTCAGGCTACAGCCAGCAAGAGACTGGACACTGAGATCCTACAACTGCAAAGAAACGAATTCTGCCAACAACTGGAATGAGCAGGTAACACACTCTCGCCTAGAGCCTCCAGAAGGGAACATTCTGCTGACACCTTGATTTTAGCCCAGTGAGACCCACACCAGATTTCTTCTACACAGAACTGGAAGGTAATAAATCTGTGGGGTTTTTAAGCTGCTAAATTCATGGTAATTTGTTATGGCATCAGTAGAAAAACTAATGCACTACACTATGTATATATAGATTTAACTTTTTAATAGAGTTCTATTTTGAGAGGGGACAAAAAAAATCCCAAACTGGAATAGCAATCAAGTTTTCTTTTACTCAGTTAATGACTCCTAAGAGAAGCTTGGATATTCTGTATATCTGAACCCTGAGGCTCTCATCCAGGTCCTTTCCTCCTGGTGTCCACTAGTAAAAGGAGGCATAATATTTGGAAGAACTTAAGAGCCTGGGAATTATAGTCTAACCAAATCACCCTACCACATAGGAGTACATCATAAGCCTAAAACACAATGGCCCAGATTCTTCTGGGAGTAAGAAAGGCTCCAACAGGTGCAGTTCTAAAGAACACTTTTAACAATGGTGGGTTTGGCCACTTATGCTGAACATGGTATCTGGAAATAACACAATGATCCAGGAGGAACCACAGCCCTACCAGCCACAAGAAAAGCTTTTCTGGTGACATGTATGGCACATTTCACAACTCCCATCAGGTTAGAATCCACCCTGCAACCAAATGGCAGGGTGCAAGAGTCCCCGAGGGCACATGCTATAAAAGAATAACGGGGGTGAGTAGAGACAGCATGGGGACCAAGATAACTTCTTAGTTTTCAGTCCCAAGGACTTCTAGATTTAGAAAGCCTAAGCCAAGAAGCTGTAAACATTAATTCAGCATGGCATTTGATCATCTCATTAAATGCCTCTGAATCTTCATATAGTGCATTAGCCACCCAAATGCCAGGAACAAGAAGAAGCTGATGGCAGTAACTCCAAGCAACGGGTGCTGAGGGAGCCCACAGCTGCATAACGAAACAGCGGTCTGCCATATTAATAAGCACATCTATAATAGCTTTATCCACAGTAATCAAGACAATATGGTACTGGCACGAAAACAGAAATATAGATCAATGGAACATGATAGATGGCCCAGAAATAAACCCATGCACATATGGTCACCATATCTTTGATAAAGGAGGCAAGAATATACAATGGAGAAAAGACAACCTCTTCAGTAAGTGGTGCTGGGAAAACTGGACAGCTACATGTAAAAGAATGAAATTAGAACATTCCCTAACACCATACACAAAAATAAACTCAAAATGGATTAAAGACCTAAATGTAAGGCCAGATACTATCAAACTCTTAGAGGAAAACATAGGCAGAACACTCTGACATAAATCACAGCAAGATCCTTTTTGACCCACCTCATAGAGAATTGGAAATAAAAACAAAGGTAAATGGGACCTAATGAAACTTAAAAGCTTTTGCACAACAAAGGAAACCATAAACAAGACCAAAAGACAACCCTCAGAATGGGAGAAAATATTTGCAAATGAAGCAACTGACAAAGGATTAATCTCCAAAATATACAAGCAGCTCATGCAGCTCAATATCAAAAGAACAAACAACCCAATCCAAAAATGGGCAGAAGATCTAAACAGACATTTCTCCAAAGAATATATACAGATGGCCAAGAAGCACAAGAAAAGCTGCTCAACATCACTAATTATTAGAGAAATGCAAATCAAAACTACAATGAGGTATCACCTCACACCGGTCAGAACGGCCATCATCAAAAAATCTACAAACAATAAATGCTGGAGAGGGTGTGGAGAAAAGGGAACCCTCTTGCACTGTGGGTGGGAATGTAAATTGATACAGCCACTATGGAGAACAGTATGGAGGTTCCTTAAAAAACTACAAATAGAACTACCATACGACCCAGCAATCCCACTACTGGGCATATACCCTGAGAAAACCATAATTCAAAAAGAGTCATGTACCACAATGTTCATTGCAGCTCTATTTACAATAGCCAGGATATGGAAGCAACCTAAGTGTCCATCGACAGATGAATGGATAAAGAAGATGTGGCACATAGATACAATGGAATATTACTCAGCCATAAAAAGAAACGAAACTGAGTTATTTGTAGTGAGGTGGATGGACCTAGAGTCTGTCATACGAGTGAAGTATATCAGAAAGAGAAAAACAAATACCATATGCTAACACATATATATGGAATCTAAAAAAAAAGGTTCTGAAGAACCTAGGGACAGGACAGGAATAAAGATGCAGACATAGAGAATGGACTTGAGGACACGGGGAGGGGAAGCTTAAGCTGGGACGAAGTGAGAGAGTGGCATTGACCTATATACACTACCAAATGTGAAACAGAAAGCTAGGGCTTCCCTGGTGGCGCAGTGGTTGAGAGTCCGCCTGCCAATGCAGGGGACACGGGTTCATGCCCCGGTCCGGGAGGATCCCACATGCCGCAGAGCGGCTGGGCCCGTGAGCCATGGCCACTGAGCCTGCACGTCCGGAGCCTGTGCTCCACAGCAGGAGAGGCCACAACAGTGAGAGGTCCGCGTACCGCAAAAAAAAAACAAAAACAAAAAGAAACAGAAAGCTAGAGGGAAGCAGCCACATACCACAGGGAGATCAGCTCCGTGCTTTGTGACCACCTAGAGGGGTGGGATAGAGCGGGTGGGAGTGAGACGCAAGAGGGAAGGGATATGGGGATATATGTATATGTATAACTGATTCACTTTGTTATAAAGCAGAAACGAACACACCAGTGTAAAGCAATTATACTCCAATAAAGATGTTAAAAATAAATATCTTTATCCATCAGGCCCACTGTATTCCGACGTGCTCAGGATGCAATGTTTGGCATCAAGCAAGCTGGGCCCTTTGGCTGAGATTCATTTCATCCTCTATTAAAGGCAGAGGCAAAAATCTAAGCTGTGCTGCAAGGCCAGGATAGCACCTGTGTGGCGACCTCACAGATGCTGGGAGACCCCAGACGGGTCCGTGGTCCAGCAGCCACTGCCACGTCCCTTTCCTGGTCTGAAAGTCCCTCCAAAGAACACCACAGTCTAGCAAAGTAAATAAGATTGCCCCAGACTCTGAGGTCAGCCCTGTTGGTGAGCATGTAAGGAGCCAGTCTAGAAAAATGATGCTATTTTACCTTGAGAACAAACAGCTAGGTGGGCTCCAAGATGACTTCGTGACAGTCATTTGCAGGAAGAAGGATAAGCGCGCATCCTTACATTCCTCCTCTTCCATGAACGCCGGGGCTGGGTGCTCAGCGTGGAGGGCTGAGGAGAGCAATCATCTCCCAAAAGTGGGGTTGCTGAGGATTCTCTCTGACCCAACCCGGGAGCCAGATACAGAGACGCAAAGATGCTTTCCCCAAAATGATGTCTCTCTTTTTGGAAACTGAACGATCCTGGAGGCATGAACCACTAATTTAGCAAGTGAGGTGAGGCTGGGACCAGATTTGTCAAATGCTGCAATTTTTAACTCTCTAACTTGGAAAGTTCCCCAACTACTATGTGTCAGGCTTATTTCCCTCTGCTCTTTGAGGGCAGGGCCTGTTATACATCACACCCCTGGTGTATGCTAAGCACAGGGCAAGTAGGCAATAAAAACATGTGGGTGGGCTGGGAAAAGCTCACCCACCACTCAAACAGCCACCCCAGGAACTTCCTCCAGGCCAGAGAATCACTGCCACTCTTCATCCTCACCACCATCCTTCATCCCCATCACCATCCTTCATCCCCATCACCATCCTTCATCCCCAACACCCATCCTTCATCTCCATCACCCCACCACCCATCCTTCATCCTCTCCAGCCCTGAAGTCTAGATTCTGGAGCGGGGGAAATGGCTTCAAGGCTTCAGGTCTTCTGGCGTGTTCGTATTTTCCTCATGTTTGATTAAATCCATGCTAAACACAGAAGAGGCACTCAGGAATAGTGCTAAAATGAAAATACAGGGGAAAAAATCTTGAGTTGGAAGATGATGCATTGTATTTTTATCTTTTCTTTTATTAGTAAGTTTACAAAAGAAGTAAACATACAATTCCTCAAACACTAATTTCCCCAGTGCATGTAAAAGAAGACTCAGTGCTTACGAACAAAGGGATGAATAAGCCAGTTTTCCTACCCTCAAGAAATTCAAAGTCAGGAAGGAGAATGGGACGCAAAAACATACAAATTATAGAACTGATCAAGAGAACAATGTAAGTACCTGTCTCCTTTCCTTTCCCTCCATTTTGTCTTGTTTAAGAATACATCTATAACTAGGACTGGAAAACAAGAATGCCATCAGTGACCCAGAGGGGTGAGAAAATTCTAAAAGATCAAAAGCCATGGGTACAAACAGACAGGGAGAGAAGACAGAGGAACCACAGCCAGAAAAATGGAAAGAGGAGACCCTAGATGTGGGAGCAATTCCAGGGAACTCCAAGCAGAGTCAACTTCAAAGAACACTCAAGGTGGTGAACTGGGGAACTGCCTTCCGAGCTCTGGGACCAGCTCTTCCCATCTCTCCCGTTGGTGCCGAGCCCCCCAGCAGATGACCGAAGGCTAAAGGAAGGAACACATCTGCCAGGGCCAGACAGATGGGGCCCTAGTAGACAGTGTCTCAAGTAGATAGCAAGGTAGCCCTGAGTTCAGAAAATATATTCTCTTCCCTAAACTTTTCTTCCCCCCACCCCAAGTCTGTTTCCCTTCCAGAATTCTCCATCTTATTCTACCCTGTTTCTGTAGCCAAAATCCTGAGTCACCCTTCCCTTTTCTTTCCCTGTCTCTCCAGGCAATCCCCAAGTCCTGTAATTCTACCTGTCGGTGTCTCATAGCTATCTCCTCCTCTCTTTCCCCGGTGGCCTTCTCCGTAGCTTAAGCCCTCTCTTTTAACTCTCTCTCCTTCATGCTCTCCCATATGAAACAATATAGAGGAAAATCCTATTTTTTAAAAGCAATGTCGTCTCTACCCTCGGAAGACACCAGCTCTGTTGGGTGAATACTTTGCTAAGCCACTTGGGGAGATGGCAGAATCACTGCAAATGCTCACTGGCCTGTGATCAAAGGGAGTCAGCTCAATGCACCGCAGATTCCGCTTGGCTGCCCTGTGTATGCTGCTAGGGTGGGCGCCGAACTGCTTGGAACAACGGAGGGGGTACCAGGGGCCAAAGGAAGAGAGTGAGAGAAAACAGATGAACCGACCCTGAAATGGAGCTGAGGGAAAGGCATCAAGGAGAAGAACAGAGATGTTAAAAAAGAATTCAAGAAACTTTTCCTAAGTGACGTGCAATGCAAAATGTCTTCCTCATCCAGCCCCAGAAAATCTTCAGTCAAAGCTCCACTTCTCACCAACGTGCTGTGAAGCTAGATTTATTCCGCAGATTCGTCCAAGTGCTAAGTCCTGCTTTGAGGTGGGTGCAGGGTGAGAGCTGCCATGTCTAGATCTCATGCATAGTCAAGTACGTGGTGCTGCAGTGGGAAGAGGATGGATCCTGGCATTTGACAGACCTGGGATCAAATCCTGGCTTCACCACATCCACCGGAAGAATAAGAATCTTGCCAGCGCAGTTGTTACAGGACACCCCATCTCAGAAGCTGCTGTCTTCATGAATTTGTAGTGAGATGGTAAGACTGGTGGTCCTGCCTGCAATGGGTTGTCTGCCTCCTTTTGAACCTGCAACACCCCTTGTACTTTTCCTCAGCAGTTGACTGTGGTTGGAAGGGCCAGGACTCAAAATGTGTTTAAGCCATTTTCATAGTTGTCTTCAGCATCGTAGAAACAAGAAGAGCACATTTTCCCATCAACTGGGAAAATCCAGGGAAGAGACAAACCTTGAAGTGTGAGGTCAAGGACCACGGGGACGAACACCATGATGTTTGTGACAGAAGAACAAATGAGAAGCCGGAGGCTGTCCAAGCCTGTCCAGAACCTTACTTTCATCTAGTATTTAATATTTTGCAAACAGCTTTCACACGTTTTATATATTAGTGCTGTGAGGGAGAGAAAGTACAGACATTTTGCAAAGAAAGAAACGAAGTCTTAAAAAGCAAAGTGACTCATGCAAACTTACACAGTTTGCAAAGCCAGAGGCAGGACTCGAACCCAAGTCTGGTGTGCTTCCTATCACCTTAGGCTGCCCCTTTGGGCGTGGCGGGCTCATCTCTGTCTGTGCTTTTCTTCTCCTTGGTTTATAAGCATCCTACCCTTCCCCCTCTGGGCTGAGGGAAAGGAGCAAAGTCACCCTGAGCCAGAGGGGAAAGGCTGAGGAGGGTGCTCCAGAGCTGCGGAAACAGCTCTTCTGCTGAGGGAGTGACCCTCGGATGGGACAGCTGGGCACCGTAGCACTGAGACGCTTGCTCTCTCGTGGGGTGAAACATCATTAGCTGAGCCCATTGCCCCCAGCATCCAACACCTTCTGGAGGTGGAAGAAAGCAAGGGGATAGAAGGATATGGAAGGACTGAGAATTAAGGGCATTTGAGTCTATCTGAAGACTAACAACCAGGACATAATCATGTCTTCAAACTCTTTCTAGGATCTTAGGGAACCAGGACATTTGGAAGCTGGAAGAGACCTTTGGGGACCCCTGCAATCCGGGTGACGGGCAGCTGGCCTGCTCCCAACAGAGGAAGTGGGAAGGCAGACCACTGGGAAGCTCTTTGGGAGCAGCTGGGAAGAGAAGGCTTAAGAACAAAATAAGGAGCCACGATGAAGGCCCCTGCCCTTCACACCCGTGCCCTTCACACCCCTGCCCTTCACACCCCTGCCCTTCACACCCGTGCCCTTCACACCCATGCCCTTCACACCCTTGCCCTTCACACCCGTGCCCTTCACACCCCTGCCCTTCACACCCGTGCCCTTCACACCCGTGCCCTTCACAACCTGTGCCCTTCACAACCCAATCCCCGCTCCCACATCCCCCAGTGAAGCAGGAAACGGCACTGCTATTCTTACAGCCGATTACAGAGCACGCCAGAGTCGAAGGTCCACGTGGGCTCTAAAATGCTGTAACTGCACTGACTACACAACCCGTGAGGCGTAGATGCGGCAACTTCAGTGTCTGATCTGTCACATGAGGTGAACGAAGGCTTCCCTAACTCCCCCCCATCCTGTCTTCCATCACCTTCTCCAAGGCTGCTTCACGTTCCCCAAAGTGAGGTGCCCCTGCTTCCAGTCACTCTCTCTGGCCCCTTTCCTACTGCGCTCTGTAGAAACAGGCTAAGAACACACAGGAGTTTGGCTCCAGCCCAGACACACTCGCAGCTGCCCACAAATCCCACTTCCCAGGCAACCCAGCAAGGCAGAGGGAAGAAAGCAGAGGCGGCACTCGATACATTCCTCTGAGGCCCCATCGGCAATGAGTTCCTCCCCATCCAATACGATGCACTTTAAGTTCTGAGAACACAGAGTGATCCACGTGTTTGCATTAACCAAATGCTACGACAGAGCAAACTCGGCACTTCTAACTTGGGTAGGGAAGGAAAGGTATGACCAATGCCATGGTGTTCTTAAACCAAGCAGCCGTCGGACAGCACTTCCTTGGTATCAATAAACAAATGCTAAAAGCATTGAATCATTAACTTAGCCAATTAAAAATAATAAATTGAGGCCTCACCACCCACTGTGCAACGCAGATTTGACATATGCCCTGGGGGCCAGGAAGCCAGCTTTTCCAGGCTCTGGGAAGACCTGGGCATCTTACCAGCTGGGGCCCCAGTCAGACCATCTTGAGTTGAGAGTATGGAGCTGACCCAGTCATCCGACAAGTTATGTCAACCTTTTCAGTAACACCACCCCCTTTTGCCTCTGCCCAGCCTGCAGGTGTGAACACAGACCAAACACTCCCCCAGATTTGGGGGAGTTTCAGGTGCCTATTGTTCTATGGCTGATTGACAGCTTCTTTTTTTTTGTTTGTTTCTGTTTTTTTGTTTGTTTCTGTTTTTTTGTTTTGTTTTGGTTTTTTTGCGGTACGCGGGCCTCTCACTGCTGTGGCCTCTCCCGCTGCGGAGCACAGGCTCCGGACGCGCAGGCTCAGCGGCCATGGCTCACGGGCGCAGCCGCTCCGCGGCATGTGGGATCTTCCCGGACCAGGGCACGAACCCGCGTCGCCTGCATCGGCAGGCGGACTCTCAACCGCTGTGCCACCAGGGAAGCCCTGACAGCTTCTTTGACACACACACAACTTCCAGTCCACCTCCCCTGGTTCGCCCCTGAATAGAAGCATTGTGCTACACAGCACATACATGTATTTTAAAAACTGAAGTAAATGACAACTAATTTCCTTTGAAGAATTCCAAGACAACCCTGGGGAATCATTAAGCGGGGCTGGGAATCACTGATGTTAAGGTTTCACCGCTAGGGGTGGGAAACTTTTCAGCCTTGGCTCCTGCATCTCCTGTGGGAGCACACAATTGCCTCTTTCCCCCGCACGCTCGTACAACCCAAAAGAGTAGGTAGCCCAACGCTGGAGACCATTTTCCAAAGAAAACATCTACCCGATCACAAGGACTGCCTGAGACTATGGTCGCCAAACCATGCTGAGATAACTGACAGGAAAGTACTTTTGAAAGGTATAAAGCATTCTATAAATGTAAGTCCTTATTATTTCCTATTATTCCTATTATTGCATCAAGGATGGTACTCCATGTACCACACACTCTATTTCCCACTCATTCTAGAGCGTTCTGGTCATCTCATTGGAATTGCCTCCAAAGCTTCGACCCTGCTGCACTTAGCATTCAACAGACATTTGTGAGATTGGATGAACTTGAACAGAGCTCCACAAGGGTATTTCCTAAACGGAAAAGATGCTGTCTCCTTGTAGGGATGGATTTGGCCATCATTCAGGAAGGCCCATTTTTATGCTATTTCCTGTGACCGCATGACATGTTATTCTCTTGGTAGATAGACCATGCTATCTCTGTGGGTGAGACCTGTTTTTGGTGGGGAAGTGCCTAGATAAGCCTCTTGCCAAAGCAAGTGTATACACCAGGAAAGTCGCCAACGAAGTGATACAACTGAAAGGAGCTAGCAAGTACTGGGAGCTTGTTCATGGCCGATCACTGCACTGGGTGCTGGGGACACCAAGGTGAGTGATGCAGACCCAGTCCCTAGGGCTCATCCTCTAGACAACAGGGTGACTGTGCATAGTGGTTTCGTATCATCTGCAACTTGGAGCAAGTTGGGGACAGAAAGGAGCAAAAGTCCACCCCTAACCGCCATCGACAAAGGCCTGACCCACTCACCCTAGTCCTGGACCCGGGTTTTAAAGGTGGTTCTTAAAAAAAAAAAAAAAAAAAGACATTTGGGAAATGTAAATCTAGCGTTCTGAAATTCATGGGGGAAATGTTTCAAATCTGAACTTTCTGTCTGATTTTATGCATGCTGTTCTTCCCTCTCCCGGAAATGACTCAAGAGGCACCGGGGCTTTTACATCTTCATCCCTAATTCCCACCTTCAAACTCCTCTCCCTGCACCAACACCTTCCCCCTGACACATTTAGCATACAATCTCAAATGCTCATTTGTCTTTATAAAATATGAGATATAGGGAGGGAGGGATGTTTTCAATTTACCTAAGTCATATTACGTTACGAATTTCATTCAGTTCCTCATTTTTTTCACTCAGTACTTAAAGCTTATCCGTATTTCAGTATGCAGGCTCTTGCTTCCCTACTGCATGTCCTATAACTGCTTCCACTGCAGTTAACTGTTCCCTTTGTAATGGGCACCTAGGTTGCCATTAACTCCCTGCTATTACAAGCAACACGACAATGAAATCTTTGGACACGGCCTTTCGGATCTATGCAAAGCATTTCTCCAGGATTTATGTATCTGAGTGGGACTTCCGGGTCATAGGTCATACACAGGTTTCATTTCACTAGATTCTACCAAATTATTATATTGATACTTTCCAGAGTCGTTGTACCAGTTACACTCTCACCAGCAGTCCATGAAAGTTCCCATCTCCCCACATCAGTGCCAATGTGGGTATTATCCAGCTTTCTGAATTCTGGCATTCTGCTAGGTATAAAGAAGTTTGTCCTAATTGTTTATATTTGTCTTTCTTTGAGGATTTCTAGCTTAAAACACTGACTGTGTTTGATTTAGACTCTCCCACTCCCCACCAAAATACCCATGATGATAAAGGAAAAGATGGACAAAAACAAATAATTTTTTTTTAAAAAAAAATAACTGAGAATGGAATTGGAACAGAACAAACTTACGAGCCTGAAAGAATTTCCAGAAATGCACCATCCCTCATCTGCAATTCCTGCTGCACATCACAGGGAGGCAAGGGTTCTACTGCCCAGAGAACCAGGAAGCCAACCTTCTCTTGCCTGGGTATAACTTGTGAGAAGACAGAATACCACTGCCCACTCTAGCCTTCAGCACCTCTGTTTCTAGAGCCATTACAAGACCAAACTTCCTAAGAAGGAACAGGAAGTGGGAGTAGTGGGGAGGGAGAACCGGCCACAGACTTTGGGTTCTGGGACATGTGCTACAAAATAAGGAAGGTCAGATCAGAGAGAGGACAGTCCTGGAAACAGCACCCTTGGGAAACGTAGCTGTTACCTCACCACACACCTTCCTTAACTCTTCAGCATTAACTGGGTCTGGAGCCACAGTGTAGACGGTGGTGCCATTTGTAGAACAGGGAAGACATGGAGGAGGAGGAGCTTGGAGGATGGGGTAAGTTGAAAGTTCTGGTCCGGACATGTTAAGCTGAAGATGCTACTAGACCCCTGAGTTAAGTTGTCAAGGATGCAGCTGGATTAAGCCTCAGAAGCTCAGAGGAGAGATAAAGGCTGGATCTATAAATGTGGAAGTCATCCACATACAGATTTCTGGAAACCTGTAAGAATGGATGAGATCCTAGCGGATGAGTATAGATAGAGAGGAGAAGAGGGCCAGAACCCAGACGTGAGGCACACCTACATGAGGAATAGAGCAGAGAGGAAGAGCCAGCAACAGAGACTATAATGAATAGTCACAGAGTTAGGAAGGAAACTAGGAGAGCGTGCTATCACAAAAGCCAAGAGAAGTAAATGTTTCCAGAATGACAGTCGTCAGCTGTACCAAATACTCTGAGAAGTCAAACAAAAGAAAGGCAGAGAAGGAACCTTGGGACTCAGCAACAAGGACACCACTTTACAAGAGCAGTTTTAGCAGACAGAAGCCTATTAGAGTAGGTTAAGGAGGGAACAGCAGATGAAAAAGTGGGGACGACTATTGACAACTCTTTCAAGAGGTTTTGCTGTAAAGGAGAGCAGAGAAAGAGGACAGAGGATAAAGAGGGGTATGACATTCAGGGAGGGTTGCTTTTTTTTTTTAATATGAGATTATATAGCATGTATTTACACTGGTGGAGATGATCTGTAGAGAGAGAGTGCGGGAAGGTGAAGAGATGACATTGAGAACAAATGTGGAAATGTTTAAAAGAGAATATAAAACTGTCAGAAGCAAGACTACACACATCAGCCTCGTGGCGAGAAGGGAAGCCTGTGGTAGTATGAGGCTACCCATGGCACACGGTGATGGGGTGGTCTGCTGGCCTTTAGAATGACCAGTCAGAGATGCTGTTGGTGAGCACACAGGGAGGCCCTGGCAGTCTCACTCGAATCATGCAATAGTGAGAGTTCTTAGTTGTTCATGTTTTTGTTATCAATCACTGAGCTCTTTGGATTTAAGACACCTCAACCTCAGAAATATCATTAGACTAGAATAAGCCAATCCTGGACATTCCAAGTAAGAGAACTCATTCGACTGTATTAGAATTAACTCAAGAGTTCAGAAAGGTAGTCAGATGCACTGGTTCATTCCAAGAATATATCAATATATTGAGAGCCTACTATGTGACAGACACTGTCCTAGCCAGTGGACGTAGCTTGATAAGTAAATGGCCACGATTCTTGCAAATAAATAATTATAGATTGATAAGGTGGTTAGGAAAGTCCTCTGGAAAGAGAGGATGTGTGAGCCCAGACCTGAAGGATAAAAAGGAATCAGCTCCATAGAGAACAGAATGGGAAGTTCCAGATAAAAGGAACAGACTGTGCAAAGTGGTAAAACAAAAAGGTCAGGATGTTGGAGGAGGTAAGAGAAAGCCAGAGGGCCCAGAGGACAGAGAGAAGAGAGCAGGTGTAGGAGATGAAGCTGGAGGGGCAGGCGGTGCCAAAGCAGGCAGTTTCATAGGCCCTGGGAGTTTAGATTTCAATGGGACACCAATATAAATGGTCGACATACATGTTCACAAAAAAGTACAGCTTGCCTGCATGCCAGCAATAACATGTTAGAAAAAAGTATCTTGTTCATAATAGCAATAAAAACTACGTCTAGAAATAAAAACCTTAACAACAGAATTTGTATAAAGGAAGGAAATTATAATATTTTACTGCAAAAGGTAAGAGAAACCTTGAATAAATACCATATTCCAAGATGGAAAAAATATAAATGTCCCTTTTATCCAAACCAATTAAAGACTGTTGCAATTCCCAACAAAATCCTGACCTTTTTATATTACTGCAAAGTGATTCTAAAGTATGCTAAAGGAGACTTTACCTTATCAGATATTCTAATATATTATAAAGCTCAAAATAAAAACAGCACGATAGTAGGAAATAATAGATCAATGTAACTAAGCAGAAAAAGAAACAGACTCTACTATACCTAAAATTGTAGATGATGATACAGATAACATTAAAAACCAGTGGAGAAAGATTTCTTCAATAAATACTGCTAGGAAAGTTGGTTAACCATTTAGAATAAAATGAAATTGAATATTAACTAAAAATCTTAAACCAAAATAAATTCCAGATGGATTAACAATATATTTTTAAAACATAATTAAAACATAAATGAAAATTCCTCAGGCTGAAGAAACAATATAGATCTTATTCCATAGAAATGTAAAACTTCAATATATTTTTAAAAATTAAAAGAGTAAAGAAGAAACTAAGAAAAAATATTCACACCGTAATGACAAAAAATTAAAACTTTAATATATAAAGAGTTCTGACAAATCAATAAGAAAAATACAAACACCCAATTTTTAAAAGGAGCGTAGGACATGAATAATTCAATAAAGAAAATAAACATATGAGTGATAAACATTCAATCATTAATAATCAAATAGGATACCATTTTTTATCTAACAAATTTAGTTTTTTCCCCCTTTCTTTGCTTGCTAATGATCAGTATCAGTAAAGTTACAGGAAAGGTGTCTCTTACTGCTGGTGGAAGTATAAATTGGTGAAAACTTTTAAGGAGGTAGCAATTAGATGATTTTACGCAGTAATTTCACTTCTAGCAATTTCTCCTAAGGAAGTACTCAGAACTACAGTCAAAATGGTACATTCAAGGATGTTCATTACAGTATCACCTCCATATAATTCATTCTCCACAGAGCAGCTAAAGAAGTGTTTTTAAAAACCCAGATCAGTGTGTTCCAGGGGTGTGCTGGTAAATGCTTAACAATGGACCCTCTGGAGGATGAAAGCCCTGATTTGTAGGAACTGCTACAAATTTCTGTAGTGTGAACACTCTCACCATGGCCATTTAAGTCACCAACATGATGTCACTAAACAATCAGTTGGGAAGAAATGGGTATAATCGGTTCTCACAAGCCCACGTGAGCCAAGTCCAGCTCACATGACTGAATGTGTGTTTCTCCCCCACACAAAACCCCCCAGTAGGGGTCCCTCACATTTTGCAATAAATTCCACACTCCTTGCTCTGTCCCCCAAAATGCTCCATGATGAAGTGGCCCCTGCCCATCTTCCAGGCACCTCTTCCACCCCCACTTTGCTCACTCACTGATTCTGAATTTTTTTTTTATATCTTCATTGCAGTATAATTGCTTTACAGTGTTGTGTTAGTTTCTACTGTACAACAAAGTGAATCAGCTATACATATACATATATCCCCATATCCCCATTCTTGAGCCTCCCTCCTACCCTCCCTACACACCCCTCTAGGTCATCACAACGCATTGAGCTGACCTCCCTGTGCTATGCAGCAGCTTCCCACTAGCTATCTGTTTTACTTTTGGTAGTGTATATATGTCCATGCCACTCTCTCACTCCATCCCAGCTTCCCCTTACCCCTCTGTGTCCTCAAGTCCGTTCTCTAAGTCTGCGTCTTTATTCCTGCCCTGCCACTAGGTTCATCAGTACTGTTTTCTTAGATTCCATATATGTACTGCTTCTGAATTTTGATTGAACTCCCCAAGTTCACTCCCACTTCAGAGCCTTTCAACTTGCCCTTTCCCACTTCTTCTCCCACATCCTTCTCCAATAGGATCTCCTATTCAGAAAGATCCTCCCTGACCACTCCATCTGAAGTTGCCACCTCTTAGTTCAGTACCTTGTCTTGTTTCATTTATAGCCCTTGTCACCACCTGACTTAGCTTGTTTGTCATGTCTCTCCAGTAAAATTTAAACTCCGTAAGATGACACCTGTCTAGTTACCCCATGTAATTCCTGGCATTTAGAAGAATACTTGGCATCTAGTAAGTATTCAATAAATATGTGTTGAATATTGATAAATTAATTTGTTTTTAATAGTGAAAAAATTTTAGAACACAAAAATGCCCAATGATAGGGAAATGGTAAAACTAACATTTATTGATCATTATGTGCCAGGTACTGCAATACATGTTATTTGTTCACCTCACTTAATATGTACAAGACTCTATGGAGTGAGTACTATTGTTATCCCCATTTTACAGATGAGGAAATAACCAGAGAGGTTAAGTCATCTGCCCAATGCTACACAGAGCCAAGGAAGTAGGTCAAACCCAAGTCAGCTCCACAGGCCCATCTAGATCATCTAAGATTCCAGCGAGGGGGGTGAGGAGGCTTCACTTAGACCAATGAGCCCAGAAACACCCAAGTGCTAGTTTCAAGTGCTCCCTGAGCTATTATTGAAATAGTTTCTTATTTCACAGTTGGCTGCTGCTCTTCAGAGTTGCAGTTCTCTTGGGCAAGAGCTCTTTAGGGAGGAAGAATAAGAAGCAAGACAGGAACTAAGTTTACATGAGTCTCTATCTTAACAGCAGCATAAGAACCCCCAAATCTCTCCCTGAACTTCAGCCATTACAAATCCGGTTTTCAAATAATATTGAATGGTATTACTATAACACAATATAATGAAAAGTGAAAGCAGCAAGATAGAAAACTATATATTCTGTAGGAGCTCAATTTGGGGGGTGGGGGGCTAGAAGTTAAAAACACATTTGTATGTATATAAAATGCTTTGAAAAAGACCAGAGGGAAAAACACACCACAATGTTGGCAGCGTTTGGATTCGAGTGACTGGACTGTGTGTAATTTTTATATTCTTCTTTATAGTCTTCCTTATTTCCCAATTGTTTTCCAATGAATACGTCTTTTGTAATGAGAGGGGGAAAGTCTATATCATTACATTTTTTTAAACGGTTGAAGATTTTAAAGGCAATGGGATGCAAAATTGAGAGAATGTTAAACAGCCCAGATAAGCAAGATTGGGAGACTGCAAATATGGTTTCTCCGGGGCCAGGCTGAGAGAAGCCTTGCGGGGAGAGGCCTCAGGTACTTAACCTGAGAAACAGCAGCTAGAGAAGTGGTCACAAAGGAGACAAGCACAGGACAGAGAGGGGATGGTGAGGAAAGGTAACAGGGTAGGTTAGGTTTCGAGGGTTGGTCCCTTCCCCCGACACTGGAGGGAGGTAAGTTCTAGGTTAGGGTAGAGTTTTAGGTTCCTGGACCCAATTCCAATACAGGGTGGGGTGTCCCCTACAATTCAATTCAATTCTGACACTATCGACCCAGAGATACCCTACGATTCCACAGGTTAAGGGATCAGTCCTACAAGACCGCCCCCCACTGCCTCCACTTCAGATTCCAATCACAAGCCCAGGTTGTTACCTGTGCTTCTGACCAACCTGCTACAGACTGGAGGTTCCCATCACCTGCTCCTTGGACTTCAGATGCCTACTGCAAGCCCAGGTTGCTACCTGTACTTCATTAAAAGGTATGAAATTTAGCCATTTTCAACAACATGGATGGACCCAGAGAATATCTTACTAAGTGAAGTAAGTCAGACAGAGAAAGACAAATATCATATGATATCACTTACATGTGGAATCCAAAAAACAATACAAATGAACCTATTCACAAAACGGAAACAGACTCACAGACAGAGAAAACAAACTTATGGTTACCAAAGGGGAAAGAGGGGGGAGGGGATAAATTAGGAGTATGGGATTTACAGATACACACTACTATATATAAAATAGACAAGCAACAAGGATATACTAGCACAGGGAACTATATTCAGTATCTAGTAATAATCTATAATGGAAAGTAATCTGAAAAAATAATATATATATATTACAATCACTTTGCTATACACCTCAAACTTAACACAATATGGTAAAACAACTGTCCTTCAATTTATAAAAGAGTCGTCATGTCTTCAAAATGATAAAATGACATACCTCTGAGTTTCAGGGTCAGTATGTTGTGATCTAAACCAAGTCAAAAGCAACTGGAGAGCAAAGATGATGTACCCCTGCCACGTCAAAAATCACTTCACAATTTCAGCTCCTTATTCAAAGCAAACACCAATTTTCCATTCAAATTTACTTTTAAGCAGAGCTTAAATTTATCTTTTGCCTTATTTGTACAGTTTGAATTGATTTTTTTTTTTAGCAAATGGTCATTAATTTCTACATGAAAAATTGAGGAAGAAGCATACTCGTTTGGAATACCATTTTTCTATTTTATGTATGTGAAATAAATTACTCATAATACTTTGTAGGCAAAAATTGTTCAGGCTGGTGTGTGTATATGAGTGTGTTTCTGGGTGGGGAGAGTTCCATAGCTTTCCTGGGATACTTGGAGGAGCCCATAACCCTGAAAAGGTCACCACAGTTCCAGATCTAACAATGGCTGAACTTATAGAAAAGTTAAGTGTCAGTGGCCTTGTTCCTTTGTGACAGTGTTAGTCCCTGGGCCCTCTATGAACCTTACTTATTTACAGTCATATGAAATTGCAAGGTCCATGTTCAGCAGAGTTGTAACGTAAACGAAAACGTGGGTTCAATCCCAGCTCTAGCTGTGTGATTCTGGGTAAAACATTTAATCTCTCTAAGCCTTTCATTTTATCCATAACAACTGGCCAGGTCATTACAAGCTCAAATTAGATGACATAATGAACATGCTTTGTCCACTATATAATGTCCTAGAATTGTAGGGTTGTATTGTAAGGTACATAATGTCCTACAGATGAGGAAAATGAGGTGCAGGAGAACTAAGTAATGTACCCAAGATCAGACAACTAAGAATTGCTGGATTCAAACTGGATTCAGGTCAAGATAAGCCTTCCCCCTCCCATTGTCCCAGGACTCAGACAAAAGGATATAAATTATCATCCAGTGAGCCTTGGCCCCTTATTTTACAGGTACAGAGATGCAGAACCCCTCAGAGATGCTCTAATTGCCTTCTAAAAGGCCTACAGGAGCAGTCTATCCCCGCAAAAAAATGTGGGGGGTCTCAGAAGATAGTCTCAGACAATCCGCTATGTCCCAGGAAAGATGATAGAGGGACTGACTCCTGACAAAGGCTGGACACAGGTGCCTGCCCATCTGCAGCCACAGGTCTGGGTCAAAAGCTCTCAACCCTGGCTGCACCTTAGAATCACCTGGGGAGCTGTAGAAAATATATATATCAATATACATCTATACATACATACATATACATACATACACACATATCAATGCCAAGACTCCACCTAAGAGTATTTGCATCTGAATCTTTCAGAGCTGGAATCTAGACACCCACATTTTTTAAAGCAAACTGGGAACGGTGTAGGTGGGTCACTGAAGCTCACTGTGTAAATGATGGTCCTGCTTCCTGGCTACAGCCTAAGGAAAGTGCGGGACAGAGAAAGACTGCAATGGACTGAATGTTTGTGTTCTGCTAACATTCACATGTTGAAATCCTAAAGTGATGGTATTTGGAGGTGGGGCCTTCGGGGGGTGATTAGGTCATGAGGGTGCAGCACCCATGAATGGGGTTAGTGCCCTTAAAAGAAGAGGCCAGAGAGCTTGGTGCTCTCTTTCTACCTGTGAGGACACGGTGAGAAGTCGGCCGTCAGCAGCCCAGAAGAAGGGCCCCACCAAAACCTGACCGTGCCGGCACCCTGATCTCAGACTTCCAGCCTCCAGAGCTGCGAGAAATAAATTTCTGTTGTTTAAAAGACACCCAGGCTATGGTACTTTGTTACAGCAGCCCAAACTGACAAGCCAAAGATGAATAATAAACGTTAGTGAAAATGAGATTAAACACATCACGAGAGCATAAGAAAGTATGAAGCTTATTGGTAAAGGTAAATACATAGACAAAAACAACCCTGAGATGTTGCTGCTTAATCCCAGAAAGATGAAGAGACGTGTCAGGCTACTGGGTGACAGGCTCGGGTCTACCTAGTTCCAAGGATTTTCAGCCTCCACTGAGCTCTGCGGCCAGAAGCATCTGAGAGGAGCCCGAGACAGCAGAGTCAAGCCCAGATGCCAGGCAGGTGATCCTGGCTGGTGAAAGTGAGGAAAGACCCAGACCCTCCACTGAGAGGCTCCAACCATCTCCACAGGTGTGCAGAAAGGGAAGCACTCACAACAGAGGAGCACCCTTGGGAGAACAGGTCCTGGCTGGTGTTCCAGAAGGTTCTGGCCAGCCCCCGTGCCTCTGCTCAGAGGCAAGTCTGTACCGTGTGGATGGGGGGGACATGACGTCCTCCCTCCGTGTGGTGCAGGAGTCCTTAAAGCAGTGTGGCGGATGCCATGACATGCCCTGTCTCCCCTTCAGGACTGCAGGTCCTTTCCCCCAGCTGCTGGGATGCTGTTGGCACACAGTCCGCACTGTCAGCCCCCTCAGGAATTGCCTTAGCTGCAGCTGCCCACCTGGACCAAGGTCAGGACACCTTCAGGGCCGGTGGGGGGCGGAGCTGCACGCATCCAGTGTCTGGTCGACGAGGGAAGAGAAAGGCCTCGCCTCTTTGCCCCAACTCCAGACAACTCTGGAAGACCATCCGAGTTCTAGAGTCCTCTACCTCCACCCCATGAGGTCATCTGAGGCCTCTGTTGAGACGAATCGCAGCCCAACTTCTCCCTCAGTCCAATCCTGCTTCCCTCCCTTCCTCTCCCCCAGTGCTGATCTCAAGAGCACCCCCAAACCTGCATAAACACCCTGCACATTAATCCTCGTCTCAGAGTCTGTTTCCCGGAACCTGGTCTGCAACAAGCAGCCTCCCACCCCTGCAGCAGCGTGGGAGCAGAGGCCCCAGAGCAATGTGGGAAGGAAGGCAGGTGTCCTAGGCACCGGAGGGTAAAGGATGGGCTTGACAGAGCCTGGCCCTTAGCCAAGCCAGGGCCAAGTGCAGGAGGAGGCGATGCCTGCATCCCAGCCCAGAGGATGTGGCTCTGTCTTAGCCGCATGGCCCCCAACTGGCTCCACAGCCTACTTGGGAAGACGGGGAAGGAACAGGGCTGAGTCCCAGCCAGGCGGCCTAAGAAATTTCCATGTCAAACAGCGTACAAACGTGGGAAAAAATTATTCTCATCAGATTGGAGTTTACGTCAATATCAAACCAAGATTAGTTCTAAGTAATAAAGGGAGGAGGGAACAGAGGCCCAGAGAGGTGACGTGACTTACCCAAAGCCACCCAGCTCCCAGGTGCTAGAGCCCGGATTGAAAACAGGCAGTCACACCTATAATTTATAATGTGCTCTGAGCCATCTGACCACACTGCCTCAGACAGCAAGCGAGGGCTACCTCTAATCCATATTACAAACAGAGCCCAGAGACGTAAAGAGGCTTGGCCAGGGTCACACAGCTTCTTGGTGACAGTCTCCTTTATAGAAACATTTCTTGAGCAACTTTATACAAGCCTGGCACTGTGCACGGGCCAGATGTTACACCTCATAGAAGTGTACGTGTCGTGAAGGAGGACGGTGGGGTTAGAACAGTATTTATGTTGAGGCAATCTTCCTGGGCCACCTCCCCCTAGAGGGAGCCTGTGATTTGAAAGCAAGGCTCCTCCCTGAGACAACTACACCCAACGCAATCTGGCAAGTGTCACTCGCCCGCAGCAGAACCAGAATCACAAACCTGCCACGTGGGCCAGCACACACCAGCCAGCACCACCTGGACAGTAACCCCCAACCCTGCCCGCCGCCCCCCCGGCCTGTTTCCATTCCGCCCCCCCCAACCCAAGGAGGCACACAGGGTTCCCTGGAGAAACTTCTGCATTCAGCCAGCCCCTTGCAAGGAGGCCCCTACTCCACCCAGGAAGGCACCAGGGCTCCCTGCTCTGCGCCAGATGCCACAGGCTGAGCCACAAGCGTCCCCGAAGCATCGCCCTGGCTCTGGATAAAACCGACGCTGTCAGCATGCTAATTATTGAGAGGAGAGGTTGGGCACACTGACTGACAATTAATGACTCCATCTCTCTGTTTCCTGCTGGCATATTATTAATTCATTGTGCCTCTCCGGTGGGGCCGGAGAGATAACACAGACTGCAAAAGTTCACATTTCAATTTGCAGCCAAGACGAGAGGCGGGGTTTGGGGAGAAGCATCAGTCCTCAGGGGGCGAGAGGGCACAGTGTGGGAAAGCCTCCTCCACCCACCCCCTCCTTCAACTCTATCCTACAGGAAGGAAAGCGCGTGTCACAGAGGCTCAATCACAGAGGGTCGCTGGAGCGTGGCTCGTAATCGCCCGAGCGACCGGAAACTCCCCTGGAGAGGGGCTATGTGAATAAGTTGTGGTTCTAAGGAAACTGCATCTAAGGAATACCATGCAGCATTAAAGAGACACTGTGGTCATCTTTCTAGAAACTGCCAGGGAAAGATATCCATGATAGAATGTTAACTTTTAAAAAGCAAAATTAAAAGCAAAACGCAGACCTGTATGTCTAATATGATTGCACTGTCATGACAGAAAGAAAGGGAGAGACAAGTGTTCCCAGCTTCTGCATAGAAATAAGGGGAAGAGAGCCACCAGAGTGGATGATGGCTGGGGAGCGCTGCGATGAGGGGGGAGGGGGATGAAGATGGACTTGACCTCAGCATACCCAGGCCAGGTATGTCCAGCCACCCTACCCCACACCAAAGAGCACGCCCCCAAGTAAGTATTTCTGTACTCTAAGAACAGAAAGAGAATTTACCTAACTCCTCCCTGTATTCTTTATAAACGTGGGGAGGGATGCAGCTTTCCCATCACTGAGATCAGCAGGTGATGAGCAGCGTGGCCCGGTAGTGAGATGTGTACACACAGCAGAGGGTCTACACGGGGCTTCCCAGGTAAGAGAAGGAGGGAAGGGAGAGAAGCAAAAAAGGAACCCAACCCCACATTTATTCATTCCTTTCCACATTGGGCTTTGAAAAACAAATGAGGAAGAGAGAGGTGGTGAGAGGGGCCAACGGCAAGGAGAGGTGGAAGACGGTACAGGTGGGAGAGCAGGCCTCTTGAGGGGCGTCCTGTGCTGAGAGGAGAAGCAGCCCCTGAAAACAGCACAGGCCAAAGGTCACAGCAGACTGGCCGCAGGGCCTAAGGTGACGCACTTCTTTCTCTCCACCTCTGCTTTCTCATCTGAACGTTAAAAGAAATTACGTGAGGCGACGTTTTTAAACGTCTTGCTTACCACAATGCCTGGAATACCGCAGGTGGTCTGTATGTGTGTGTGATCTTCAGCACCAAGTATGTCCTTTTCTACGTGTGTCTTCATCCATTCTGTCACTTCCAAGAGAAAAACACTCCTGACTCATCTGGAACCATGCATCCAGGTGAGCGAAGGAAGGGCAGGGCAAGGCAGTGAGGGAGGTGGGAAGCCCTGGACTGAAGCCGGAAGCCCTGCGCGCTCACCCAGCTCTGCAAGGCCCTCCATCTTCTGGCTTTGGTGTCCTCACCTGTGATATGATGGGTGACCCCTAGGCTGCTCTGGCCCGTTCCAGCTACATAGCACTCTCTGAAAAGCTTCCAAGTGAGAGACAATGGATGCACTACACAGAAATGACCACTTGGGGGCACCATAAAACAGGAAAAATTATCTCAAGAAGCAGGGAAAGTGTGACAAATTGTGCCGCTGACAGTAGAGGGCGCCCCTTTCCCCATTTTCTTCAAAAAGGTGTCTCGGGATAGAATCGCTTCCTATCTTGACGCGTTCAGAAGGCTGAACGTCTCCTTCTGAAGGTACCCAGGCATGGATCATGCTGGCAGAGAGGAGATGGCCGGGTGGCGGGGAGGAGAGATTGGCTCAGCTGTCCCTCAAAAGAGACAAGACTGATGCTGCCAGAAAGGGAAGCACAGACATGGACTGGACACCTGGGGCACATCAGGAATGAGAGCTGGGCTGCAGGCTCACACACTCTCCTCCCCGCCTCCTCCTTCCTGACCTGGTCTTGAAGGGATGAACCAGGACAAAAGAGACTCATGTGACCCCACTAAGTGCTGGCTCCTGGCACCATGCTCTGGAGAAGGTGACAAATTCTGGTTTCCCTTAGGGCAGCCGGTGGCTTAGCAAAGGAGCAGAGAGGGTATGAGGGATGAAAGTCACCAGGCACTGCGGGAGGGGGCTGGGCACCTGCACAGGGACCCCCGCTGCTTAAGCTCCCCACCGTGCATATCTCCACAGCTGACTCTCTGAGGGAAGCTTTCACAGAACTGCCAGAAGGTTTGGAGGAGAAAAAAAAGTAGGGAAAGGAAAGTCACTAGAGAACAGACCTAGAGAGAGACCATTTTTTTGAAATCCCTGGAAGACAGGTAAAAAAAAAATTCAAGGATGTGTGCTGAAGCTCCCCCAAAGGGCCATCCATCATAAAGCCAGTTTCTCGGGGTCACCAGAACTGCGTTGGTTCCCAGGGTGGGCTGGGGGGTGGTGCCCTGTGCTGCTCAGAACTCCAAGAAGGCAGGGCATATGCTGCAGGTCCCCGCGCGGCTCGTGGTTTCCAAACGTGTCGTTGGCTAGTGATAACGCAGTGTGTTGAAGGCTCATGATTTCTGTGTTCCATTGGCACGTGTCCTGGTTTTTGCAAGGCTGTTATATATACTACAACCCTAAGAGCCTGAAATGCCTTGTCTGTGAGTAAGGGGGCTGAACTCTGCAGGGCTGCCTGCTCAAGTGTCTTCAGGGCAAAGCTGGTCCTCTAAACGCATGAATCAGCCCTGTCTGAGGCAGTAGGGAGTGATGGGGACTGCAGTGACCTTCCTGGCCCTCCTCAAAGCATACAAATTTAAATTGTATTAAAATATCAGATCATTCAACAAAGCACATCTATTCAACTGAGCAAGAACTCTGCCCCCCTGCCCTTCTGGCAATGACATTTTTACAGACTCTAGTATTCTAAGAACTAACCCAGGTGAGCCTGATTTTGCCAGCAAGTGACAGCATGCGGAAGGACATCCCCACTTAGTCTGACTCGTTCTGCATGGGGTTAGCTGCCTTTCAAGAGTTCAGAGAAAAATTGGTCACATGGCTTTAAAAATTGAACCAGAAAGCTTCAAGATTGAGACGTCTGGGGGTTTTTTTTTTGTTGTTTTTTTATACAGAATTTGTCACGGATGTTGAGTGTGGTGTGAAAGCTGGCGAGAATGTTGGTGGCGTGTTTGAGTTATCGTCTCTCCCAATCTGGCTGCCCCAGTCCCACCTCCCAAGATAGCACAGCTGCAGGGCTGTGGGCGGGAGTGATGGGTGGGATTTACAGGGCTGGGTCCTCCAAGCCTTTTCATTCACCACAGTCCACTGACCTTGCCATCAGAAGAATGGTTTCTGTAAAGCAACAGCAGTCACCCAGCCCTCAGGACCCCAGTTTCCTCACCTGTAAATGAGGCAGCTGGACCAGGAGGAGGGGAAGGGGAAAGGGAAGGAGAAGAAGGAAATGGCTGACGCACACCGACTCTTTACCACGTGCTGGGCACTGTGCATTTCCTCATTTCATCACCTGAGAGCTGCTGGGGTCCACTGACTTATGCAGCTGATCCCAACCCTGACTGCACCCTCTGTGCCACGGACTTCAGCAAACCTCTACGCCCTGCTGTAGACAGTGATGGCAAGTCACGGCTCTGGAAGGTGAGGAACCCAACATGAGGGGGAAAACAACCAAACACTGGACTAAGTAATTGGCATGTTCTTCAGAAAAGTCAACGTCCTCATCCACAATCTAGCTAAGGAAGAAAATGAAACTCTGAATGCTTGCATATTTTTCCCCAGGTCAAATAACACATGGTTCAGTGTGATCAAAGGAAGGTGTGAAGGAGGACAGTGCCCCGATGACCTGCAACTTAACCAACCTGGGTTTTCACGGCCCATGAGGCTTTACACCCCAAGGGCGCACGCTGGTCTAGACTCAGAGCCCTGAGCTCCCCGGACCCCATAACGTGTCTGGGGCCTGTCAGAGGCCGGGTGAGCGTGGAGATCATAATTATAACCATGTCAACTGTTCATCGAGCAATCATTCATTCATTCATTCACTCACATATATTCACTAAGAGCCTGGGTGTCAGGCATTGCTCCCAGCACTGTGACCATGGAGGGGACCAGGCTGCATGGCACTTGCGGGGGGAGGCAGTCAACTGTGTAGGGTGATGTGACCCAGAGTTACCAGATGTCTAGTTTAGACTATGTGAAGGGCAACCTCTCTGAGGAGGTGTCATTTTAGCTGAGGTCAGAATGACAAGAATGGACCAATCTTGTTAAGTTCTGGAGAAAGAACATTCTGGGCAGAGGGAGGAACCAGCGCAGAGACGTAAGCTGGCACGGACCTGGCCTGAATGAAGGCAGGTGGGCGAAAGTATAGGGAGGAAGGGAGAGAGTGGTCGGGATGAGGCCAGAAGCCACCCAAAGACCAGGTGGTGTGGGACTTCGTGAGGCAGAGAAAGGAGCTCAGATTTTACTCTGAGTACAAGGGCAAGTTACGTCACAGAATCACAGTTAAATTTACATCTTTTATAAACATCCCTGTCTGGTGAGTGAATAGACACATTCCTGATTACAGAGAAGCCAACACGAGGGAGAGGCCAACAGGGAGGCCACTGCAGTGGTCCGAGTGACAGTGGTACAGAAGAGACTGGCAGCCGTGGGGATGCAGAAGTGCTCAGACTTGGAATATGTTTGGGAGATGTGTGGGTAGAGGGCTTACCAACTGATTGGAAGCGGGAGAAAAGGGCAGGAGAGCAATAAAGGATCCTGAGAATCTTTGGCTTGAGGAAATGCACAGATGCGATGCCATTTACAGGAACGAGGAGGCAGGTGGGGTCAGAAGAGGGTCAAGAGTTCTGCTTTAGCCATGTTAGGTTCTCGATGCTGGTTAGACCACCACCAGTGTGGAGATGCGGGGCTAGCATTGGGCTACAAAAGTCAAGAGTTCTTAGGAAATCTCCATTCGGGAGTCATCTCTATATATGTGGACCTGGTTGAGGTCACCCAGGGAGACTGTGTAGGCAGAGGCGAGGCCCAGAATAACTCTGGGGCTCACCAACATTTTGAGGACCCACACCAGCATATGTGATATAATAAATATGGCCAAAATTTACAACAGATCAGCAAGGCAAGTATTATTACTCTCCTCCACTCTAAAAATGCAGAGAGCTTACAATCAGCCCCAGGTCCCACAGGGCACAAGTTTAGAATCAACCCCACTAGTTTGAACTGGGTTCCTGTCACGTGCCTGTGCTGTGTAGTCACTGCAGGGGATGCCAAGGTGGGCAGGACGCCCCCGTGGAATAAGACAGGAGTTGAGGTCAGAGGGCCTGGTGTGAATCCTCATTAGCTGTGAGATCCTGGACAACTAACGTAACCTCGTCAAACCTGAGTTTCCTAGTGTGTCAAATCACACCTTTCTTTTTTTTTTTTTTTTTTTTCATTTTGCAAATATCTATTAAGAGTCTATTACGTGCCGGGTACTGTGCTAAGTGGTGGAGACACAACGCGACTCAGACAAACTTCTCTGCTCTACAGTCTAGTGGAAGAGACAGACATGTAAACAGGCAATTACAATATAGCATGATAAGTACTATGATTATGGAAATACTGTTTCCCTCTTCATAGAGTAAGTTGTACCAACCTACGCAGACTTTAAAGTTACACATATTTTCCTTTCTTCCAAATCCATATGCAATAATAGTCCCATATGAAATGTTTTCATTCTTTATAATAGTACCCGTGATTTCCATTAGAATAAATAACATGCAAAGCGTCTAGCACATAGCCAGTGCTCAATCGATAGCGGCAGCTGTCATTAAGGCTTGGGTTTTTTGACCTAACACCACCTCTAACCTTGCAGCTCATTTTCCTTTCTGTAAATTAGAAATAATAGTAGCTGGTCCATAGGGTCATAGTGAGGGTCAGATAAGACAGTATATATGAAAATATTTTGGAAGCTTGAGGGAATTATATTACAGCATTAGTAAAACATGGTTTCATGCCCACTTGCTAGAGCTATAAAACTTAAGTGTTAAACAAAAGGTCTCATAACCAGTACATTGGGCCTGCGGAAACCTTTTAACAGGTTCTTTGGGAAATAACATTCCGCACAAGAAAATCTGCTTCATCCAAATGACCTACAGTCTGTCTTCAGGAAAACGGAGACCCTTTCCTTGAAGTCTCCGCCTACCCTCCCAACTCCCCCTCCCAGCATTTAGCTCCCCCAGGCAAAAGCAAAAATGCTGGAAACAGCCCAGGTTGGTTTCTAGTCTGCTTCGTGCAGCACCAGAGTCCTGAGTCAGCGCCAAGGAGGCAGGATTTGTAAAGCGGGTGGTGTGCGTGTGCCATAGGCTGTCAGCTGTGTGGGCGGTGGACAGGGCCTAGGGAGGGGCTGGAGCTGAGGGAGGAGCAGGAAGCTGGCAGGGCCACCGACAGACTCCTTCCTGATTTCCTACTGCAGCAAATCCATGCTCTGCAGAAAGACCAGGCTGCCCTGTCCTACTGCCAGGAGGAGCCTGTCTATAAAAGGTTAAGTCCGGAGAAGCCAGACGGCAGAAGAGAGAAGAAGGCTCCATCTCCCCAAGGTGCACCACAGACACGGGGTCCTAAGCAGCCCTGAAGGAGGGCAGAGAACAGACTCCCCACTTCCTTCAACTGGAGGGCCTTGTGCAGTCAGCAACCTGCACAACTGCACAGCTGACCCAGAGAACTCAGTTACCTCTTTCCCTGGAAGCTAGCTGATTGGAATAGGTATCAATTCCCCTCAGTGCATTTGTTTCATCATTCATTCAACCAACAGTTATTGCGAGTTAACTACATACGGGACGTTATTCTATACACTGAAAATAAGCAAAGTCCCTGCTTTTAAGAAACTTACATTTCAGTGCAGGGAGACAAATGTACACACACAAAATACGTGTGTGTGTGTCTGCATCTGTGTCTGTGTGTGTGCATGTATCTCTATGTGCTTGTATGTGCACGTATGTGTGTGTTGGGAAAATGATAGTAAGGCCATGATGAAAAATAAAGCACAATAAAGAGACCTCAACAGAGAGGGGTCAGGAAGGTCTCTCTGAGCAGGGGCCTCAGTGAAGTGGGGGGTGAGTGCTCTGAGGGGAAGAGCACTCCAGGCAGAGGGAACAGCAAAGGCGAGGGTCCTGCGGTGAGGTGGGTTCAAGAAATGGCCTGAGGCCAGCAGAGCTGGAGCAGATGAGTGGGGGAAAGATAAAGAGATGAAGTCGAAGACTCCTGTGCATCTTTGCAGGGGAGAAGTCAAGGTCAAAGTCGAGGAGGGAGGTCACGCAGAGCCTTGTAGACGATGCTAAGGACTGGGGTTTGTTCTGTGGGGTGAGCGCCACTAGAGGGTTCTGAGCAGAGGACTGATGCAATGGGTTTCTGAAGACTCTTTCATGGAAACTCTATGCACTATCTTTCCAACTCCTTCATAAATCCTTTTTTTAAAAAGAAAAAAAAAAGGAAAGGCAAAAAAGTACAATTCACTGCAGTGAGGGTGACAGAAGCCTGATTGGAATGGGTTCCAGAGGGAATTGTAGGAGAAAATTTAGAGATAGAGCGAATAGACAAACAGGCTTATCATGCTCTACGTGGGCACCAGACCTCCACGTGGAGTGTGATGAGGGGTTGGTCCACAGAAACAGGAGGAATGGCCTGGAACAGGGTCCAGATGCAGCAGGTGGTCAATGCGGGTGAGAGCTCATACAAACCTCTTTGATTGCTTCTATTTTCCCAGTGAAGTAGGAAAGCAATTGTGGTCATGAGCTAGGAATAGGCTGGCAAGAGATGCTGGGGTTTGAGAATGAAGGGAAAAGTGTGTGAACTAATCTCTAAAAGAGTGTGAGGGTGGATGAAAAAGGAAAAGTAGTGGGATCTCTGGGCAGGACTAAGGGTGGACCTGAGGTAGGGGTCACAAATTTACAGCCAGACCAATGGGCACAGCTGTGAGTTTTGCTATAGCAATGTTTAGCTGCCCAGGCGCAGGTGAAGAAGAGGTGGCAGGTGGGATCTAAGCAGGGCTGGAGTTTTGCCAGACCAGTATAATGGAGCACCAGAGGGCCAAGGAAGTTGAGGGTGAAAACAAGGAAGTGATCACCACGATGGTGAAGCATGAAGTGGGCTACTGAGCAACTTGGGAGTCATCCAGCATCCTGGCCCTTGGCTACTGATTGGCTCTATCTTAGAAGGTGGCAGGAGAAAGAGCTGAGAGAGTAGGAGGAGACCTCAAGTGAAATGTCACCATTTTTCTCTGGAAAGTATTTTTGGTGCTTACAATGGAGTTTAACTTGATAAGATGGGAAGTGAGGATACGGCTGGGGAGGGGGCAGTGACAAAGTAATAGGATCAACGTCTTGTGGAGGCCGGTGAGATTAAAGAATCTTGGAAATGCAGCACCAGAGGGAGTGAACTGGACAGAAAGGAGGTGATGGTCAGACAGTGAGATGAGTGAAACAGACCGTGGAGCAGTGCAGTTACGACACGGTCCAGGCTAGCCAAGGAAATGAGGTCTCAGCTGGAAGCATGGAGCAGAATCGTGGGGGAGAAGAGGTTAAGGAACCAAGGGGCCAGGGTACAAGAAGAGTTATCTAAGTGGATATGGAAATAACTAAGAACTGCTGGCAGGAGAAGAGATGGGGAGAGAGGCAGTAAACCAAAAGCTGAAATCTTCCTGGCATGAAGGAGAGTGGTCTGGGCGTCTGTAGATGGCTGCAGCAGGAAGGAACAGCAGGTGGTGTTGTCTGATGCCATGAGCTCCAAACTGGCGTTTCAGGACAGGTATGAGGAATAATGGTCTGGAAGCAACAGTGAGAAGCCAGGAGACACACACCCCACCTTCAGGCTCAAGGGTACAAGGCAGTGTGGGAGGGAAGACCGCCATCACGTGACACGGCTGCAGGTCAGGCAGCATTCTTGGGAGAGAGGCAGGTTCCACTTAGAACAGGAGGTGAAGGGACTGTCCAGAGAAGGCTCTTGCT
The DNA here is from genome assembly GCF_963924675.1 of Phocoena phocoena. Lineage (NCBI taxonomy): Eukaryota > Metazoa > Chordata > Mammalia > Artiodactyla > Phocoenidae > Phocoena > Phocoena phocoena. The sequence goes on along the minus strand of NC_089219.1, from coordinate 137,402,789 downwards.
GACGATGGAACATGAGTCCTAGCCAGTGCGATATCAGGGAATTGGGGAATTTGGGGAGAGGAGGAAGGGGATCAGACTAAGGCATGCACAGAGCCTTGTGGGGAGGGAGTTTGTGGTGAGGAAAAGTTCTTGGTGGTATTGACCACAGAGATCTCCAAACAGACTGCAGTGATGGCTGTGAGTGCTGGGGAGCAGGGAGGGTGTGGCCATGTCACTCCCACTTTCTCCGCAACCCACTCCATCTGGGACCTTGCCCCATCACCCTGCTGAAATTGTTCCCATTAAGGTCACCTCCATATTGCCAAAACCCAGTGATTCCTCTCCATCCTCATTTTATTTGACCTTTCATCAACATCCTACACAGACGGTGTTCTTTCTGACACACCCTTCTTTTTGATTCTCTGTCCCTGTGCCCTCCGGTTTTCTTCCTACCACTCCAGCCACTTCTTCTCATCTCCTCTGTGGGCTCCTCCTCTACCGCTAGTCTTAGAGGTTGACATGACCTCAAGCCATTGGTGTGTCTGCTCTGGCTCACCTCCTCATGGACCCGCCCTGATGAAAGCACAGTCTCCCACCATCCCCACAGTCACTCCATCCTCCAACTAGCAAACGTTTAACTTAGAGAAAGACCTAAGAGTTATTCACAAATCGCTAGCCATGGTGAAGCTAAGTTTTCAGTGAGTGTTGTAGGAATTCTTGAGTTAGGTCGTATGACAGGCATTGAGTGACATGAAGAATGTGCAAGACAGCCTCTGCCCTCAAGCTGTTCAGCATCGTCTTAAGAAGACAAGACAGAGGTGCATAAAAATATAGTACTTCTGGAATACAAAGAAATACCAACCATCAGAGTTGTACCATATTCAAATGGTCATCTAGTTTCTCCTACTCATTTTTCAAAGCCATGATGAGATGACTTACCACCTATAAGGTCACCCTGGGAATTAGCCCCATGTCTCTCAACCCCCAAGCCAGTGCCCTTGCCATGGCATCTCAATGGGTGGTTGAGATAAGGAGTACTGCGAGAACTAGAATAAAAGGCACTGTGCCTTCAGAGTTAGAAGCATGGATTCTAGAACCAGACTTCCAGGGTACAAATCACTAACGAACCTCAAACCACATTAACAATGCAGTAACTATCAGAGTGACCTTGGGAAAGTCACTTAACTTCCCTGTGTCTCGTTGGTTAAATGTGGACAATAATCGTACCTACCTCATAGTAATGATGAGAAGTAACGTGAGTTAGGTAAGGTGCTTAGAATGTTGCTGGCACTTAGAGAGCTAGGTAAGGTTTTTAAAACTAAGAGCACTGGAAGATGATTAACAGGAGAGAAGGCCTGTTGAGTGCTGAGTGCCCAACTCCTCTCTGAATCCCAGGAGCCTGGTACATGTCATTGAATGAATGAACTAACAACCATAGGAAGAGACCACCAGAGATCAGTTAGTCTACCCCCATTTGCACCATACAGGATGTCCACCAAAAGCAGGTAGGTAAATTCCACCATGACCGGCACCGTCAAAAAGCACCTGTTGCTAGCCTAACATCTAACAACTCAGTCTAAGGCAAGAGAGAGAAAGACATACAGATCACAGGACATGCAAACATGCAGAATAAACACTGGCATCCGAAGGACAAAGTCCCTGGGTGGGACGTAAATCTGGAGTGACTGAGAATTAAATGAAATACTATCTTCCTCTACTTTATGACTCCTAGGAATAAAATCCCGGTCCCCAATAAGCATCAATCAGGGTAAAGGTAGCCCAAGACAGAACACAGATCCTTTTGCTCTACACAAAAAGATCAGAAATAAAGTCATGGGGGGTGGGGGGGCGGTGGGGAAATCCTGGTCAATCTCTTCTATCCACTGAAGACCTGTCCCCAAAAGTAATCATTCACTCAAGAATGACACCAGAAAGAGGAGGGTTATAGCAGCAATTCCGGAGGGAAAAACGAGATAGATGCTTCCCAGTTGGGTGGATTCTCCATGGTTTATAGAGCTCCTCTTCTCAGGGAAGCTCGGGGTGTGAATCAGAACCCAGTGCTTTCTGCCCAGGCTCTCGGTAAATTAGGTGTACTTCGTGGGGGGATGGGGAGGGCTCCAAGTGAACCAGCCGTAGGCCTCAGTGCAGCCTAGGGCTGATCAGTGAGCTCAATCGGGTCTGACCTCAGGGACCTACCTCGGAGGGTCAAGCCCCTCTTCGGCGGGAGCAGCGATAGATCCATCTGCCTCGCTGGCCCATCCGTTCCCGCGGGACCACCGACCCGGTCCCCACGCCCCCTCAGCTGCTCCCTGGCCACCAGCCGGGCTGACGCCGTGCTCCCCAATCCCGCCCGCCCGGTACTCACTCCCACTCCTTGCGCCGCGCCTGCGGGGTGCTTTGCATCTTGTGCGCCTCGTGGGCCTTGATGATGTCGCGCTGCTCGATAAGACCCCCGCGCCGCCGCTTCATCACCTCGGGGCTCACCGGGAGGAAGGGGCTGGAGCCGCCCTCCCAGCCTGGGCCCTCGCCCTCCTGCACCGGGAAGAAGTTGTCGAAGCCGGCGGCGGAGGCGCGCGGGGAGGCCGGCAGCATACCCGCCTCGTCCGAGGCTTTGGCCTCGAGCAGGGCGCACTGCTGGGGCCGCCATGCCTCCTCCTCGGGCAGGGCCAGGACGTGGCGGTGGCGGCGGCGGCCCTCGGCCCCGGGCTCAGGGCTCCCGCCCGCAGCCGGGCAGAGGGCGGGCTCCAGCAGCCTGCGGCCGGGGCTCAGTCCACGCATGTCGGGCACCATCACAGAACATTGCTCTGCGCGGGAGGTGGGCGAGAGATAAGGGGAGGGAGGGCGGGGAGGGGAGGGGTGGGCACGAGGGAGATAGAGAAGAGAAAGAGGTTAATGACTTTGTCGTCCAGGGCAAGGCTTCCAGCCTGGCCCAGAAACGGGCACACAGTAGGAACTCAATAAATGATCGCTGAACTCAGAAGCATCCATCGTGGACCAGGCTGTGTGCCGCGTGCTGGGTGTCTAGAGTCAAACACAGTAGACTGGATTTTTGCCCCATGAACTTCAGTCTACCGCAGAGGACAGACGTTCAAGAAATAACTATGCAGCTGTGATAAATGTCTCAGGCTGCTGCTATCAGGAGAGGAGAATGCCAAAGGCTGTCCTTCTCAGCCCCTACCTCGACAGCTACCTGGCTCTCCTGGCCCGTTGTGGTGAAAGAATCCCCCTAACCCTCTCCCCAACTCCTCTGGGGAAGTCCTACCCACCACCCGCTGCCCTAACTCTCACACTGTCTCCCGCAGGACTGCCACAGGCAGGCTGTTCGGGAGAACTGGGTCCCGTACGCGGGTTCCTTCCTCCTTTCCTTATGCTCATTCGCGCAGGATCTGGGGAGCGTGTGTGGAATCAGGTGCCTCGGCGGGCTCCCTTGAGCCTCATTCTCCTTTTCCATGCCAAGGAGGATGTGGCCGGATTTGCCTCTGAAAGATGCACTCATTCAATCAACGTTAACTGAGGGCTTACCACGTGCCAGCCGCTGGGCACGCCAAGATGAGCTGGATGTAGTCCACATCCTCCTTGTGGGAGAAAGAGGAAGAACGTGAATTTGACCACACAACGCGATGTGCTAGGATTGATCGCTACGTGAGCTCATAGGAGGGGCCCCCCAGTCCACTTGAAGGCTTTGTGGAGGAAGGGACCCTCAGTCTGGGTTTACGCAGAGCCTGCCCGGCGAGGAAAGGGCGAGGATTACAGGCAAAGGGGAGAGCATGCGCAGAGAGGATTTAGGGAAACTGAAGGATTCAGGAAGAGTTCCCATAGCAAGTCCGAGGTCTGGGGGACAGTCCTGACTTGAACTTAGCACCTTTTCCAGATCTCTACCGACTGTCTCCCTCCCAGCCAAGAGCCCAACACCTGAATTCCCAGCCTCCTCCCATCCATGTTCCAAACCACGCCCCTAGTGACACAAGTGGCACACACATGCCCCCTTGGCTCCAAGAAGTGCCATTTGCTCTACACGCTGGGAGGAACCCTGGCATCCAAATCACTCGTACAGGGCTTAGTGAGCACCCACTACGAATTGAGGGCTACGCTGAGCCCCCAGGGGAGGCATCTTCCCAGAACGCTGCCCTCCAGACCCCGCCCCACCTTCCCCAGTCTGGACTGCCTATCAAATCGCAAGTCACAAAAACAAAGAATATTAAAACGGGCAGGAATCTTAACGGTTGAGCCATATCATTTTACAGGTGAGGGAACTGAGGTCCAAAGAGGCAGACAGTCTTGCCCAGGGTCACACTTAGCAATAAAAGTCAGAGCTGGGCGGGGGCTCAGGTTTCAAATTTAGCTCATAGTTTTTCCACCGTATTGATCACACTGCTTCTACCCCATGAAGCAGAATCCCTAGCTGCCTCTCCAGTCCCCTCCTCATTACACTAAGGAAGCAGGTAGAAAAGAAAAAGGAAGGATGACCTTGGCGCATAGGTGATCAAGCCTGACGCAAACATTAAATAGACCCTGACCTCCCTGGAGAGAGGGTGGGAGATAACTTCTTTATTTGTCTCCTCCTGCATTTCTAGCACCTGGACTGGTCGACCCAGCCCTACCAGCAAACATCTTGGGAATACTGGGCTGGAGGCCCTGGGAATGTGCTGGTCGGCGCTAGATACTCAGCCACCAAGCTGGGTCAAGAGGACAAGGGCCAGGGGAGGGAGCTTGGTAGGGAGGAGAAAAGGAGAAAATAATTTCCAATCCTGCACGCGGTTGGGTGGGTCCCTAGAAAGAGTGACTCATGTTCCTCACGTTGTCATTCTGTCTCAACTCTGCTTGATGGATTTTAAATTTATCCTTCATTCCTACAATGTTTAAATGTCTCTCCTCCACCACACACACGCACGCACCCCTCCCGGGCAGCTCCCACTCGCTCCGCAAGCTTCAGCACCGCCAGAAAACCAAGCAGTCTCAGGTTCTGCGGCCTGCAGCCTCCTCTTCCTCATGTCGCCCTATGGCAGAGGCTCCTGGGCCACCCTCTCAGCTCCCACCAGGCCACCAGGACCTGGCTCCTTGTCTCCGCTTCCTGGCCCACCCTCTCCCTCCCTCCTGGATTTCCCCTTCCCAGACACTCTGCCAAGTTGAGTCACATCTTTGCCAAAATTACAGCAGCAATAATATGCACCACAGCGCTCCCGCTTCAACTGAATCAATTTTACAAATATCAAAACATGAAATTATCTCATCTTTCCTTTAAGAATTCCTGTTAAACAACCCTTCTATTATTGATATAAATGTTCATCAGGGGAATCTGTCGCTCCCACTGCCTGCCAAGCTGGCCAGTCCCCAGGTCTGGCTATCATCAAGCTGAGAAAACATCTTTCATCTCAGGCAATTTAGACAAGACACAGTCTACATCTTCCAGGGAAGGACATTTGAATCTACTCTATACTTAGATTTCCCCCAACCCCCCAATTCTGGCATTCCTTGAGTTCCTTGAGATCAGGGATTTTGTCTTATCTTTCCATATCCAGCCCCTAGTACTGAGTTCAACACATAGTAGATTGCTGTGGCGGTCACTGGTACTGTTGGCCCAAGAGTCTGGTTAGGATATAATGGGATGCACTTCCGGCCCCCTATGGTTGAGCAGGGTCAAGTGACCGTGCTGCCCGGTGAGTTGTGAGTGGAGTGCGCACGTCACTTCGGGGCTAAGCACTTAAAGCCAGTGCGAGATCTCTAGATCTAGAGGGACAGGCAGACTTTGTCTGTAAAGGACCAGATAGTAAAATATTTTAGACTTCGCAGGCCATGCGATCTTTGTTGCAAATACTCAGATTCTGCTGTTGTAGCCTGAAAGCAACCAGACAATATGTCAAGGAATGTTTGACTGTGTTCCGATAAAACTTGACTTATAAACTTCTGTGAACTTTGCCCTTTCAAGTGCACCTCTTGGACACCATCATTGTCACTCAGTCTGTGCCCACAGGAGCAGGTTCTACAGAGCAGCAGGCAAAAAGAGAGGATGGAGATCCACAACACAGAATCAAGGGTGGACACACCAAGTAAGAAGCTTCCTGAGGGCAAAGTTGCCGTCCTGTGGGCCCCAGCCCCAGTCCCTAGGGTAAGGAAAACAGGTCCCGCTGCTCTGAGATACTGACCTAAGAATGAGCTCATGAAAGCCCCGAGGGCACCTGTCTTATTCCTCTAACGTTGCTTTCCACTTACCTCTCTTCTCTTTCTTTGTTGCTTTTTTTTGGCTAACGCGCAGGGGATGGGATCTTAAATTATAGGGGTCCTGAGGAGGAAGAGGGCTTAGTGACACATTTGCAATCCAGTAGCTCCATTGAAAACTCTTCCTTTGCTTGTCAGGCCACATGGGGTAGCAGGGTAAGTGTTCTCCTTTCCACCCCTACCCCCAAGTACCCTGCACTGCCAAAGATGCTAGAGCCAGTAGTCACACTCCGGCCTGCCTCTGAAACCTTCTCCCCTCTCTCCCCTCAGAGCCGAAGTCGAGATCTTCCTCCACAAAGGAACATTATGTTCTTTGCACCATCTTTCCCTTTATATCCTATCAAGAGTTTTAATTTTATTCATCTATTTTTGATTGCTTTAGTAATAACGGCCCAGGCATCCCCTTGGCCTCTCAGGCCCAGCAGGTGAGTCTGCCATGTTGAAGACATGCATCTTCCTCTCATTGGGTTCATGCCCATCCCACCCTCACCCCTCACTTTCTAATTCTTCCAGAACATGTGCATCTTCCAGCCACCTTCTGAGAAATGGATACACTAGGAAGTCACAATGTTCTTATGAAGGTACTGCCTTTATACCCTGAAAGTTTTGAGTTCAGCAAGGAGGAAGAAATCACCATGGAACACACCACCCAGCAGCATGGGTTGGGAGACAGTGAACAGAAATGGGACTGACAGGCAGTAAAAGGTGAGTGGTGGGCACACATATGTGCCTGAGCTGGACCTGACATATCCCAGCCCTGTGCCCTTTGTCTGCCCTGGGCAGGAAGAGGGCAGAAAGGTCCCCATCCCAACTGTAAGAAATGAACAATCCCAAGAGGACAACACTTTTCAAAATAAGATACTACACAATTGAGATACCGTTCTGAGTTCTTTTCTAAAAATGATGCTCTACAGAAGAGAACTGACACAATGAATGGGCTTCCTGCCCAGTGAAAGAAAAGGCAAGGAATATCTACTCTTCATCTTCACCCACCTGCTCAGAGAGGAACATTCCTGGTATAGTGATAACTATTCATCTAGGGATTCTTATCTGAGCCAGCTTGTTACCTGACTACAAAGGAGGAGTAAAAGCTGGGTTAGTTCATTTGCTGTAACCTCCCAAGGTTGTGGTTCTCAGGCTTTAGTGAACCTCAGAATCATCTCCATTGCTGGTTTTACAACAGAAGATTCCTGGGACCTCCCTCCAGAGATCCTCATGCAATAGGTCTTGGGTGGGCTCAGGAATCTGCAATCTTAATAAGCACCACCCTACCCCCGCCACCCCCAGGAATCACGTCTTGAGAAACAGTGTCCTAAAAGCAGCCTATAGTCCTGAGAGGTTGTGCTGAGTTGGTAAGAAGTAATGAATTAGGAGGTTAAAGGCCCGGTAGGTAGGACAGTGTTCCTTTCACCCATTTTCAATCTACATCATGAAGTGAAGGGACCAAAAAACATCCAAGATGAGTTCCTTGACCCACCCACACTCCCTGCAAAACTCCATTCTCCCCTCGACTGGCGTCAGTTTTTGCCCCTCCCACATCCCTCTCCATATGTCTGTGTTGTTATGGTGACTGTTCAAGGATGGGCTAATGTCCAACAGCATTTGACAGCTGGTGCATTTTGAACGGAAACCAAGACCCAAGGAAAACACACGACTTCAAACATGGAGTGATCGCTACGTCTGCTGCACTGAAGGAGGGAAAAGAGCCTCGATTTGGTGTCAGCAGCTCGGGGCTCGGGGTATAGTTCTGCCATTTGCTAGTCAAGCAAGATTGCTAGGTCAGTTTCCTCTCCCGAACAATGATAATAATAATCATTATGTAATTTATGTTACATTATACAACAGTTAATAATAAATATATTCTATAATTATATAATATATTGTCATGGATAATCATATAACCTGTCTTACAGAAGTCTGTGGTGAGAATCAAATAAGATAGCCCCTGGGAAAGAACTTGGAGATGGGAATTATGTAAATATGGAGCAAAGAAGAGAGTCTAGGAGTTAGCATGCTGAAACCAAGCTGCCTGCGTATGAATCCCAGCTCCCCTCTGACCAAATGAATTCCTGGGCAAATGACATAGTCTTTCATTTCCTCATTTTTAAGATGTCACTAAGAGTAGATACTTCATAAGGTTGTTTTGGGAACTGAATATATAAACACGTAGAACAGTACCTGGTAGAAACGCCCAATAAATGTTAGCTCTCATTTTTTATTATGCAAATGACATTTTATTAGCGTAAGTAATGCTAGTAACAACACCAAAATGTCTGTGGTTTAATACAGTAAAGGTTTCTTTCTCTCTCATGTCATAGTCTAATAATGCGAGTTGGCCTAGAAGATGAAAAAGAGAGACTCTGCTCCGTGGTGTCATTCTGGGACCCAGATTTATTTCATTCAGGGGCTCTGTCATCCCCTAAGGATGGCATTTTTTTTATTAAAGGTCTGGAAAGTAAATATTTCAGGCTTGGCAGGTCGTGAGTTTCAGCTGCGGATACTCACTGCTGCCTTTGTAGTGTAAAAGCAGCCATAGATGATACATAGGCAAACGAATGTGGCTGTTTCAATAAAACTTTATTTACAAAAACAGGCAGCTAACACCTGAGCCTAGAGCCTCAGTCCTCCATTAGACTTTTTCTCTCCAGCCTGGAGACAAAGAAAAAGAAAAAGAAAAAGCACTTGGGGGACATTGCAAAAGGTCTTGAGGCCAGACCTGGAAGCGATGGATAGCACTTCTCCCCTCTTGCATTAGCCAGAACTGTCTCCTGGCCCTCCTCAGCCGAAGAACAGCAGAAATGCTGTCTACCTGAGTGCCAAGGACAGGGAGGAGAAAACAGTATTGATCGTCTGCGTCACACTATCGCTACTTGCATTGTGATATAACCACACAAGCGAATCGAAACGCAAATGCTCACAAGTATGTCAAATACATGGAATACTGGCCAATCCAATGAAGTATTAATCAATTGCTGAAAATCAGCCACATCATAATGTGCACAGAGAGAGATAAACAGACATATTTTACACAAAAGGAAAAGGAGAAACCCTAAGGGGTGTGACAATCAATTCACCAAAGGATCCTGATGATTCCGAAAACAAGACCTCAACAGTGCCAAGTGTTGGTGGGTCCTAATCAATTATGCAGCAGGCTCATACCACAGACACATCTATCTTTACAGTCCTTTGATGAATGACCACGCCCCCTCACACACACACTGGTCTTCAAGCTACATAGAGGCAGAGGCCACAACGACTTTATCCACCGCTGTATCCCTGGCACCCAGCGCTGTAAGCATTCAATAAAGATTTATAAAAGGAAGGAACGGGGGTGGGGGGAGAGGAGGGAAGGAACGTAGGGAGAAAGAAAGACACTCCGCAATTTCCCATACCATAATTTTGCTATTGTGGTAAATTAGTCCTCTTAAAGATCTGGCTTCTGCAGAGATCCTTACAACTACATTTGAGTGGGTAGGAGTGGGTTTAAGGGGCTTTTGCTTGCAACTTTCCAATCTGCTTGAATATTCGCCTTTACTGTTCTGCTTTAAGAACTGCTTACAATCTCTCCAGGACCTGCCTGACTTGGAGAAGGGAAGGGAGATGCTTTAACATGGGAGGGGAGACTTAATACACCCCTGTGCCCATAGAAATGCCCATAGATTCATTCAACAAACATTTATTGAGCACCTACTATGTGCTGGGGAGTGATAAAGGCACTGAAAATTCTTTACGGTACCACAGAAAGAATCCAGAAAGAAACCCAAGGGGTGAGGCCCAGTACAGGCACTTTTTTTTTTCTTACTTTTTTTTTTAAACACAACTACTTTGGAATGTAGACCAAAAATTACTTCCACAGGAGTATCTTAAAATTCCTTGAGCATTTGTGACTTTTCCAGGGTTTGTTACTTCTGTCACTCCTTCTACTTCCCTAAGGCACCCAGACATAAACAGACAGACAAAGCTAAAAAGGAATGCATATGTTTTCTGAAGATTTTAAGGGAAGTAGAAATCTAAGGACAGAATACTGTTCTTTGGATAGGATCTGGAAGGAGTCAGTTATGATGACAGCTGGAAAGAAAGCAAATGCCACAACCCCTTGGACTTGCAGAAACAGAGTTGAGATGCCACAGTTGTCTAGCCTGGGATGGAGAAGGGCTGGGGGGCTTCCAGGAGACCACACGTATTCCCTGAAAGGTATGTGGCCAAGCCACTGCAGCATCAGGCTTGGACAGCTGAATCCAAAGTGCTGCAAAAACTCCTCCAGTACCCTTGTTTCCGTCAAACACTTGTCAAGTGTCAATTCCAGGAGCACTGTGGGTCTCCAGCTAGCGCCTAATAATATCCCTCCTGCCCACAGAGACCAAGACGACTTGAGCTGATTTCCCTGGAAGCTGTCTTGTAATGAGGAGTAAGTTACTGCCACAGCAGAGTTTGGGGTGGGAGTCAGCACTATTTGTGCAGCCAGACGGCATCTCTTCTCTGAGCAGGACTCCAATTTCGTTACAGGCTCTCAGAGGCACTAGCCAGGAGCAGTCCCTCACTCTGCGGATTTAAGCAGGGAGCATGGTTTGCACTGAGAGAGCCGGTCTGAATCACCACCCACCCAGAGAAATAAGCACAGAGCCCCGAGTCTGCATTCAAGGCTTCCACAGTGTGGCCCCAGGAAGGAGGACAGGCCTACAGCCCTCAAGGCCTTGCATTTTGGCCAGCTGTGAGCCCCTGTGGTGGTGGCTGTCCCTTCCAGATGCTGAGCTCTGCCCCATCTGTCTGCCAGTGCTGGCCCCTCCCAGGGGTCAGGCCCCCCGATGTCAGACCTGTCTCAGAACCCAGCCTTTGTCCGGCCACCCACTCAGCTGTGGTCAGACACATGGGAAGTGACAGTGAAGCCTGCCAGCAAGTGCAAAGTCATGGCTTCTGAGCTGGATGCTTAGGCGCTGACGGAAACAGAAGGATGAACTGATGCCTTCCAAGCGTATCTGGCCTCTGAGAGCTTTGACACTCTTTCCTTCATCCCACCTTCATCTCTACACTCTCTGCACTGTTCATTTATGCTTTTTCCCTTCCGGTCACTTACTGTATATTTTGCCACATAATTATTAATAATGATATTATAATTAACTTGTTTTTGAAGCCAAAGAATTCATTGAGAACAAAATTTGCATTTCCAGGGATAACATGACGCGAAGGATTTTATGCTCAATACACACGCACAATGCACAATGTCAGCAAAACCAGGTGCACAGCTCAGACTGGTGGCCCCTGGAGTTGTGCACTAGGACACAGGGCACTTGTGAGATTAGACCAACAATTACAGCCACGCTGAAAGTGCCTGCGCACCGGCAACAAGCTAAAAAGAAAAACTGTAGTGGGCATTGTGGTTAATCTTCCAGATCCTTCCATGCCCCACCCTCATGCAGTCTCTATTCAACCTGGGCAATGGGCTCCAGCACCAGGGTGGGTTCTAGTTAGTCTATGCCAGTCAAGGTAACCCTAACCCTTTGCCAGTGACTAGTGAAGGGGAGGGCACGTGACTTACTTAAGGCCAACGAAGGAAGAAGACAAGCTTACTGGGGCTGTGGAGAGAATTCTCCCGGCTTTTAAGGAAAGCTTTTAAGGGAATTGCCTCTGGACAGTGCCCTACACAGATGTGAACCATGGAACTGCTGCCACCACCTCACTGCCAACCTGAGGACAAAGCTGCCACATGGAGGAGGGCAGGCCACAGGAATGGAGTCACCAGATTCTGTCAGCCTGGAAGCCACCCACCTCTAGACCACTAGCAAGATGAGGCATCACAGCTCCTGCCTGATGGCTGCAGCCCATGCATCTGAGTTAGATTTTCTGTCACTTGCATCCTAAGGCTTACTAACTGTAGAAAGCCCCGTAACCACCCGTACAATGATAAGATGTTAACTGTTCCACGAGCCTGCAAGACCACTGAATTGTTTTGGTCACAGCAGGGCGAAAGTCACCTCATGCTCCTCTACATGTTTTCTGGTTGTAGTTCATCTTTTATACATAGACACTGGGACTTCAGTCTTGCATAAAATTCTTGAGAGTGAGATTCTAATTCTAAGATTCCCTGGTATAATGGGGAAATGACTCAACTTAAACGGAATAAAGTTAAATTCAACTGAGCAAGCAGTAAGTTTTAGATGGGGAAGGGAACTGAATTACGTGGAAAGGACTTATTGCAATTAAGTGTAGTAGAAAAATATTTAGTGGTCCTAGTGGACACTGTCATCATGATAAATATCAATAAATACAATGGTTAATATTTATTGGATTTTTATTTTATTTATTTTATTTTATGCTGGATACTGTATTAAGGGCCATTCATGCAATAGATCCTTTAAGATTTCATTTAATTTTTGTGAGAAAACTGAGACTTCAAAGGGTTACGTAATACTGCAAGGTTAGGGTTACATAGTCATTAAATGGTACGGCCTCTAACACATGTCTGACTGACTCCAAATGCCCTGTCGTCATCCACTGCATTGCCCTGGCTCTAATGACAGCAATAATACAACAGTAATAATGTTTTATGACAATAACTTTCACTTATTGAACACTTATGCAGAGCCAGAAATGCATGTTTATTAACCACCGTATAAGGTAAGAATTATTACTATTCTCATTGAATAATGGAAACTCACCCAAGGTCACATCACCAGTAAACACTGAATCTGGACTTCAATATCAGATTCCTCCCCCAGTGTCTCTCTGGGCAGCTGTACTTTGCAAGTGGAGCAGACCTCAAATGGGCCTATCCCCAGGCCGTCTGCATGTTTTGGTGATTGCATATACATGTATGTGTAGTGATTGCATATACATGTACGTGTCGTGATTGCATATACATGTATGTGTAGTGATTGCATATACATGTATGTGTAGTGATTGCATATACATGTATGTGTAGTGATTGCATATACATGTATGTGTAGTGATTGCATATACATGTATGTGTCGTGGGTTGTTAAGTTCATGCACGTTTGTGCCAGATTCTCCCTGGCCCCTCACCCGGGTCTGGCTCTATGTCTTTATGCAGGACTGTGCAGAAGAAGCAGAGCTATGGGCAGTGGCACTTTCTAAATAAGCACAGCATGGCACGGGGGCAGAGCACACTCTTGGCAGAAATGTCCCAGGCCTCCCCAGGCAGCACCAGGCAGGATCATCACAGAGCAGGCTCTGGGACTGCCCAGAGGTATGGAAAAGAGGGAGTGAGTCATCAGTTGTGATCGTGTCATCACCTGACAAAAATCAAGTAACAGCTCTGCTCTGGGATGAAACAAGGAAAAAAATGGACAAAATGAGTCTTGGGACCTTTCCACCTCCTTTCCTGGTCCCTAGGCTCTCTCTTGCCACCTTATAACCCCATCCTCTGGCTGCCAGGGTCCTTATACTGCCCTTTGGCTGTTGCCAAATTCCTGTCTTCACCATAATTTTGTCCCAGAAAATCCACTATGATTATGGCAACCTTACTTTTCAATCCAAAAATTAAAACTGGTCTGAAAAAAAAGATTTACTCGAAAAATTATGTATAAGAAACATCTCATATAGTTACCTATACTGGAAAAAATATAATTATACAAAATTGGGAAGCACCAGAAAGGCTGGACCATCTAGGCATCAGACACATGCTCCAAGATAGTCTATCCCGCCTTTCTTCTACCTCTTTTTCCCACCTTAAACTTGAGTTCCCCCAGCAGCAGGCTCTTAGAGGTAAAATGAAAATCACTTAAATACATTAGCACATTCTAAGATGCCAGTGTTGCAGGGAGCTGGGCTGCATGACAGCCAGTCAGTGATAACAGGAGGTGAGGCAAGAAGAGGGGCCTCTGCTAGTCGTGTGTAAGAAAGACTTGATGCTGTAGAAACGTGGCACTGCCCCTTCCATCCAATGCACATTTTCCAAACATTTTAGTCTGATATTTTTATACAGTTCTCCGGTATAAAAATCAGTGCCATTTTCTCTGGGACTAGCTGAATTCTAGACAATACAGAAGTTCCATGGCAAGAAGCCCTCCCTTATCATACAAATTATAAATTCCCTCTTTTTGAGCCAGGCACCATGCTGAAGGCTTTACGAGCCTTCCAGTTATTGCAACAATCTTTTTTTTTTTAATGAACTGAGTCATTCATTCATCCATCCAATCATTTATTTCTTCCACACATGTATAATGAGCACCTAGTACGTGCCAAACATTGGGCTAGGCATCAGGGATAAAAACAGACCAGTAAATAGATTCTGACACAACACTATGATAAGTGCTTACATGAGAAAAAGAATAACAAGCTTTGGGAGTCCACAGAGAGCACTGGGGAGTCAGGGAGGCTGCTTGGAGGACAGGATATTTATTTAAGCTGGGAACTGTACCTTAGGTAAGAGATGGCCATGTGCAGGGTGGGGAGAGTTGGGGTGGGCTGCAATTTAAATAGCCTGGTCAGGGTAGGCCTTCTGGGAGAGGTGACATTTGAGCAAACTTGAAGGAAGGAAAAGAGTGAGCAATTCAGATCTCTGAAAAGACAGAAAAGGCAGTGCAAAGGCCCTAAAGAGGGAGCAGGCCTAGAACATTCCAGGAGCAGGAAGGAGACCAGTGTGGCTAGAGCAGGAATATAGCAAGAGATAAACTGAGAGAGGTAACATGGAGGGACTTTGCTTTTGCTCTGAGTGAAATGGGAAGCATCGGAGGGTCTTAAGCAGAGCTATGATACTATCCTACTTGGCTGGTATTGAGAATAGGCTCTAGAGAGCAGGGGAAGAGACCAGGAGCCTATACTAGTTGGAAGCTATTAGAGCAATAATACTGTAAGTGTGCCTGCTTCCTCTCTGGAACCCTGGGCAGAGACAGCCAGTAGAAGTTCCCTGATCAACAGGAGCTCAACGTGCCACAAGGAAAAGTAGAGGCAAGGCAGGACAGAGGAGAGGCAGAGGAGAGGCAGAGGGAGGGCCTGGGATGGCCCCAGCCCACCCCTAAAGCTCGTGTGTCCTCCAAGTGGTGCAGGAGAATCTCTGAAGATTTCCCATCTTCAGCACACACTCCTGCCCACAGAGAGGAGTGGGGGAATCTTGCCACTGTCCTGAAGGGGCCTCAAGGTTCAGGCAAGGAAGAGACAGGAGACTAGAGGCATGGCAGGGCACGCAGAGGCTCCAACAGCTAATGCAGTGACACCAGTGCCCCCCCACCGGAGGACACCTACACTCCAGTCACAGCCAGTCTGCAGCCAGCCCCGCAGGCCACATACCCCACACCAATGTCAGGCCATGTAAGCTCCAGGAAAGAAGGGGCAGGAGACAGAATATTAGTTAACTGTATATTTAATCAAAAGAATGATAAATCTTGAGCTAACTAGAAAATCTCTGGCTAGAACCGAGGAAAAACATGACTTTGAAAAATTCAAGTTGCTCTCCATTAAAGTGACTGGGGATTCAGAAATCAAATAAGGTTCTAGAAATAATGCAAACCATTTCTGAGTTTTGTGGCTGTGCAAATTCAAATCTGTGTCACAATGGACCCTTGAAAAGAGCACTGAGATATAGCACAGAAATGCTGTACATACAATTCTGTATTATTTATCCAGATCATCTGTACATTTCACCCTTTGGACTAGTTAGAGCTGAAATTCATCAACGAAGGTTTTAAATGTTCAAGGTCATGCCTTAGGACCCCACCTGTAATTTGTGCAGTCTTAATGTGGGTTACCATGGCATTGATTGTCTTGGCTTCATCCTAGGCAATGATATCCATAAAATCTTGATTTGATGTGCTGATTCTATTTTTACTTTTTTTTTCAGTTTTTTATAAAGACTTTTTAGAGCAGTTTTAAGGTTCAAAGCAAAATTGAGAGGAAGGCACAAAGAGCTCCTACATACCTCCTGCCCTCACATATGCACAGCCTCCCCCATTGTCAACATTCCCCACCAGAGCGGCACATTTGTTACTACTGATGAACCTACAATGACGCATCATTATCACCCAAAGTCCAGAGTTTACATTAGGATTGATTCTAGTTGTCCTGCATTCTATAGGTTTGGACAAAACGTATAATGACAGGTATACAGCATTATAGTATCATAAGAGTATTTTCGCTGCCTTAAAAATCCTCTGTGCTCTGCCTATTCATCCCTTCTTACCCTTTTGACCGCTGGCAACCATGGATCTTTTTACTGTCGTCATAGTTTTGCCTTTTCCAGAATGTCATATAGTTGGAATCATATAGTATGTAGTCTTTTCAGATTGGCTTCTTTCACTTAGTAACATGCATTTAAGCTTCCTCCATGCCTCTTCATGCTTTGACAGTTCATTTCTTTCTAGTACTGAATAATATCCCATTGTCTGATGTTCCAGTTTATCCATTCACCCACAGTAGGACATCCTGCTTCCGAGTTTTGGCAATTACGAATAAAGCTGCTAGAAACTTCTGTGTGCAGGTTTCTATATGGAGATAAGTCTTCAACTCCTTTGGGTAAATACCAGTGAGCATGACGGTTGGCTCATATAGCATGTTTAGTTTTGCAAGAAACTGCCAAACTATCTTCCAGAGTGGCTGCACCATTTTGTATTCCTATCAGCAGCGAGTAAGAGTTCCTGTCGCGGGCTTCCCTGGTGGCGCAGTGGTTGAGAGTCCGCCTGCCGATGCAGGGGACACGGGTTCGTGCCCCGGTCCAGAAAGATCCCACATGCCGCAGAGCGGCTGGGCCCATGAGCCATGGCCACTGAGCCTGCACGTCCGGAGCCTGTGCTCCGCAACGGGAGAGGCCACAACAGTGAGAGGCCCACGCACCGCAAAAAAAAAAAAAAGAGTTCCTGTTGCTCCACATCCTCGCCAGCATTTGGTGTTGTCAGTGTTCTGGATTTTGGCCATTCTAATAGGAATGGAGTGGTATCTCGTTTTATATTTTTCCTGTTTTTAATAGTAAATTCTTCACCAGTGAAAATCCTCTAGCATACCAACACGTGGGAAACATTGTCCTGGTCAAGATGCAGGCTCTACCTAAAGCGATTGTCATCCAGGGTTTTAATGTTGAACATGAGACAGAGGACATTAAGGATTACCCAAGCTACCCTCCCAGTCATCACTTGAGACGGCCCTAAATATTCCCTGCACAGTCACTCAGCCTGTATTTGAACACCTGTATTGATAGGGATCTCACTGCTCCCAAGGCAACTCTTCCAATTTTAGACAGCTCTATTAGGATGCTCTCTCTTATCCTGAGCTGAAATCCATGTGCATCAACACAGAAATCAATAAACTGTGAGGAAGAGTAATTCATTCACCTCTACCCAATGCTGACAGTCTAGAAAAGGAGGATATAATCAGCCATAAAAACAATGAAGAGAAGCCAAAAATCAATGTGTCTACTGTTGGAAGAGCTCTCCACTAAAATAATTCAGAATTTTCTCAATTGACTCAGAGGACAAGATTTTTCAGTTGCTTCTTTTTTCTTTTTCCACCTCTTTTCCTTTAAAAATACATCTCTTTGATCTTTCTTCCCAGTGAAAAGCTAATTGTAACTTTCCTAAAAGCCATTACTTTTTGATTCAGGATATTTCAGGAAGAGTCAGCTCCCACAACTTCAGAAGAGCAGAAAGGTCACAATATGAGGACAAATCTTTAAGCGATTTTGGATGTGGGCTGAGGGGGCTCATTGAAGAATCAAGGTTCACCTAGAATCTGCAGAGGAGGTTCTCCTAACATGTATGTCCTCTTGGTGTAAACAGAATTTCTGAAGTGCTGTTTTTGCACAGCAGGACCACGTGAAGGGGAGGAAGGGATTCGTTTCTAGTTGGTTCTCCATTGCTTTTTGCCCTTTGATCAAGCTAAAAGGCTGATTTTTAAAGATGGGGCTACAGACTTCAAAGAGGTACTTGGTTTTGCGCGATGAAGTGAAACCCCTTAGAAACATACTAGAGTAGGTCCAGCAGTGCTGCTAAGACATTTTCCTGAAAATGAGACAGAATGAAAAGCTGACACAGTGAAAGGTGATCCAGCTGAGGCGTGGGGGAGGCACAGAGGTGCTGGTGCTCCAGGAGCCCCAGTCTCCTTCAGCGAGGTCTGTGGAGAGAAAGCACTCTCCAAGCTGCCTGGCTCCAGCTGCCAGGAGGCTTTCCTCCAGCATTTACCTTTGCTTTGAATCACCTTTTACTGGCCTTTTATCTTCTCCTCCCTCTGTTCCTAGCTTTGTCATTTACCAGCTTAATGTCATTGAGCAAGTCAGCAGCCTCTTTCGGCCTCAGTTTTCTCATCTGTAAAATGGAGATAATTGTCCTGGCCTCCAATAGACTTATTATGAGGATTAAATAAGATAAAATGTGAGAAAGCACTTTCTAAGCTATTAAGCGTACGGAGGAAAATGTTGTTGTTGTTGTTATCATCTAATTTAAAGTTTTAGCACAGCTTTGTCCTATTTTTCAGGAAATAGGGAGGAAAAGAATAGCTGTTCCTCACACTCCAAAGACTGCGTGAGAAATGGGAATTAAGCTGCCCTCTGTCAGCTGAAGCATCCGGGTAGGGCCTGTGGTCTTCACAGATGTTGAGATGGCAGCAGCTTCATTTTACAACTGACCTCAGAATAGACAGAGGTCAAGAATCAGCCTGCTGCAGGAATCCTGTGGTCCGTGGACCTTCCAGAAGCCGGGGGTTGACGCAACAATGGAAAATTGAGTGCCAGAGCAGGGATAGAAGGAAGAGGCAGCTCGACTGAGACATGTACCAGCTTGAAAAGGTGGCATTAGTACATTAGCATCAGGCTGGCTAATTGATTTGTTCCTCTTACAGGAGCATCTGTCTCTGCAAAAATGAGGTGGCCACCAGCTCTGGCACGGTTGCTAGGAGAGCATCCAGGATCTCCAAGGTTACTTTCTGCCCCAGCCAATGGGATGAGGGCTTTGGGGGAATCAGGAGGGCGCCCATGGGAATTGCCTACAGGACAAGAGGAGCAAGGACGGACCTCATGCTCAGGTCTGCACATGGAGGTCGCAGGGCTGAGGAGCCAGGCAGGGGGGAAAGAGGACGAGGAGAAGGTAGAGGGAGGGGTGCCAGGTCTTAAAAGCTGGATTCTAAGCATCACAGGTGTGGTCCATCCAAAAGCTTCTCTCACTGTCCTCCCTCCTCCTAGAGCCTTCCTAGTGGACTCAAGAGGAGACCAAGTCACTTGGCCCAGGCCGGAGGCTGGTCTGCTTAGGGTCCGAGGCAGAGTCCTAACCACTATTTATTCCAGTGAGATCTAATAAGAGGAGAGGATTTGATCATGTAAGCCCTGCTGGGAGCTTGCGGCGGGGGCGTGGGGGTTAGTTGATGCTCCTGCTTCTTTCAGAGACATTCTGAGAACTCCAGCAAGTCCCTGTGCTTTTTCATTATGCAGTCTATTTGGTCAGCTCTATAATTCCCTCATCTTGAAACAGAAAGCCTGTCTATCTTCAGGGCTCTGAACTACCCTAGAAGTCCCAGCCAGTCATTCGCTAGGTTGACTACAGATATTTTCCAACCAGGCTGCAGGCTGACCAGATATGTTCTACTCCTGAAATAAAGAGACTCCAGTCTTCTCCTGATTCCCAGAAAATAAATTAGTTAATGAAAAGGATTGCCTCAATATTAAGATTTCTCCCCTGTAATTGTTTTCTTAAACTCTTGAGATCTGGTACCTCTTGTCTATGTAAGAATGTGTAGGTGCTTTTATCTGTTTTAGCATAAACTATTTATTTGGAGTTAAACAGACCTTTGTTTCTATGTTAATTTGCAAAGAGTACCGTGACTTTGCAGATGCCCCACCATCTGGACAAGTTATGAGAACATAAGTTCTACCTTCTGACCACAAGCAAAAGGAATCGTGAGGAAGGTGCCTTAACTGCAGCCATAGTTACCCACCATCATCAAAGGTATCAAAGCCGCAATTTTTAAAAATATATACCATCTAGCCAGCCTAGCTGATGACCTCGCTTCCCACTTCACTGAAGAAAAAGGAATGATCAGAAGACAACTCCCCATGGTGGGATGAATTGGGAGATTGGGATTGACATATATACACTAATATGTATAAAATAGATAACTAATAAGAACCTGCTGTATAAAAATAAATAAATAAATTTTTTTTTTAAAAGACAACTCCACAAACTCCCATAACCATATCTGCCCACCTACCATGTGGTTTGTCTTCCTGAACCAAGCATGCTTCTAGCTAAAGTCCACTCTTCCTTGACACAAGCTCTTATCTCTCTCTCCTACTCAAGGACAATGCTCCAGTAATTCTTTCTCTTCTATAATACATCAACAATTTTTCACTCTCTGTTGGACTATTCCCATCAACACACAAACATAGTGCTATTTCTCTCACCTTATAAAAAATACTTTCTTCACCAGCTGTTACCCCCTTTCTTTGCTTCCCTCTTCAGCAAACTTCAAAAGAGCTGTATACTGACTGCCTTCGTTCCTCTCCTCCCATCCTTTCTTATACCATCTGTAATCAAACATTTCTCTTTGTGGCTTTTGTTAAGGTCACCAATGACCTCCACGTTGCTAAATCCAATGATCAAGTCTTCTTGTCATACTCGATGTGGTAGCCAACTTCCATGATGTCCCCCTCCTCCTGGCATTCACACCTTGTGTACTCTCCTGAACATTGCGCCATGTTTGGTCTGTGCGACCAAGAGCATCCAGAGGTGATGGTATGACATTCCAAAATTAGGTTATAAAAGGCTATGACTACCATCGTGGATGCTCTCTTGCTTGATCTCTCTCTCTTTCTCCCTTGGATCACTTGCTCTGCGAGAAGCTGCTGCCATGTCATGAGGCCACTCAGCCTACAGAAAAGCCCACATGGTGAGGAAATGAGTTGTTTGGCCAACAACCAGTGAGGAACTGAGGACTGCTAAGAACTATAAGAGTGGGCCTGGAGTAGGATTCTCCAGCCCCAGCTGAGCCTTGAGATGACTGCAGCCCCAGCTAACAGCTTGATGGTAACCTTGCAAGAGATCCTGAGTCAGAACCACGCAGCTTAGCCACTCCCAGATTCCTGACCCTCAGAAACTTTATGAGATAATACACATTTGTTGTTTTAAGCCACTAAGTTTTGGAGTGATCTGTTACACAACAGATAACTACTATACTTGACCCATCACATTATTTGACACAGTTGATCACTCCTTCCACCTTGAAACCCTTTCTTCCTTTGGCTCCCATTACAGCACACTCCCTTGGTTTTCCTTCTACCTCATGAATCATTTCCCCTCAACTTCTTCTGTTGGTTCTTTTAAAGTTGGAGGCCCTAAAACTTGGTCCTTGGTCCTCTTCTCCTGTATGTCTACACTCTCCCCCTTGGGGACCTCATCCAGTCTTTAATGGAGTTAATTATTACCATCTATATATTGTCAACTCCCAAATTTATATCTCAGCCCAGATCTCTCTCCCAAACTTCTAATGAATGTAGCCAGCTGTTTACATGACTTCTCCACTTGGATATTTAATACACAGCTCAAATTCGACATGACCAAATGTGAACTCATAATTTTTCCCATCCAAACCTGTTCCACATCCTTCTGAACTGAGAGCAGTTCCATCCTCCTAGTTACTCAGTCTGTCCTTAATTCCTATCTTCCTCTTAGTCCTCACATCCAATCATCAGTGATTTCTACTGACTCTACCTTCCAGAATATAAGAAGACCTAGTTGCTTCTCACCAACTACTCCTACCACCGTGGTTCAAGCCACCATCATCTCTCACCTGGACACAGCAGTAACCTTCTAACTGGTCTCCTTTTTTGCATCCTTGCCTCTCTCAGTCAACTTTGGACACAGTAGCCAGTGTGTAGTGCAATCCTCTTAAATAAGCAGATCACACCATTCCTCCCTGCTCAACATCCTGCAATGCATCCTCACTTCACTTAGGGTAAAAGCCAAAGCCCCACCCCCACCAATGGCAGCAAAGCCCTACACAGTCTGGTTTCCCTGTTACTCCCTGACTTCATCTCCTTCTCTTCTCCCTTTACTCTGTTCTCGCCACACTGGCCTCTGTGCTGTTCTTGCAACACGCCAGGCACAGCCCCACAGCATTTGCACTTACTGTTTCTTCTGCATGGAATGCTCTTCCCCTAAACATCATCATGACTAAGTTCCTCATCTTCTTCTTCAAGTCTGTGCTCAAACACCACCTTGTCAATAAGAGGCCTGTCTTGGCCATCTTATTTAATATACACACTGCCCCCCACCCAGCACTCCCAAGCTCCCTGATCCTACTTTTGGTTGTTTTTTTTTTTCCACAGCACTTAACATCTTTTTACACACCAGAAACTTTATTCATTTATGTTAGTTTACTGTCTATCTTCCCTTGCTAAAATTTAAACTACCAAAGGGCCAGTATCTTTGCTGTTTTATTCACTGATATGCCCTAAGCCCTTAGGGCAGCATCTGACACCCAGTCAACACCAAAAAAAAAAAATATCTGTTGAACGAATGAATAACTATTATCTATAATTATGATAAAAATCCTCACAAGACTTTTTTAATCTACATTTCACAAATGATGGAACCAAGGAAAAGGGAATTAACACTTAGTCTTACTATGTGCCAGACTCTCTATATACATTATCTTAGATATTCCTCCCGTGTTCCAAGGCTCAGAGAAGTTAAGTTGCTTCCTAAAGTCACATAAGTGGTGATAAGCCAACCCCGATTTGAACCCAGGTCAGGCTGGCACTAAAGGCCCGAAGGATGCCCCTACCACTCTTCACTCTCTTCCACTGAACACCCACCACATGCTGGACTGGTTGGGGATCTACAGTCACCTGAGACAACAGTCTTTGGCCCAGAGAATCCACTGCATCACACCCTCATGGCATCCCTAAGGGTCCTGTCTGGAGACCAGCAGCCAACCTCTACCTTTCCTCCTGTCCCCAGGTGCAGGCATCCAGCCCACCGGTGACACGTGGTGACGGACAGTCACACAAACAGCACCAGCCCCTCAAACCCATAAGCCCAGGATGAGGTTCTTGGTATTCACCTTTTGAATGTTGCAAACATTTTTGCAAATATTTGAAATATCGGGGTTTTCTAAGCCTTTGTGGCCAGATGAGTACACATTGGTCCATGACTTCTCACTGCCTCCATCAGGAAAGAACACCAGCTCTTCCGTCAGTCCCATCCTCAAAGCCTTGAAGACACTGCCAACTGATGGTAATGATAACTAACAGTATATTGGCTCCTGCAACATGCTAGACACTCCTGAATGCTTTACGTAAATTACACCTCATTGAATCCTCACAGCACTATAAGGGAGGTGCAATTATTAACCCCATTTTACAGATGAGAAAAACTGAGGCACAGAGAGGTTCAGTAGCATTCCTAAAGTACCATAAGTGGTAAGTAATTGAGCCAGGATTTCAGCCCAGGCAGCCTACCCCCACATCCTGTGTTTAACTGATGTACCACACTTCAGCATGGAAGCGTGTGGAACGTGTAAACAATACCTAGGGCTGTTTAAGGCTCTAGCACTCCACAGAGCAATTCCATTCATAGTCACAGACAACACTGAGACTGGTAAACAAACTGACATTGTATCTTCCAATATAGCTACCCACAGTTAACTTCCTTATCACTTCACAGACCCCATTTTTACCTTCCTAAAGAACCAACCCTGCATTTTCCACTAGATCAGTCATCTATTACGCACTGCTAACTGTAACATTTTAAAATTGCCAACATCACACAGTATCTTCATTCTAAGCTTTCTCAGCCTGCTCCCCATCTCAGCCTCTCACGCTGCTGTCTTTTCTTTTTCCAGCTACCCATTAATTAAGGGCAGCCTCCCTTCTCCCCGAGGGCCACAATTTCACATTTGCTGCCAATGACAGTGTTGCTCTGTCTTGTTCCTAAAGCACTCTCTTTGGGGGGCGCATTAATCATTGACCACACACATTTCTACCTGCCTCACTTTTTTTCTTCTTTTTAAAACACTGATTGTTTGATCTTTAGGATTGCATAAATTTCCACTCACCAGATGCTGGTCAGACATCCACTCTGGGCCTGCATATAGTGGTAACATCTCTGAAATATCTCTCTTGGGAAAAGCTGATTTAACCAAGTAGTGAAAGCAACTTTAATCCTTTGAAGAATTCTGAAAAGGAGAGAAAGATCTCTGTGGGCTAGAGGAAACCAGGAAGGCTTCATGGAGGAGGTGAGGTTTGAGCTGTTCTTGAAGGATGGATAGGATCTGGCCAAAGAGATTCTTATATGCAAAGGTGAGGAGGTTGAAGTTAGTAAGGCTTAGTCTAGTATCAGGGAAAAGATTCCAGTTGGAGAAACATGGGAGATAAGATTGGATGAAACCCAAAAAGGCTTTAATGCTGCCTGAAAAGTCACTGAGATTATATTCTGGAAGCACCAAACTGTCTGTGTTTTGTACTTTCTCTGCTAATCTGCCATAGAATTCTCTTGAGAATAATAATCGCTGCTTATCATCGCAGGGTCAAAAAGAGGCTCTCCATCATTTACTCAGCTCCTGACCAGGAGATACCTGTCCCTCCACTAGACACACACACACACTCGCATGCATGCACGCACATGCACACACGCATGTGCACACACACACACACACACAAAGAAATGTGAAGAGCTGAGCAGATTCCTGGGCTATGGTACTTTCTGACAGACAAATTCAGCAGCTTTCTGTTCCACCCACGAGTCAGACTCAGTCTGCACCAATAGTTCAGCCAGTGCCTGATATTCCATAAGCTAGCAGTTTACCGCACACCCTCCTCCAGGATACAGTTTGGCTCCCAGGCCACCTGCCTCAGCCATCAGCCCCCAGTCCCAGCCCCACCTGTGTCCTGACCGCTGCAGGGCATTTCCAAATACCAGTGGTGAACAGCTTGGTTCACCACTAGCTAAGCTTAGGGATCACCATGTAGGGATCTTCAGGCAGGGTCTCCAGGGTCTTTTCAGTTTCCATCTACATGGTGATTCCCTAAGCTTAGTTAGTTCTCACACTGTGACCAGCCCTTGTTTCACCCCATGTGCATCCCAGACCCAGGTTAGGTGGGAATAAACCCACCCTGCTTTGCCATTCCAAGAGTGCCTTCCTCCACCTCTCCCTACAAATGGACAGACTGCCTTTTGAAGAAGGTCAGTGCCAGCTCCCAGCTGCAAATCTCCAACCTCTCCCATCCCTGTGCCTTGCCCTTGGCCACCAGCCCTGCCCCCAAGTAGAAAGAGCCAGTGGAACGGGGGCGAGGCTGCAAAAGAGAGAACAGAATGCGAAGCTTGTAGAAACCGTCATCCCTGACATTTCTTGGTATTTTTTTTCATTGTGGTAAAATACACGTAACACAAAATTCACCATTTTAAAGTTTACAATTCAGTAGTATTTAGTACATTTATAACATTGTGCAACCATCAGCGCGATCTAGTTCAGAACTTTTTCATCACTCCAAAGGAAACTCTGGACCCGTTGAGCAGTCTCTGGACAATCCCCCTCCACCCCACTCCACCCCCAGCCCCTGGCAACCACTACTTGGCTTTCTCTCTCTATGGATTTTTTTTTTTTTAATTTATTTTTGGCTGTGTTGGGTCTTGGTTGCTGCATGCGGGCTTTCTCTAGTTGCAGTGAGCGGGGGCTACTCTTCCTTGCGGTGCGCGGGCTTCTCACTGCGGTGGCTTCTCTTGTTGCGGAGCACGGGCTCTAGGCACGTGGGCTCAGTAGTTGTAGCACACGGGCTTAGTTGCTCCACGGCATGTGGGATCTTCCCGGACCAGGGCTCGAACCCGTGTCCCCTGCATTGACAGGCAGATTCTTAACCTCTGTGCCACCAGGGAAGCCCCTCTCTCTATGGATTTGCCTATTCTGGGTATATCATATAAATACAATATGTGCCCTTTTGTCTTTGGCTTTCCTGATGATGTTTTGAATCCACCCTAATGCGTGTTGAGGACCCTGAGGGTCTAGGCTCTAACGACAAGAAGAACAGGGTCTTGTCTAGTGGACCCATGACACCAACCATATAGAGCCTTGGGAAACATGGTCCACCTGCCTCTGCACATAGAAGGTGAGCACCCTCACCTCAAGGAGAGCCAAGCCCACCTACACAGTCAAGGCCCTGTGAGGCCCCAAGAGATCTAAATCAGAGGCAAAAGCCAAAGCTTCCCCGAGCAACCCAAACAAAGGGCTTCAGCTTAAAGGAAAGATAGGAAGGCAAAGGAAAGGCCTGGGATGGTCAAGGAAGGCTTCATGGAAGAGGCAGCACTGACTCTGGTCCTGAAAAGGTGGTCAGGACAGAGACAGCATTTAACTGCCATTTATATTCGGACACCCAAATGTCTACTTCCACCTTTGACTTCACCCCGGAACTCCTGGCTCCTGCAACCAGCTGCCCAGATGGCATCTCCACTTGGGGGTCTGACAGGTTTCTCCAGATGAAAAGTCTTCACTCCCCTGCTCTCTACCCCCTGCTCGGTTTTCCTGTCAGTGTCTCTCATCTCAGTAAATGGCACCACCAGTCACCCAGTTACTCAAGTAAAAAACACTGGGAACCACTTTTGACTTCTCCCTTTCCCTAAAACCCCACTTTCACTCCATCAGCAAATTGTATTGACTCCACATGCAAAATATATGTGGAATCTAACCATTTCTCACCAACAGCACTGCTGCTCAGCTGTACCAAGCCACCATCATCTCTCACCTGTACCACAGCAACTGTCTCCCAACTTATCCCTCGACCGCCACCTGCCCCAATAAGAGTCTACTTCTCAGAAGAAGTCAGCGTGATTCTAACACAATGTAGGTCACATTACATCAATCCCCAGCTCAAACCCCTCCAATGACTCATCACATTTAGAATGAAATCCATAACCTAGTCTGTTACTTACAAGCCTACCATGATTGCTCCCTGACTTCTCCCTCCATTCCCACCCCTCTGCCTTCATGCATTGTACTCCAGCTTCCCTGTCCTCCTTGCTCTTCCTGGAATATCTTCTGTCTCAGGACCTTTGCACTTGCTGTTCCCTCTGCCTAAAACACTCTTCCCCACAATATTCACATGGCTTGCTCCTCACTTCAGGTCTTTTTTACATGTCACTTCCCACAGCACAGAAAGACCTTCCATGACCACCTAAGCTAAACAGAAATCCTCTCACTCCACATTTTAATTCTTACAAAGTTTGATTTTTCATAGAACTAATCATTAACTTGTCAAAAAAAATTATATATATATATACACACACACACGTTTTCATGAAATTAATCATAACTTGGCAAAAAATAAATACACACAAATAGTATGTATACATATATATATATATATGTATATATACACACACATACAGGCATGTGTCTTCCTCGATAGACTATAAACTCCACAAGGAGTTTACCTTATTTACCACCATATCTTCAATTCACAGAATAGTGTGTGGCATATAATAGAATCTTATTAAATACTTTTTTTGGAAAAAAATGAACAAATGGGGGAAAATTGGGTGTGTCAGTGCCACAAAGAGACCATTTCTGCTAAAAGCGGAAGTCAGGGAATGGTAGGAAATAGTCCTCCTCTTCAAACTCCTTACATCACCTGGCCCCTCCCAGCTTATTGACCTCTCACCTTTCATCATGTCCGGGTCCCTTGCCCATCTCCCCACCCCCATACGCTCAGCCCCCAGAGCCACTGCTTCCTGTTCTCCAGACAGCCATGCTCTTGTACCCCTCTGGATTGCATACTGTCCCTCGGCTTTCATTTCCCTTCACCTTCCAAGCTGGCCCTGGGATGTGAGCAATCTTCGTGGCACCCTGGGAAGAGCTGGCTGATCCCCGGCTCTGGCCCCAGCGTCCTGCACAGAGCTCTTAGCACCAATCACACTGTACTGTAATCACTGGTTTATAGGTTTGTCTCCCATATTAGACAGTGAGCCCAAGGTAAGGGACCCTGGTTTTCCATTTAAATGTCTCCCCCCTTACACTGGCAGAACCTGGTTCTTACCAGGCACGCCAATCCTTGATGAATAAATGATTCAATCAATGAACCACACTAGAATTCCTCTTCAGTTCACTAGTCTTCGCTAATGGCATCCCTCTGTCTAAACCAATTGTGACTAGGATAGTTACAAAATTTTCACTGGAGTTAAAAATGTAGTAACTCTTTGGACACTTTTTTATGCATCCTTCAAAGTACAGTTCGGAACACCCTGCTCAACAGCTTTCCAGGGTTCCCTATTACCTAGCTGAATACACCCATTAACATAGCTTTTAAGGTCCTCCATGATCTGGCCTCAATCTGCCTCTCTTGACCTAATTCCTACTTACCACCCATCACTTTCTTTACACTCCAACAGACCAAAGTTCTCATCTTTCCTGAAATACACACATTCCAATATCTCTGCTTTTATTTTTGTTATTCCACTGTTTGAGAATGTTCTTTCTTCTCTCCCATCACTGCTTATTGAGATTCTACTCAATTTCAGCACTCTTCATTTATTCATGCCACAGACATTCACTGAGTGTGTACTACGTCTGGCATCATTCTAAGCGCTGGTAATGTTCACAACAGTTCACTGCTGAACAGCGCACACAAAACCCCTGCCTCTGTGGAGCTTTCCTTTAAAATGAATACGGTAAGCAAGCTGCTTTCATGCAGTTTATAGTCCAGTGGGGAAGATAAATAAGTGTGTGTGTGCGCACACACCAAGTAATCACTAGCTCTATAAAATAATAATAATAAAGCTATGTAATGAAATAAAACACGATGGGTGAGGGGCAATACTTAGCTTGGGTGGTCGTGGAAGGCCTCTCCGTGGAGGCAACATTTGAGCAGAGACCTGAATGAAGTGAGGGTAGACAAGAATAAACAACAAACAAATAAAATAATTTTGCTGAAAACAAGTACCATAAAAAACTATCAGGGTGGACTTCCCTGGGGGCGCAATGGATAAGAATCTGCCTGCCAATGCAGGGACACGGGTTCAATCCCTGGTCTGGGAAGATCCCACATGCCGCGGAGCAACTAAGCCCGTGCGTCACAGCTACTGAGCCTGCACTCTAGAGCCTGCGAGCCACAACTACTGAGCCCACATGCCACAACTACTGAAGCCCGTGCACCTAGAGCCCATGCTCCACAGCAAGAGAAGCCACTGCAGTGAGAAGCCCACACACCGCAATGAAGAGTAGCCCCCGCTCACCGCAACTAGAGAAAAGCCTGTGCAGCAACGAAGACCCAACGCAGCCAAAAATAAATAAATAAAATTTTTTAAAAAATTAAAAAGAAAAAAACGATCTTATCCACAAAGCCAGTACAAAAGAACTAAACATTAATTCATCAAAAAAAAAAAAAAAAAAAAAGAACTAATAGGGTGATATTACAGAGTAGGTGATATTATAGAATAAGGTGAGGGGAGCTCCTTTACATGGGGTGGTTGGAAAGGCCCCTCTGGGGAGGTGCCATTTGAGCTAAGACTGAGGATGCAAAGATAGGAGCCAGCCAGGAGGGTGGCCAAGGGATGCATATTTCAGAAAGAGAGGACACTGTCCAAAGGGGTGAGGAACCATCAGCCTGGGGAGCCCCACGACTAGAAAGAGGGCTAGCAGAGCAGGCCTGCTAGGAGGAAGGTTACAAGGCAAGTTGGTACAAGGCAAGGGTGGACAGGTAGCCAGGGGCAGATGGTGCGAGTCCCCACAGGCAATGGCAGAGAGTTGGGAGGGTGCCATTCTTTGCCTATTGTCAATCTGCTTCCGCCCTTCCGCACTTCACCTTCAGCATTTCCCAGGCTCCCTTGACAACAAGCTTCTGGCAAAGTTCAGCCATTGGGAAGCCCTAGAGAGAGACCGCAGATAGGGAGAAGGGAGAAGCCAGAGTATTTCTCCCTCTCCTTCTTGGCGCTAGCCAGCATTTATGGCAACAGCAGTGTCCCCTTTGTCACTGCAGCTTCCCACCAGACAGCCCCTCCCTCTGAGGTCCCAGCTCCCGCCACAAGGGACCCACCATAGCTGAGTAACTTCTGGGTTCTGGGCTTGGGTCCCTCCAGTCTAGAGTTGGTAGTGGCTTCCTGCTCTGGGTTGCCTCATCCTCTGTCTGTTTTTATGCAACAAAATCCTTGTATTCGTATTCCCTGTTTGAAATACCTAAAGTTGTTTCACTGACTAATACAGGAAGCCACAAAGGTTTTTGATGAGGGGAGTGGCAGGATCTGGAATTATCTTTTGGAAAGATAACTCTGGCTGCTGCAAAAACTACTGATAGGAGGGGAGGTTGGGTAGAATTTTAAACCACCCAGGAAGCTCTTTCAATAGCTCCAGCAATAGGTGGTTGTACCCAGGGCTTCGGTGGTAGCAATAAATAAAGAGTGCAAGGGATAGACTCGAGCTCTACGCCAGAGATAGACGCTAAGCAAACTGAAGAAGGATTGGATGTGGGAGATGAGGAAAAGAGAAGAAGTTGTGATGGATCCACTAGCGTTTTGGCTTGACCAACTGGGTGGGAAGCACAGAGGTGGGACTAGAAGGGCAGGGGCGGCATGGGGGTCGAATACCATGTCAAATCAACCCCTTCTTCAGGATGCATCCAACAGCCCTTCCAGTAGGGAGTAATTTTTCCCTCATTTGTAATCACATGATGGTGGGAAAATATTATAATTATATAGCTATATGTCCATCTGACTTACTTCCCCTGCCAGACTGTAATTTGCTGTAGCTCACTGTATCTAGTTCATCTTTGTGACCTCCCTAGCACCTCTGCCATAGGGCAACTTTGCCATAGGACAAAGCACTGAGCTGACAACCTAACAGAACAGAATCGCCCCTAGGCAGCAGGCCCCAAGTTCCATCTCTTACTATACAAAAGGGTACGAATTTCAACAACCACTTTGAGCCCTTGCCAACAGTCCTGGATGTCCTTCCCCAACTCACAGATGAAGCCCGCTCCCCTGTTGATGGGCAGCTGTCCCTGACCAGATTCTATCTCTGCCCAGCCTATGATTCCATCCTTTCCAGCAGGAAGGATATACAGAGGCTCAACAAGTGACTACCGAACTAAATCAAACTGACATCACCAAACAGCATGAACAGCACGTCTTCTTTTATAAGCTCTCAACTTCCTCCACTTTCCTAACTTCTCATTTAAAATAAATAAAATAGTGTCCTCTTGTCTGGCCATCACAGAATTGAGCTGAAGCCATTCAGCCTATGGTCAGGTCAGTGATGCTGGGAGCCCAGGTTCCCGTTCCCTTGAGAAGGTGGCTTAATCCCCGCTCCCCACCCCAGGCCCTTTGCTCATCTGAACAGTTGGCATCACAGCCCGGCCGTCTCAGGGAGCTGTCGCGAAGAGCAGCCATCCTTTATGTGGAAGGGATGCCTCGTGTTTTCAAGAAGAAAGTCCTCCCAGGGAAATGGAAAACAACAAGCCTCTGCCTCACACCAGCCCCATCCCAACACTCAGAGTCTGTTTCTCCCCACATCGTACTTCTGCGGCCGCAGCCACTTCAGTCTCCTCCCACAGGTCCTTCCACTGCCTCTTCATTTATTTTTTGAATCAATCTTAAGCTTTGTATACTCACTCTAAGTGCTCCTTAGGTCCTCCGTGCATCCCTTGTCTCACTTCATTCTCTCCCTCCACTCCCTCTGCTCTGAACCGGCGCTGACAACATCCCCACCGCCCTCGTAGCAAAGAGTCACCCAGTGCCCACTCTGGGCCAGATAGTGAAGATGCAAATGAGAGGTACGTCCTCCCCAAGCTGAGGCCATCCAAGGACATGGGACAAAAAGTAAGACTCACTCACTATACGGTCAGGACCAATACTTTAGACCTTCTTGCAATACACACTTGCATAGGATGTCATACAATTTCTGCCCGGGCATTCACTCTCCACATCTCTGCATAAAGCTAACCATTTTTCTACTTCTTCCTCTTGTTTACGATATAATCAATCCTCATTATTCACAGATTCCATATTTATGAATTCACCTACTCACTAAAATTTATCTGTAACCCCCAAATCAATACTCGAGGCACTTTGGCAATCATCCACAGACATGCCCAGGTTGGCAAAAGATTTGAGTCACCCAATGCAGACTTCCTAGCGAAAGTCAAACAAGGTGACGCTCTGCCTTCTCATTCAGCTCCTACTGTAAACAAGTCCTTTCCACTGTCTCTTTTTTTTTAATAAATTTATTTTCTTTTAATTATTTTCGGCCGTGTTGGGTCTTTGTTGCTGCACACGGGCTTTCTGTAGTTGTGGAGAGCGGGGGCTACTCTTCGTTGCAGTGCACGGGCCTCTCGTTGCGGTGGCTTCTCTTGTTGTGAAGCATGGGCTCTAGGCACGCGGGCTTCAGTAGTTGTAGCTCACGGGCTCAGTAGTTGTGGCGCACGGGCTTAGTTGCTCCACAGCATGTGGGATCTTCCCAGACCAGGGCTCAAACCCATGTCCCCTGCATTGGCAGGCGGATTCTTAACCACTGCACCACCAGGAAAGCCCCTCACTGTCTCTTTAGGGCCATGGTTTTTACAATTCTGTGCTTCCTGTTGGTGATTTCACTGTTTAAAATGGCCCCCCAAGTCTAATGCTGACGTGTAATCTGGTGTCCCTAAGCACAAGAAGGCTGTGATATGAAATACGTTTGGTAGATAAACTTTATTCAAGCATCACTTTATAGCGCCGTTGGGTGTGAGTTCAATGCTAATGAATCAAAAATACATATTACAGGGCCTCCCTGGTGGCGCAGTGGTTGAGAGTCCGCCTGCCGGTGCAAGGGACACGGGTTCGTGCCCCGGTCCGGGAAGATTCCACATGCTGCGGAGCGGCTGGGCCCGTGAGCCATGGCCGCTGAGCCTGTGCATCTGGAGCCTGTGCTCCGCAGCAGGAAAGGCCACAGCAGTGAGAGGCCCACGTACCACAAAAAAAAAAAAAAAATTAAAAATATATATTACATAAGGTGTCTTTAAGCAGAAATGCACATAAAACAAGGTTATGCATTGATTGGTTGATGAAAATATGACCAGATGCTCACAGGAACCCTAACCCTGTATCTCCCCTAGGAACAGTGCTCTAGTATTCACTAGTTCAGCAACTCTATAGAACATAACTACTGCAAGTAACAAGGATGGACTGAAATTGAAGTTCTACAGTCTCCCAGGCTGTGTTAATGAAGGAGAGCATCTAGAATAAGGGAGGACCTAGTTCTACTCTACGTGGTCTGCTGAGCCCACCAGCGGTCTGTGAAGTTTTAGCTCCGGGTGGTCCACTCTGGGGAGAAATGAAAGACTGCCAGCCAAGATGACCACGGGGCTTGATCGCTTATCCTCCAAGAAACAGGGAGCCTATCTGGAGAAGGAAGACTCAGACTATCATCAAACAGCCGGCGGTATTCACGTGGAGGAGGGATGATCAGGCTGGGTTTATAGCGTCCCCTGGGGAAGGTCAGGATCCAAGAGTGAAAGCTACAAAGGGGCGGATTTTAGCTCAGCCCCGTGAAGTGTGTTCCCAACGTCAGAAGGACCTGCAGATACAAGGGCAGCCTCGTGCGGTAATGAGGTCTCTGTCACTGCAGGTGACAACAACCAGAGGGGACCCTGAGAAAATGCAAGCACTGACAAAATGATATTTGAGAGTCTGTTATTCTATGAAAATAAATTTCCCAAGTGGGAATCAGGACTCTGCCAGGGCAAAATCCCAATTCCATCACTAAAATTACCACGTCTCCAGTCTCTGTGTACTCTGAAAAGGGGGCGACGCTATCTGCACTACGAGAGAGAGGAGGATGAGCCCCGGCCACCGTGTCACATGGGCCTCCTGCTGACACACAGAGACCTGCGCTCAGGAATGGCTCTCCCTCGGGGCAGGAGCTCTACCATCTTTGGCTCTGATGGTTGGGGGAGGCTACAAAAGTGGCAGATCATTGATTATCCCCAGATTGATTGAGAGCAATTACCACAAGAATGTTTCCTTTTATGACTCAAGCTGAGCCGAAAACATAAGCGTGGAAATAAGACTATTTCCCAATCATTTTAAAACTGTAAATCTCAGCGGGAAAGTGATTTGACTGTCAAGAGAAAATGCAGGAATGGAAAGCAAACTCCCTGTCACCATCAGGCTTTCAGAAGAGCAGCCCAACAGTCCTTTGGGGGTGGTGACAAGGTCTCATGAGGTGACACCTCGCCATTCCCTGAGGAAGCAGAGAATCCCTCCACCCCACTGCACTCACAGCACTGAAGTGTCCCAGGGATAGGCAAGCGAGAGAGTCTGGGGCTCCCCGGAAGGGGTCCCAGAGGCCCTGCAGTTCAAAGGCAGATTTCTTCCACGCACCCTCTGGGGGCTGGGACACAAGCCAGTATCTGCAGCCTTAGAGCTTTCTATCCATTAGCTCACGAAGGAAAACAGGAGCCAATCGGTGCAACAAAAATTATTCGATGAATACAGGCTATGTGGCCTGCCATGGGGTGAAAACAAAAGCCAAGAGCAGTCCCTACTCTGAGAATATACTCATTGAAGAGGAAGGGAGACACACATAAAAACTGATAGAAAATGGTTACCCAGTTAACCAGGAGATTTGACTGGTACAACAGGCCTCAGTGGCTGGGGAAGGCTTGAGAGAAGCAGAAGGGCCAGCATGGGGGTCCTGTGCAGAAGAAATTCCATTATATTTCTGGGTATGATGAGCAGACAATACAGATATGTACTGTCCAATATGGTAGCTTCTAGCCACATGTGGTTATTTAAATGTAAATAAAATAAACATTAAAACTCAGCTCCGGTCTTCCCCGGTGGCGCAGTGGTTGAGAGTCCGCCTGCTGATGGAGGGGACACGGGTTCGTGCCCCGGTCCAGGAAGATCCCACATGCCGTGGAGCGGCTGGGTCCGTGAGCCATGGCCGCTGAGCCTGCGCGTCCAGAGCCTGTGCTCCACAATGGGAGAGGCCACAACAATGAGAGGCCCGCGTACCGCATTAAAAAAACAAAAAAAAACAACTCAGTTCCTTGGTCACGCTAGTCACATTTCAAGTATGCAACAGTTACTGTGGCTAGCTGCTACCATATTGGCCAGAGCAGGATTTCCACCATCAGAGAAAGTTCTATTGGACAGCTCTGATCCAAACTGTCCATACCCTCTCCAGCATCCTTCAGATGCCCTAGAATGAATGCCAAACTCACTATCGTGGCTTAGGTGGCCCTTAGCGATCAGCCCCTGCCTGGCTCTCAAGACTCATTTTTGCCACTCTGGCTCCACAGGCCACAGGCACCAGCCATGCTGAGCAAGCTCCTTTCCATCCTTCTCACAAGCTGCTCTCTCCAGCAGCAGCTAGCTGAACCACGATCCCTTTTGCCAACCTAATTTCTTCTCAACCTGCAGGGTTCAGTCAAAGAACCCTTTCTCTGGAGTCCCTCCTGAACCCTTAGATGAGACAAAGTCCCCTGCTTTGCAATCCCAGAGAAGTCTGTTCTTTGCTCATCACGGCCCTACTATCAGTTGTTCATGGATGTATCCCAGGGCCTAGTACACTGCCTGGCTCACAGTAAACTCTCCGTAATTATTTGTTGAACGAATGAACAAATGAATAACTCTTTGTTAGAATTCCTTGTTTCATTGTTTGTCAACCACTGTAGTTTGCAATTAAAAGGGACCTTGTTTATTTCATTTACCACCTTATCTCCAGTCTCTTCATTATAGTGAATGATCAAAATTATTAAAGAATTATAGGTAAGAAAAGAAGGGCTGGAGGGAGGGAAGGAACAAGAGAAGGAGAGAGGGATGGAGAGGAGGAAGGAAGGGAGGGAGAAAGGGAGATAAAAGTAAGAAAAACAAAAGGAAGAGGCAGGTGAATAAACGATGGATGTAGTTTCTGCCTTAGAAGACAGGGAAAATTATGGCATTATTGAGTAACAGAATAGCTGGGAGCTAATGGCACAAAGCAACTAAGCTCTGACTATACAATGCAGGAACGATTATTTTCCCATCACCGACTAAAGGACAGGCTTATAGAGCCTCCCTGAATAGCCCCATCCTTGCCACCCCTACTCCCCAACCCAGTGGAATGAGAAATAGAAGCGCAAATTCAGCTTTTTATTACAATTAGCAGCCTAACACAGGCATCGCCTGTCCTGCTGAAATGTGATATTTCATCTAAGACACTCATAATCATAGCCCAATGGGGGAGACTGTGAATCAATTCACTGCCTATTTTTCAACAGCTTTATGTGAAATGATTTTTATTCTTTACACTTGCTAGTTATCCCCAAGGAACTCAAGGCAATTTACAAACTTTTAATTCTCCTGACACCCAGGGAGTGCAGGAAGTGAGAGCCTAGAATGTAGAGGTGGGTTAGAAAAGCCATGTGACAGGATTAAGGCGCCCAGACAAAAGAGACTCACCCGGTCCCCAGAGCCCACCCTTCTGAAGCTGAACAGAGAATCATTATAGCGATATTCCTAAAAGCCACCTCAGCAGAGAAGTTGAGGCAGAAGCTGGGCTGGAGAGGCTGAAGGTGAGCAAGGCGTGAGGCGGTAGCGATGGCAGGTATGCACGTAATGGTTGGTAAAGAAAACAAAAGCAGTGAACCAGGCAAGAGGGCTAAGTGCTAAGGCTGAAGACAGGGGCACAAAACAGAATGTGCAAGGGCCTGTGGTGGGGTGGGCGCAGGGTAGCTGGAGCCAGGGCCACTGGGACTGAGAACACTTTCAAAGGAGGAGGAGAAATAGAGGGGGCAGAAGGAAGGCAGATATTTATCATTTTTTCCTTTCTGTGTGTTTATTTTTAATTGTGGCTTTAAAAAAAAATCATTGGTGGGCTTCCCTGGTGGCGCAGTGGTTGAGAATCTGCCTGCCAATGCAGGGGACACGGGTTCGAGCCCTGGTCTGGGAAGATCCCACGTGCCACGGAGCAACTGGGCGCGTGAGCCACAACTACTGAGCCTGCGCGTCTGGAGCCTGTTCTCCGCAACAAGAGAGGCCGCGACAGTGAGAGGCCCGCGCATCGCAATGAAGAGTGGCCCCCGCTCACCGCAACTAGAGAAAGCCATCGCACAGAAACGAAGACCCAACACAGCTAAAAATAAATTAATTTTTTAAAAATCATTGGTATTAAGTACATTTAGTGCCATGCAACCATCATACTGTCTATTTCCAGACTTTGCCAACATCGCAAACTGAAACTCCAGACATAAATGGTAACTCCCCTCCCCAGCCCCTGGGAACCTCTAGTCTACTTTCTGTCGTATGACTGGACAACTGGGATACTTCATAACTGGAATCACACAGGATTTGACCTTCTGTGTCAGGCTTATTTCACGCAGCCTAACTCTTCAGCGTGCATCATGTTGTAGCATGAGTCAGAAGTTCCTTCCTTTTTAAGGCTGAATAATATTCTGTTGTTTGGATGGACCACATTTTGTTTATCCATCCACGAGAGAGCAGATATTTAAAAGAGCATTTTAGGGACAGAAAAAAAAAAAAAAAAGGTTGGTGAGCACACCCAGAAATCACAATTTTATGGGTAAGGAAGTC
The DNA here is from genome assembly GCF_963924675.1 of Phocoena phocoena. Taxonomy (NCBI): domain Eukaryota; kingdom Metazoa; phylum Chordata; class Mammalia; order Artiodactyla; family Phocoenidae; genus Phocoena; species Phocoena phocoena. The sequence continues at coordinate 137,365,131 of NC_089219.1, read as the reverse complement.
AAACCAGAGAAAAAATGTGACTTGCCCGAGCCCACATGGTGAGCCAGGATGGAGCAGTCTCTGCTACCCTGTGCAGGGTAAGGAAGTAGTGTTTGCCTCCTGAGCTCCATTCCCACCCACCCCCACCCCACCCCCGCAGCAAGATAGGGTGGGGCAAGATTGGGAGCTCAAGAGAGGAGAAAGGAGACTGGATTGCCCATTTAAGAATGACACTAGATAACTGGGTTTGATATTAGATATTGAGTTTGTCCAGCCACATTGTTGAGCAGCTAAAGATGGATACCACGTGAATTTTTAATGTAGCTGAATCAGCAGGTATCCCTCACTTCATGGAAGAGACACTGTACCTCAGTGTCTTAGCACAGTAAATATTTATTTCTCATGCACTTTACCAGGTAATGCAGATAGGCTGGAACTCTGCTCCACCCAGCCACTCAAGGACCAGACTCCCTCTAAACAATGCTGGGCTATCCAGTACGGTAGCCATAGCCCTCTGTGGCTATTTAAATTCATTAAAAGTAAATAAAATAAAAAATTCAGTTCCTCAGTCAGACTAGCTACATTTCAAATGCTCAGTGAGCACATGGCTACCATATTGGACAGCAGAGAGTTAGAACATTTCATCATCGTAGAAGGTTCCACTGGATAAGGCTGCTCTCCACCGGAGCTCTGGCGTGCAGCCAGCAGGCAAAGAAGAGAAAGAGCTTGGATAAGGATGCAGGAGTTTTATCAGCCAGGCCAGAAGGTGCCACACAGCACTTCTGCCCCTATTCCACTGGCCAGAGCTCAGTCACACTGCCACACATCACTGCGAGGGGACCAGGGAAATGCAGTCAAGCTGTGTGCCCAGGTGGAAGAGGAAATGGGTTTAATGAGCATTTGCCAGCTTCCTCCACAGATACATTCTAAAAAATTCCTAAAATAAAAACTCATTTCCCAACTACAGTTCTGTAATAAAATCAGGCTGATGATCCTAAAAGGAGACTATCTCTCCATAGGCTGTTTTAAATTTTAAGCAAGTTAGAGTTAAGATGGTGCTCAGAGTCGTGGTTCTCTAAAGGCATTTCAATACACATACCTTCCTAATTCAAAGCACTCCCAACTGCTCCATTTGTGCCCTCTATTTCCTTTGTGCCCCCCACTCCTAACCCATCATTTATACTGGATACAGAGATATCTGAATCAACATTCACGGGGGAGGCAACAATTCAAAAATAAACAAGCAAGACTACATCAAACTAAAAAGCTTCATTCTGCACAGCAAGAGAAACCATCAACTGAATGAAGAGGCAACCTACTGAATGGGAGAAAATATTTGCTAATCATATATCCGATAGGGAATTAATATCCAAAATATATAAAGAACGCATACAACCAATAGGAAAAAAAACAAAATCCAATTTAAAAATAGGCAGAGGATCTGAATAGACGTTTTTTTCAAAGGAAACATACAAATGGTCAACAGGTTCAGGAAAAGGTGCTCAATATCACTAATCATCAGGGAAATGCAAATCAATACCACAATAAGATATCAGCTCACATCCAATCAAAAGATAAATAACAAGTGTTGACAAGGATGTGGAAAAGAGAACGCTTGTACACTGTTGGTGGGAATATAAATTGGTGCAGCCACTAAGGAAAACAATATAAAGTTTCCTCAAAAAATTAAAATAGAGCTGCCATATGATCCAGCAATTCCACTTCTGGGTATTTATTCCAAGCAAATGAAATCACTATTTCCAAAATATATAGACAGCCCCATGTTCACTGCAGCATTATTTACATTGGTCAAGACATGGAAACAACCTGTGTCCATCTATGGATGAACGGATAAATAGGATGTGGTATATACATACAATGGAATATTATTCAGGCAGAAACAAGGATACCCTGCCATTTACAACAATATGGATGGAAATTGACAGCATTATGCTAAATGAAATAAGACAGAAAGACAAACACTGTATGAACTCACTTGTATGTGAAATGTTAAAAAAAAAAACTCATAGATACAGAGAACAGATTGGTGGTTGCTGGAGGTAGGAGAGGGGGTGGGAGCTGGGAAGGCCTCAAAATGAGTGAAGATGATCAAAAGGTATAAACTTCCAATCATAGGATAAATAAATCCTGGGGGTGTCCTTGAACGAAACTCACTGCAGCCTTCCAGCCCAACCAGGTCATGCTACCTTCCTCCTTCCTGACCAACACAAGCCACACTGGTCTCCAAAAACAGCTCCTAGAACACATCAAGGTCTTTCCCATCTCCAGGCCTCTGCAGTTGCTGCCCCTCAGCCTGGAAACACTGTTCCTTTTTTTTTTTTTTTAACCCCTTTATTGGAGTATAATTGCTTTATAATGGTGTGTTAGTTTATGCTGTATAACAAAGTGAATCAGCTATACATATACATATATCCCCATATCCCCTCCCTCTTGTGTCTCCTTCCCACCCTCCCTATCCCACCCCTCTAGGTGGTCACATAGCACCGAGCTGATCTCCCTGTGCTATGTGGCTAACACATATATATGGAGTCTAAGAAACAGTTCTGAAGAACCTAGGGGCAGGACAGGAATAAAGACGCAGATGTAGAGAACGGACACTTTTCCTTTTGATCTCCACACGGCTGGTTCAGCTCAAATGTCACCATTTCAGACGACCTCTAATTGCCCTATCCCAACAGCCCCTGTCCCCAATTACTATTATAAAAGTTGCTGGGAGTGTCCGCAGACTTCTACTCTTCCCTTGCTCCCTGCTGTCCTTCCAGGTATCTCCTCCACTCTCCTGTCTCCGGCTCTCACCTCTGAGCCCATCTACACACACACGTGGCAGCACTCACCTCTGGCTGCAGCGCCACATTCCCAACTAGCTCCTGGGTGTTCCCACCTATAGGTCACGTTTGGCAAAACAGAAATCACTATCTTTTGCAAACCAGTTCCTATTCCTTTCTCCCTTATTTCTGCTACTCCTACCATCACCATTCCAATTTCCTAAGCTTATAAACACACGGTCTTCTTTAATTAATTCCTTAAATATAATTAAAAACTAATTTTTCTGTAGTGTTATACAGTATATAAAAGACTTTCACATGTCATCTTCTTAATCACTTAGGTGGTCATTATTATTTTTAACAGGCTTATTGAAGCAGAATTGAATAAATATGAAACCATTACCAAAATCAAGATAATCAACACATCCATTATCCCAAAATGCTGCCTTGGGTCCCTTGGTAATCTCTAACTCATCCCACCCCACTTCTCCATCTTCTCCTGGAAACCACTGATCTGTTTCCTGTCACTACACTCGTGTGCATTTCCTAGAATTTTACATAAATGGAATCATACTTTATATACTCATTTTTGTCTGGCTTCTTTCACTCAGCATGATTATTTTGAAATTCATCCCATGTTGTAACTTGTGCCAATATTTCCTTTTTATTACTGAGTAGTATTCCATTCTATTGATGTACCAGTTTGTCCATCATCTGTTGATGAATATTTGGAGTTTCCACCTTGGGGCTATTACAAATAAAGCTTCCAGGAACATTTGTATGCAAATCATTATACAGATATGAGGAAATAAAATGTATATTCTAAGGCACAACAAGAATAAATTAAACAAAATTCTGTGTGTTTGTTTGGGCCTCCTCCCTCCCTAACGTGCAATGTGCATTTGCATTATACATTAACCAGAGCTCCTCAAAGACGGGAGTGCCTGCTCAACCACAAAGATTTTCTTTTTCTTTCTTGTGCTCTAGCAATGTAACTTCTTAAAAGAATAGCGTTCTTTCCCAGCTCTCATGGTGACTTGCTGCTCGCTTTGTATGTGCCTACCTGGACTAGGTATCCTTGGTGACCTTTATGTAACATATCAGTATGTCACTTTGATGGACGATCCTTTGTCTCAAAAACGTATGGCTGTGCCTTCGACTTCTAACAGGTGGAAGAATTCTCAGAGTTTTCTGAGAAGCTGCTTCCTGGGTTATAATCCTCAGTTTGAGTTGAATAAAATTCCCCTTTTTTCTTCTTAGCTTGATAGCTAGTTGAATTTTCATTGACATAAATGCTTTCATTGCTCTCGCATAAATCACTAGGGGTGGAATGGCTGCATCATATTGTAGATATATGTTTCGTTTTTTTTAAAAAAACACTGAACTCCTTTCTAATGTCGTACCACTTTACATTCCCACCATCAGCGCTTTAGAATTCCAGTTCTTCCCCATTCTCACCAACACTTCATATCATCAGTCTTTTTAATTTTAGCCGTTCTTACAGACATGTAGCAGTGCCTCACTGAGGTTTTAATTAGCCTTTCTCCAGTGATGGATGATGTTCAGCATATTTTCATGTGCTCATTTGCCACTTGTCTGACTTCAGTTTCCTAAAAATTTTTTCAGAATTTTTGCAACTATGTCTATGAAGGATATTGATCTACAGTTTTCTTCTCTTGTGATGTCTTTGGTTTTGGTATCAGTGTAATGCTGGCTTCACAAGATTAGTTGGGAAGTATTCCTTCCTCCTCAATCTTCTGAAAGAGTTTGTATGGAATTCTTATTTAAATATTTGGGAGAATTCACCAGTGAAATTATCTGGGCCTGGAGTTATCTTTGTGGAAACGTTTCTAACCAAATATTACATTTTTAATACCTATGCAACTTATTCAGGTTATCTATTTCTTTTTAAATTAGCTTTGGTAGTTTGTACCTTTCAAGGAATTTGTTGATTTTATCTAAGTTGTTGAATTTATTGGCAGAAAGCTGTATCCTTTTAATATTTGTTGAATCTATAGTGACGTCACCTTTATCATTCCTGATATTGGTAATTTTTGTTTTCTTCTCATTTTTTTCCTGATCAGTCTGCCTACAGGTTTATCAATTTTAATGACCTTCTCAAAGAACTAGCATTTGGGTTCATTAATTTTTCCTTATTTTTCTGTTTTCTGCGTAATTAATTTCTGCTCTGATCTTTATGATTTATTTTCTTCTGCTTACTTTGGGTTTACCTTGCTCTTCTTTTTCTAGTTTAAGATGGAAGCTGAAGTCACTGCATTGAGACCTTTATTTTCTCATATAGGCATTCAAGGCTATCAAGTTTGTGTCTTTATATTCAGTGGATTTCTCCTATGTAATATGAGCTAGCTCTTGCCTTTTCCTGCAGTCTAACGATCTCTGTCTTTTAACTGGGATGTTTATTGATGTATCTGGGTTTGAATCTATTATCTTGTTTTTCTTTTTCTATTTGTCCCATCTGTTCTTTGACTCCTTTTTTTCTTTGTCCCGTCTGTTCTTTGACTCCTTTTTTTTTTTTCCTGCCTTCTTTTGGATAAACTGAATATTTTGTATGATTTTTTATTTCTGTGATTAGTTTACTAGATCTTTGTTTTGTTATTCTAGTGGTCACTTTAAGATTTATAGTACACATATTTACCTTAGGACAGTCTACCTTCAAGTGCTACCACTCACATATAAGAACCTTACAATAGTACATTTCCATTTCTCCCCTCCCAATCTTTTTTGTTGTTGTTATGACTTAGATTTTTATATATATTACAAACGTCACACTACATTGTTATTACTTTTGTTTAAACACTTTTTCTTTTAAAGAGATTTAAATAATAAGTAAAAAGTCTTATAAATTTATCGATGTAGGTACCTTCTCTGGTGTTCTTCATTCCTTCCTGTAGATCCAGAATTCCACCTGGTATCCTGCTCCTTCTGCCTGAAGAACCCCCTTTAACACTTCCTATAGCGTGGTTCTGCTGGTGATGAATTCTTTCAGCGTTTGTATGTCTGAAAAAGTCTTTATTTTTCCTTCATTTTTGAAAGATACTTTCTCTGGACGTAAAATTCTAAGTTGACAGGGATAATTTTCTTTCAAAGATGTTCCACGACCTTTCATCAGCATTGTTTCCAAAAGGTATCTGCTGTCATCCCTATCTTTGTTCTTCTATACATATCTTTTTCCTCTGGTACCTTTTAGTACTTTCTCTTTACCAGTGGTTTTGAGCATTTGATCATGATGTGCCTTGGTATAGTTTTCTTCAGGTTCCTTGTGATTGAGGTTTGTGAGCTTCTTGGATTTCTAAATTTATCGTTTTCATCAAATTTGAAAATTTCACCCATTATTTCTTCAAATATTTTTTCTGTCCCTTCTCCCTCTCCTCTCCTTTGTGGACTCCAGTTACATGTATGTTAGGCCACTTGAAGTTGTTCACAGCTAACGAATGCTCTGCTCTTTTTTAAAAAATTCTCTCTTATTCCTGTGTTTCATTTTGGATATTTTCTGTTGCTAGGACTTCAAGTTCACAAAATTTTCCTTCTGCAAAGTCTAACTTACCATTAGTCTCATCCAGTGTATTTTTCGTCTCACACATTGTAGTTCTCATTTTTAGAAGATGGACTTTTATATCTTCCATGTCTCTAATTAACTTGTTGAACATATGGAATACAGTTATAGTTATTTTTAATGGCTTTGTTTGCTAATTCTAACATCCAGGTCAGTTATGGGTCAGTTTCAGTTCATAAATTTATCTCATTGTGGGTTGTATTTTTCTGCTGCTTTGCATGCCTGGTAATTTTTGATTAAATGGCTGATATTGTCAATTTTACCTTATTGGATGCTGAAAACATTTTCCCCATAATTATTTGTGAGTTTTTTCCTGGGATGCAACACCTTGGAAACTGTTCAATCCTTTTGTGTCTTGCTTTTAAATTTTGTTATGAGGAACCAGAGCAATGCCCTTGAATCTTGAAGTTTCCAGCTGGGCTACTGAGAACAGGTACTATTTCTGGACCTGTGTGAGTGCTGGGCACTGTTACCTCTAATCCTTTCGGTGATTCTTTCCCCAGCCTTGGGTAGTTTCCTCACACATGTGTGCCCATAAGTACTCAGCTGAAAGCTCAAAAGGGATTCTCTACAAACTCCTGGAGTCCTCTTTTTGCAACTTTCTCTTCTCTGTTACTCTGTCGTGAGAACTCTAACTGCCTTCCTCTCCCTGGACTCTCAGCTTTGTCTCTTCAATTCAGGGAGTCGCCTGGGATCTGCCTGGGTTTCCCTTCCTTGTATGTGGCCTGGAAACTCTCTCAAGACAGTAAGCTGGGACAATGATAGAGTTCACCTCATGTGTTTCTCATCCCTCAAGAATTACTTTTTTCTCATGGAAGCAAACTAAATGTCCATCAACAGATGAATGGATAAAGGAGATGTGGTATATGTGTGTGTATACACACACACACACACACACACACACACACACACACACACACACACTGGAATATTACTCAGCCATAAAAAAGAATGAAATCATGCCATTTACAGCAACATGGATGGACCTAGAGATTATCACATTAGGTGAAGTCAGCCAGAGAAAGGCAAATATCATATGATATCACTTATATGTGGAATCTAAAAAAATGATACAAATGAATTTATTTAAAAAATAGAAATAGACTCAAAAACACAGAAAACAAACTTATGGTTACCAAAGGGGATAGTGGGGGAAGCAGGAGGAGAGATAAATTAGGAGTTTGGGGTTAACATATACACACTACTATATATAAGATAGGTAAACAACAAGGACCTACTGTACAACACAGGGAACTGTACTCAATATCTTGTTTAAAAAAAAGAATTACTGTCTTTTTCTGCCTGGTGTCTAATTTCTTGCAAATAATTATTTCATATGTTGTTCCTGAATGTTGGTGTTTCAAGTGTAAGTTAAGTATGATCCCTTTTACTCCACCTTGACCAGAAGCAAAATCTCTGTCATTATTATTATACCCATATTATGGATGAGTAAATTGAAGAAAGGATCAGCCCAAGATTCCAAATTTTAAGTGTTCTTAAGCTTCCCAGCAAATCTAGCACCAAGTTCTGTCCATTATTCCCTTTTTTAATTACATAGTTTAAGACTTAATTATCATCTGAACTATCAAAATATTTACCTCTTAACTAAGTAATGAAGAACAAAACTATGTGTATTTTATTTACATTTATATGTTGCTAGCAGCTCCTTGCGCATTGCTGGGGTTCAATACATCTAGGGAAAATATATAGTGCAGTATTAAGAGTACGTAACACTGGAGGCCGACTGCCTGTGTTCAAATCCTGACTCCACAACTCACTAGCTATATGACCTTAGACAACTCACTTAACTTCCTTATGCATTTGTGTTCTTGCCTGTAACACAAAGATAAGAGTATCAAACACAGAGGAGTGTTGTGAAGATTAAATGATTTAATATATGTGAAATACATAGAACGATGCCTGGTACGCAATAAGAATTGTGCAAGTGTTAGCTAGTATTACTGACTTGAATTGGTCTCCTTGCTTTCAGTTTCTCCTCCCTTTAATTTATCCCCCTGAAGATACTTCTAATAGAAGATGCTTCCTAAAATCCAAGTTTTATTCTAATACATCCCTGCTGTAAAATCCTCTATGGCTCCCCATGTAACCCGCGAAGTATTCCCACTGTCTAGCCCCAGCCCTCATCTCTAAATTCATCTCCTCACCACCATTACCACATCAACTCTTCACTTCAAGAATATTGATCCTGTTGCCTGACCCCAAATACATCTTTCTCCTGACCTTTGCTCACACAATCTCCTCCACCTGGAATTTCATTCTACAGCCCCCTCCACCCAAGTCCACTCTAATCAAGATCCTATCCATCCTTAAGAGTCTAACTCAAACTCCATCTCCCTATAAAGCCTATCCCGATCACTCTCAAAATATTCAATCTCTGTGTCCTCTCAACAACCTCGACCACACTGTCCATGATTTTCATAGGACCCCTGTTGACTTCCTTTTTTAGTAACTGTTACAGACCTATTCATCTAGCAGGCACTCGATAAACAACCACTCACTGAACAAATAAATTAATTTGACTCAGAGGACTAATGGGGACATTCAAGGCAAAGAACTGTACAGTCAATTCTTTCCTTAGCCAGTTCTTCCTGAGAGAAGCTGAGCTCCTCATCATGCAAATGGCAGGAAGAACTGAGCCCAAAATAGCCACATTATCCCTGGCAGCCCCCCGGGGTACAGAAGTAGCAAAGTCCACAAAACTTCAGTTGCCAGTTTCCGGGCTCTTGAACTTGTCTAATTAACACAGCCTCACTGAGTCAAATATGCCAAAGAGAAGCAGAACATCCCACCAAATACAGACTGCTGCCATCCTCCCCTGGAAATAGAAAGTAGGAGGCAGCAGAAGCTCAGGACGCAAAGGAAAAATGACATGGTGTCACAGGACGGGAAACCAGCCCATTCCTGCCATCCCTGCAGCAGCAAGAGAGAAGCATCCCCTCCCACATCGAGCTGGAGGGACTTTCCCGAAAGGTTGGGAAAGGAGGGAACAAAGGAAGGCATGTCACAATCCACCTCCCAGCACGAGGTCCTTTCTGCATCTGTCTCCTAGAGACTAAAGGAGGAAAAGAGAATTAAGATATCAAAATATGGAATCTAAAAAAATAATACAAATCAACTTATTTACGAAACAGAAACAGACTCACAGATAAAACAAATTTGTGGTTACCGATGGGGAAATGGGAGGGGGAGGGATAAATTAGGAGTATGGGATTGATAGATACACACCACTATACGTAAAATAGATAAACAATAAAGATTTACTGTATAGCACATAGAACTATATTCAATATCTTGTAATAACCTATAATGGAAAATAATCTGAATATATATATATAACTGAATCACTTTGCTAAACACCTGAAACTAACACAATATTGTAAATCAACTATAGTTAAATAAACATCTAAGAAATAAAAGATATAAAAACCTGTTCCTGCAGGTTCTGCACCCCTAATCTGGTTCAGGAAACATCCCATAGGCCAAGGCTGTCAAAGAATGCAAACTGGCCCTGTCCAAGCTCCTTCCCTGTTTCTCGTCTCTGTCCCAGCAAAGTAAACAGCTTACCTTCCTGGGTGGGTCATCCAGGCTGAGGTTTATTTTAAAGCAAACAACAAAAAGAGAGGCATCCGTATAGGTGGCAGGCATAATTTGTAGGCTTGTCCCAAGTATCTCCACAGCCTGCTCCCACCTCCCTGCCACCTTGGGTTTTGACCACACATTGTTCATGCAGCTCAGGCCCTTTCCAGGCTCCACTCACTCAACGAATTTTGCTGAGTGCCTTACGTGTGCCAAACTCTTGCACTAGAGATTAAATAGAAAAACAGATGCACACACAGTAATTCTGCCCCAATGGAGATTGTGGTCTACAGGGAGAAGCAGACATTAGATAATTTCACGGATAAGTGTGTAGTTATGTAATGAGTTCTAAGAAGGAAAAGTATACAGTGCAGTTAGAGCCTGCAGCCGGGAAGCCCAGCCTCATCTGGGGTCTCAAGAGAAGTCACCCAGAGGAGACAAGAAGGATGAGGGGCTCCAGGCTTGAAATCACTTCCCAACAAGGAAATCCAGGGCACGTTGCTTAGCTTCCCTGTGCCTGCGTCTCCTTATTTGTGAAATGGGTGGGGATCATGGTCATACCTACTTCACAGAGATGTTGTGAGGATTGTGAGTTAATTCAACACATTTTATATGCACACAGTGTTTTTTGAGTAGTTCCTGACAAAGTAAGTACCAAGTGTTTGCTGTTGTTCTCTGGGTTGCTCCTGACCCTTCAGCTCAAGTCTCTCCTCTTGGTAGACCCCTCCTTGACTCCCCCTGAGAGAATCAGACATCTCCAGAAACCTCAGCTTGTACCTCTGTAATAGCACCCACCATAATCCACTCTGATACACCTGCCTATGTGTGTTACCTTCACGGCCACGGGAGGTTCTAGAAAGCCTTGACTCCATCTGGTATTTATCTTTATGTTCTCAAGGTCTCCCATAGTACGACACAAATAAGGGCTCATAAACATTTAAGGAAGAAATGGATTCCTTTTCAGTTTCATAGCTGCTCCTATCAACTTTAAATACCAGACAAGATGGTTAAAGAGCTACAAATGCAACCGACATGAATGCGACCCCTCATAAAGCCTCTTTTGCCAGAACTGCTTTTAAGGTTTGTGCCCCCAGCCTGCATGGACAAACCTATAGGAAACAACTCCCTGAAACTCAATCCAACTGTGAGCTCTGTGAGGGCAGGGCCTGAGCCTCACTCTCTGTTTCATCCCCAGCATCTGGCATGGTAAGCGTGTTGTGCACATCCTATAAATATTTGTTGAATGAACTAACAAGTGCCCATCATATCGTTATTCATCCACTACATCACTCAGAACCTTCCGGTCTCCCCATCTTCGGTACCTGGAAACCTTTCTCCAGAGCAACTGGTCTTCTTTCACCTCATGAAAATGTGACACCTATGACTCACTGTGCTTCTCTTTTTACTCCGGCTACAGAGAAGGTCAGAGCCAGAACTTGAAGTCCACTCTCTAACTGTGAAGGCATTTAGGGTATGCAGTATACCAGCTTTCTGTTTGGTCTTAACTATGTTGTATTATTTTTCCCTTCACTCTAGTCATTCTTTTATGTCTTTTACCTTTATTACTTGATATACCCAGAAGTGCAAAAATTATATACAAATCCTAGGTGTGTAAAAAGTATTTCTTTTTAATTTTTTTTAACTTTATTTTATATTGGAGTATAGTTGATTACAGTGTTGTGACAGTTTCTGGTGCACAGCAAAAAAATATACCTTTTTAATTTTAAAACTGAATTCATTTTTATTATTGAGCCCCAACCCCTTGGATAGTGGGGGAAATTTTTTTGGGGGGGGGAAATTTTTAACTTGCCATTTCTAGTTATTTTAGACTCTACTGACATAAAACGTTTCTTTCAGGCTATCTCAGGCCTTTAGGGGCAAAATCTGAATCAACTGAGAGTTGAATTTCCTACCAAGGCTATTTCTACTAATCAGATGATGTCTGAGATGGAGGAGGCCATTCAGGCATCTTGATGGCCTTAGAGAAGGGACCCGTGGTCTTCACAGGTCTCCAGTGCAATGTGGCAGCTACAGCCTGGCTCTGGGGAGCTGGAATTTCTTGGCTCTTCTGGGCTCATGTTCCATGCTGACAACAGCTGCTGAGGGAGTCCCTCCAGGAGTGAGGGCCCCATCTTTGAGGCCTATGTATTGGAACTATAGGACAACTTTCATTCAACAAATTCACTGGAGAGAAAGTTCTGTGATGTGGCTTTTTGAGCTTCATGTGACTTTTGCATCCCAGAATGCCTTAGTTAACGTGTGGAGAATTCCATTTCTTCTTAGGGGAACTCTGATCGACAGTCAGAGCAAAGCTTGTGACATAACAGGCATCAGTTTTCTCCTGTGGCCCAGTCAGACCGGGAAACAGAGACTGGAGAATGCTGCCATTGAAAAGCCTCGGTCAGTGCTTCCCTGGTGGCGCAGTGGTTGAGAGTCCGCCTGCCGATGCAGGGGACACGGGTTCGTGCCCCGGTCCGGGAAGATGCCACATGCCGCGGAGCGGCTGGGCCCGTGAGCCATGGCCGCTGAGTCCGCGCGTCCGGAAAAAAAGCCTCGATCAGAAGCCACGTAATTTCTCCAGTTCTCAACCACCACACTGAATTTTGTGCAAGGTTTAAATTAGTGGAAATCTCCAAGCTAGAAATATCTCAGAGTCAACTAGCTTTGAAATGTTGACACGCAACTATTTACCCATGTACTTGCAGGCCTTTCTAATTAAGTGAGGAGTGTCCCAACTTGACCTAGAGAACCACTTAGACAGAAGGATCCCTCTCTTCTACAGCATCTGCTTCAACCTGTCTGCATGATGCTTCCTTTAGTATAGAGTCAGAATCGTGACAAATCAGCATCCATACAAATCCTGATGGTAATTTAAAATGAACCTACTGTGTGCTGAGTACTTTACATACATCATCTGTACTCCTTGAAGAATCCACAGGGACAGTGTTATGAGATCCACTCTATGGACGTGGAACTAAGCAATTTGACTCCAAAGCCCACGCCATTCACACCACTGCCTCCTCCAAAATATTTCGATTCTCTCCCCCTTGGAAAGTTGGAAACAAATTTAGTGTAAATAGAGACTGAAAAAAAAAACTTTTTTTTTTTTTTTTGCTTTCTTTATACAAAAACTTTTTCAAAATTGGTTCCATGCAAACTTACGGATACCAAGGAGGAAGGGTGGAGGGAAGGGATAGTTAGGGAGTTTGGGATTGACATGTACACACTGCTATATTTTAAATGGATAACCAACAAGGATCTACTGTATAGCACAGGGAACTCTGCTCAATATTATGTAACAACCTAAATGGGGAAAGAATTTGAAAAAGAATAGATACGTGTGTATGTATAACTGAATCACTTTGCTGTACACCTGAAAAAAATTAATTTAAAAAGAAGAAGAAAAACAAAATTGGTTTCACAGCCTCTTGTATTAATGATGACTGTGGGCAAAATACTACCACTCTCCTCACTGGTCCTGTCTCCGCCCCCATCGGCTTTTCTCTGTCCTCAGAAGACACAAGAGGAAAAACATCAGATGTAAATTTTGAAAAGTGGCTTTTATTAAGGCCCCATAAGGTTGTCTGAATTGTTTCTGTCACACAACTGAACCACCTTTTTCTTGTTCAAACTGATATTCTTATTTCAGGCTAACTGATTTTCAGCTAGCTTTTATTACTTCTAATTCAGATGTCTTTAATAACTTTTTAGAAATCTTTTTGACAATAAAATTTGTACCCCAGGTTGTCTGTGGAAATAGTTTTCATTTGTCACCTAGTTATAAATATCTCCTTTTCAGTTACTCTGGCAGATTTGTGATGCATTTTCTCTTTGCCAAGAGCTTCACACGGCTATCTATCAAAAGTGGCACATATATACAATGGAATATTACTCAGCCATAAAAAGAAACGAAATTGAGTTATTTGTAGTGAGGTGGACGGACCTAGAGTCTGTCATACAGAGTGAAGTAAGTCAGAAAGAGAAAGATAAATACCGTATGCTAACACATATACATGGAATTTAAGAAAAAAATGTCATGAAGAACCTAGAGGTAAGATGGGAATAAAGACACAGACCTACTAGAGAATGGACTTGAGGATATGGGGAGGGGGAAGGGTAAGCTGTGACAAAGTGAGAGAGTGGCATGGACATATATACACTACCCAACGTAAAATAGCTAGTTAGTGGGAAGCAGCCACATAGCACAGGGAGATCAGCTCAGTGCTTTGAGAGCACCTAGAGGGGTGGGATAGGGAGACGCAAGAGGGAAGAGATATGGGAACATATGTATATGTATAACTGATTCACTTTGTTATAAAGCAGAAACTAACACACCATTGTAAAGCAATTATACTCCAATAAAGATGTTAAAAAAAAAAAAAAAGCACTGGTAAGGATTTCTGAAAGCTCTATGAGAAATAAAGCCCTATTTTCAAGGAAAGCAAAGTAAATTACAAATAAGTAGTCATATTTCTCATGGTTCTGGAGCAGAATCGTATTTGTTGCATTTGAAAATAATTAAAATATAAAAGCTAATTTACCACATCTTACCCATCCCTTATGAAACAATCTGTGAAGTAGTTAGCTAGTGACTCTCTGCTATTTTCACTTTTAACTGTAAGGCAAACTGGCCCGAGGCAGGGGAACACAATCAGACTCACAGGTTGCATCAGACGGACACTTTCCGGACCACCCAGTTCCAGAAACTGACCTGGGGACTTTCCACCCGGCCCAGCCTTCCCGCCTTTCGAGGGGCTGGATTAATGGTCCCAAGACTGATGCAACCGGCACCAGATATTGCGAGATACCCGTAGAGACCACCAAATAAGGAATAATCTGCGCCCTCCCGGATTCGCCACACCCTTCTTCCCCTATAAATTTTGTTCGGGCCCACACCCGGGCACGACTTCTCTGGCCCCTTTCTCTCGGACAAGTGAACTTCGCCCGGGAGCGTTCCCAAATAAAGCTTGTTTAACCTCTCCTCCGTTTTTGGTGCCATTCCTTACACTAACTAGTACAAACATAATTATTATCCCAAACCAAGTTCATCTGGAGAGCTTCAAACTTTGATTTATTTTTTATTCATATTTTTCTACAACTGTACATTCGGTACCCATCTGAGGGGGCAAGCTTCCTAAATGGTTTTCAAGGTTGCAGTGCACAACAAAAACAAACGTCCAGGTGGTCCTGGAACAAACTAAGGGAAAAAATCTTGAAGTCCAAGATGGGAAAGAGAGAACGTGAAAGGAGCGATGAGATGGTGACAGTTCAACTCAAAGCAGAGTTTCTGAAGCAGCACTTTGGATCGGGCACCAGGCCAGAGATTTTTGACAAATTCTAAATTTTGCTATGAATCTGCCTCAATCCTGAGGAGCAACAGGGTCTCCACAGGCTGAAGGTGATACCGCAATACCCTTGAACGACAACTCTCCAGGGATGGGGGAGGCAGGAGATGCAGATCCATCCCAAGAAGTCGGGGTGTCCTGGGACCAGGTGGGGCTCACCCCTGGGGTAGCCCTAAAAGGAGCTAAATAGGATGTGTTAGGGAGAGGGGTACCTCCTTCAGTACAGACACAGGATCACGTAATGGAAAGAGGTGGAAGTTTTAAGGGATGCCAGCCTCCAAACCATCATCCTTTCACTTATAAACTTGAGCTAAAAGTACTTCAAATGGCTGTTGTGAGAATTATAGAGGATACAGGTAAGCACCTGGCACAAAATAGGCCTTTAAGGGATGTTAGATATAATTACTATTATCAGTATTAGTTTATCATCTCTTCAGTTACCCAACCTAAAGGCATATGTTTTCTCTTCCATTTTTGTGAGAAAAAGTCTCCGGTTCAGAGAAGTGAGGTAAATTGCCTGCGGTCACACAGCAAATGGGTGGCAGGGTCAGGGCTCACACTGCTGCTCCTTGCCTTTGCAGTCTGCCCCTTAGCCCACCCACGTGCAGGATGCCCTCTCCTCCTGCAGCACCTCCTGTGAATGCCGTCCCTGCAGGATTAGATTTGTGGCAGCAGTGTGGTGGCTCACCTCTCAAGAGATGGGAGAAAAGCGGGGAGATTACTGGAGAAAGCAGAGGAAAATGACTAGATTATGCTGGGAACCCTCAAAGTGCCATAGGTCAAATCAGTCAATTGGAGATACTGAGTCCTACCCTTGAGATAACTGGGTCTCATGCAACCTGCAACCCAAGTGGATCTAGTCAACTTATAGCACAGGGCATCACCCAGTGTCTGATAACAGGGATCACAGAACATCAGAGCCCCTGTAGTAAGAAAAGGGGAGGGGGAGGGGAAGATGCAACACAACAGCTGTAACACGTGCAAGGTATCAGTCCTCTCCCCCGACCCTAAAACAAAAGGTGTAAGATGGGAATAAAACATCCACAGAGGATAGTCAAATGAGACTATGGTCCAGGGCAGGGAATGGGGAGGCTCATTCTCTGGGGACACCAATCCCAGGCTCCATGTGACAGCCTTTACTCCAGCTCTCACCAGCCGGTGGATGTGGAGTCAGAGTGACAACAATAACCCCAAGTTCAAAGGCTCTGGCAGGCCTCTGGTCCTCACAGGGTCTTCCCAACCACAGGGAAAAGGCTCCAAGAGCCATCTCGACTATGCTCACCAGCCAGTTTCCACAGGGCATCTGTCCCGATCTTCCCCTCCCACTCTGGCCCCCTCAGTCACTTCCTCCCATGACGATGCTTGTGGCTGCGAGCATTGCCAGTGACTGCCTCAAAAGACTCTCCCCTGTGCCTGCGGTGCCATTTCCTGCTAGATGTCAGGGGCTCGTGGCCCCCAGACACGTGGGGAAAGCCCTCTCCTGCTACCAAGGCAAATACAGCTCCTGGAGCTTCTGCCTGAGGCACCCCTCCCTCTGCTGTCCAGACCATGTGTCCCGGGTTTGGGGTAGAAAGAAAGATCAGTGACTGAGGCAGTCTCTGAACTGTCCACCCCAGCGCAGGACTCCCCTTGCTAATTTTTCAGGAGAACAGTAACAAACCATGCCACCAGGCTGCAGCTGCCCCACCCCAGCTCCTCAGACTTACCTGAGGCTTCTGAACTCCAGGTAGCTCCAAAGGTGGGTATCCCCGTCCCAGTAGGGGCTGTCCCCAGCTTCCCTCATACTCACACACACTCACTACTAGCCGGCTGGATGCTCAATGCTGCTCCCTGACCATGCCAGGGGGCTTGGCTGATGGTGCCAAGGGCTGTGTACAGAGGAAAGGCCCCGGGGGCCACTCATTATCCCAGCAGCCCCTCCAGCAGGAAGGAGGCCACAGGCAGGAGGGTGGGAAAATCCTCTGTCCGCCCTGCTGTGCACCTGGCTGTCCCCAGCACAGGAGTCAGACTCAGGCCCCAGTGCATCGGAGAGCAGACTTCCCCTTCCCCACTCCCCTGCCCACTCCTGGGAAAACCTGCTCCCTAGACCATCACTGCATTGTGTATTCTTCCAACATGCTCCACCTAGAATCCTGCCCCGGGGCAGAGCCACGCACCAGTGACACAGCATCACTCTACTCTCCTTGCCCAAATGTTCATGATCCTTCTTGTATTCTCCTTCCACTCAACCCTTGTGTCGACCCATTCCATCCCTGTTACTTCTTCCCCAGGATATCTCTGAGGTCCAAGCCTTCCCATCTAGCTCCTTCCCTGGCAGCCTCCATCCTATCTCTGGTGAGCAAAACAGAGGTCCTTGTCCACACAGAGCTCCCATCACAAGGAGAGTCAACTAACAATAGATGCAATAAATAGGTAAGTTAAAAAGTGTGTTGAAAGCTCCCAAGTGCTACGGAAAAAGGAAACTGCAGAGCAGAATAAAGGAAACTGGGAGCATAGGGTACAGGAGAGCACAGTGCAGAAATCAGGGGAGGGGTCAAGGGAGACCTCGGTGAGAAGATGGAATCTGAACAAAAATCTGAAGGAGGTCAAGGAATTCACCAATCCATGGGGGAAGAACATTCCAGGCGGTGGGGAAGGCCCTAAAGGGAAGCACGTGCCTGGCCTGCCCGGCCTCTGGGCTCTGCCACCTCCATCTCCTTGAACATCCCCATTGGGTTCATCTTTCTGTTTCCCTGTGCCATCCAGCTGCTCAGGAATTTATAAGGGTTTCCAGTTGAACAGAGGACCCAGTCTGGACTGCTTACTCGGGTACTGAAGACATCCCATGCCCTGCCCCGCCCCGCTATCGGTAGGTGCTGTTGGCGCTCTGCCCGGATCCCTGTGCACCGCCCTCCTTGTCTTGTTTCTGACAGCTGGTACTTGTGATATTATGGACAGCCCTGCCACCACCACGCAGAAAGTCAGAGCACCTGGGGTCCAAGTCACCTGCCTTGCAACAGCCTACAGACACTGAGTGGGACTGTGAAGGGCCAGGTCCCTGCCTAGAGCTTGGACAGAGTCAGCCGTGTCATTTATGCTCCAGAGCTCCCAGAGGGACCAGGCGGAGGCTGGGATGTCACCTGGAATAGCATCCTTGCTGGGTGCCTTCCCTGCCCTGTCCTGCTCCCCCTGGTCCCTTACTAGTTTCTCCTGGAAGCATTTTCTTTTCTTTTTTTTTTTTTTTTTAAGGTATTTTCTTTTACTTTTTTTTGTGTTCAGGTATAGTTGATTTACAATATTATATGTCTCAGGTGTACAACATAGCAATTCACAATTTTTAAAGATCCATTTACAGTTATTATAAAACATTGGCTCTATATTATATTCTCTGTGCAGCAGTATACAGTATTCCGCTTATTTATTTTCTACATAGTAGTTTGTACCTCTTAATCCCCTGCCCCTACCTTGCCCCTCCGCCCACTGGTAACCACTAGTTTGTTCTCTATATCTGCAAGTCTGTTTCTTTTTTGTTATGTTCACTAGTTTGTTTCATTTTTTAGATTCCACATATAAGTGATAACATACAGCATTTGTATGACTCTATCTGACCTTCCTCACTAAACATAATACCCTCCAGGTCCATCCATGTTGTTGCAAGTGGCAAAATTTCGTTCTTTTTTATGGCTGAGTAGTATTCCATTGTGTGTGTACATACACACACACACACACATATACACATATATGTATGTATGAATCTCACATCTTCTTTATCCAGTCCTCTGTTGACGGACACTTAGGTTGCTTCCGTATCTTGACAATTGTAAATAATACTGCCATGAATACTGGGGTGCATGTATCTTTTCAAAGTAGTGTTTTCGTTTTCTTTGGATATATATCCAGGAGTGGGATTGCTGAATCATATGGTGGCTGTATTTTTAGTTCTCTGAGGAAGCTCCATACTGTTTTCCACAGTGGATGCACCAATTTACATTCCCACCAACAGTGTACGAGGCTTCCCTTTTCTCCACATCCTTGCCAACACTTGTTATTTGTGGTCTTTTTGATGACAGCCGTTCTAACAGGTGTGAGGTATCACACTGTCACTTGCGTACAAATCTTTAACTCAGGGTCTGTCTCCAGAGAAGTAAAAGTGACCTAAGAAACTGTCCCAATTTAGTTCCCACTACTTCCAAACATGGATTCTCTCCTTCCTTCCTAAGCCGTTCTGGCAGTACTATCTCTCCCCTGTGGATGACAGCAATAGACATCTCACACACGTTTTGACAAGTGTTCACAAAGGGGTGTGTTTTGTTACAGTTTTCATAGATCTATTTCTTATCTTCCTAAAGAGATTGTGAGTGCCTTGAGAGCATTCCTTGAAACCTTCAGTACCAGACCAGGCACAAAATATGCCCTGGAAACTTACTGAATAAAACTTGAAATGAATGCAGGTCTATTTGTCTCCTGTTCATGGCTGCTTTGAAGCAATCTGGTTTCAAAGAAAGCAGCAAGAGGCGACCATCTGCACAGCTCACCTGTCTTAGAAACACAGCTGCATCCCCCCAGGGAAACTGTGGCCTTTGCGGGCCTGTAAGAGGCCTGATGCCAGACCTGAGATGAAAGATTTAACCCCTGCAGTCTCCTCCTGGCCTCTCTGGTACACTCATAATGGGGTGTCTGAGGAGGCCTCAGGCCAAGGGTTGGGTCAGTATAGAGACAAACTATACAGTCAAAAGAGTCTCTGGATTCTCCCATCCATTCTTTCATAGTCCTTCCCAATTCCCCAGTTTCCCTTCCTAGATGTGCACTTCTAAATCTTATTCCTACCATGCCTTGCTCTAACCTACTGATACAAGGCTTCAGGTGAGGTGCCTCTGGGAGATATTTGTGTTTCAAGAGGGGTGGCAAAATCGTCGGTAGTCAGGGAGTCTAAAACAATAATCCCTTACAACTGTACAGCATTTTACAAAGTAGGTAATATTTTCACATTCAGTGTTCCACTAGATGCCAGTAACAATCCTGTAAGGGGGGCAAGGCAAAGATAGCATCATCACCCCATTCTACAGATAAGGAAACTGAGGTCTGGAGAGGTTGGGAGCCTCGCCTCAGACTACACACACCTACCAAGCAACAAAGCTAAGGCTAGGTGAGGAACAGCAACAAAGGCGAAGATTGTTCCCATAATGAGGAGGTCTTGCTGTCATCCAAGGCAGACAGGACTGCACGTGAGTCCGTTTCTCCATTTCTGCAGCTACTGGGAAAACACATGAGACTCTGGGCCTCTGGGAAAAAAAAGAGTCTGGAGTAAAACAGACCCAGAGTTGTGAGATCATGGTGGACACAAGGAACCTCCCCTTTCTGTCGCTGCTGAGAAAGGACCAGAAGCTGTTAGAGAAGACGTGGGAAAAGGTGGATTAACATTCATCTGACACCTGCGGAACACCAGATGCTGGCATGCAACCAGTCTTCAAAACTCTCCTGTGAAGTAGGTAATATTAGCCCCATGTGACAGATGAGGAAACAGGCTCAGAGAGGGTAAATGAGCAGCTCAAGCTCATGACGCAGCTAGTAATAAGTCAGTATCATATCAGCCATTTACTGACACTTGCCGTGTGTCAGGCACTGTA
Source organism: Phocoena phocoena (assembly GCF_963924675.1). Lineage (NCBI taxonomy): Eukaryota > Metazoa > Chordata > Mammalia > Artiodactyla > Phocoenidae > Phocoena > Phocoena phocoena. The sequence goes on along the minus strand of NC_089219.1, from coordinate 137,344,244 downwards.
CTGAGTAATAAAGATACTTAATAATTCTAATAATCCTTAATCCACAGGCCGGAGAGTCTTGAATGCATTAAGTAATCGAATTACCATTTCCAGATGTGGAAACTGAGTCTTGTCAAGAAATCTGCCCAAAGGAGCTCAGCTTGTGGGTAGCAGAGCCATCCTGAAGACTTCAAGATCAAGTCGAGTCCCCTTCCTTCCCCATGACATCCTCAGATACGTATAGAGCAGTGATCGGTCACAGGCTGCTCTGTCACACCTGCAGGAGGGGACAGGTGGCTGAGGAAGACGTAATTACAGGTGAGGGGGGAGGAGAGTAAACAGCTGTCTCCATGGGGCTGGTTTCAGGGGCATTAAAAAGGCTCTGTTCATGTTGCCTCTGCCCAAGGCCAGCCCCTCCCAATGACAATCCTTGAGGCTTCCAGGGGGTCATGGGGAAATCTAGCAGCTGAATCTCCTTGCCTGTGAACCTCTGAGACCTTCCCTGCTACATCGGGCAGGGGCCTCACACAAAGTAGAAGACTAGGCGGCATGTGGTAGGATGATATTCTGAAATGTTAACCGAGGTTTCCAAACCCAGCTCCGTATCTCCCTGCACTGCTCGGTCCTTCCCTCCCTGGGTCCACTGAGACAGTCTGTGTGCGCTGCCTCGGGAAGGACAGAACAGAAGAATCACAGAGGAAGAAAGAGTTAGTTCCAGCTTTTGAGTTTTCCAAGCCCAGCCCTCAGGAAGGAGCAGATAGGATTCAGCAGCTAGACCACAGACAGAAGGGAATTACACGAAGAAGCAGCTCAGAGCTTCCCATGCTGGGGGATCTGGGAGACATCAGGGGTGAAGCAAAGATGGAGAGATGCAGTGGGTCCCTGAGAAAGGGGAACGCTGTGCCCTGCTCCCACCACTTGAAGGTCCTTGTACCACCCTCCCCATGAGTTTACGGGATTTGAGAACATCAGGGGTCCTTGCCCCCTTACCCAGGTAGAGTCCTAAAGAGGCTACAAGATCTCAGAGAAGAAATAGTTGCATAGGGTATGCAGAGAGAGAGTGGATTTTTCACTCTCTCTTTTTTTTTAATCTTCAAAACAAAGATATAATTCACATAAGATTCACCATTTAGCCTGACCTTATTTGGCCAAAAAAAACATATGAGAGATCTGTGGTTAAAATGAAAGTGAGGATGACTCTACAGAAAAATCTTTTGACTTCAGGCAGTGACTTGTGATAATTTGTTACAGATGAAGAAATAAGTAGAAAAAAGTTGCTTTAAGGGTTTTGATATTTCACTAAAAATGATGGTTTTTCTTAAGAAACACATGGCTCAGGGCAATCAATGATCCATTAAAAATTGCCACCTGTTATTCCATAGAGATTTATTTTGCACACAATTATGCACTGATATCAGAAAACGTTATTAACATGTCTGGGGTTTTTTTCATCATAACCTCAGTAAAAACGATGTGTCCACACACTTAATAAACTTCACCATTTAAAACTGTACAATTCAGTGGTTTTTAGTATGTTCACAATGTTATACAACCAACACCACTACCTAATTCCAGAACATTTCCATTCCCCCAAAAGAAACCCCACACTGTTAGTAGTCACTCCCAATCCCTCCCACTCCCCGTACACGCAGCCCCTAGCAACCGCTCATCTACTCTCTGTCTCTATGGATTTGCCTATTCTGGACATTTCATAAAAACGGAATCATACAATATACGACCTTTATGCCTGGCTTCTTTCATTTAACATAATGTCTTCAAGGTTCATACCCAGTTATAGCATGTAAGCGTACTTCATTCCTTTTTATGGCTGAATAATATTCCATCGTATGGATAGGCCACCACTTGTTTATATATTCAATAGCTGATGGACATTTGTGTTGTTTTCATTTTTCGGCTATTATGAATCACGCTGCTATGAACATTCATGTACAAGATTTTGTGTGTCCACAAAACACACAAATTCTATTGGTTATATACCTAGGAGTGAAACTGCTGAGTCATAGCTCTATGTTTACCTTTTGGGGGAACTGCCAAGACTCCTTTCCACAAAAGGCTGTACCAGAGATAGGGCTTTCGACAGCCCGTGGAGCTACCCATGGCCTAATGAGTCATGGACGCAGCAAAATAACTATGATTCCTATTTGCCAAGGGAGAGAGCCAGACATGAAGAGGTCTTATCGTTGAGAGAGGGAAAGTCAAAACCACTCAGCAGTGGGTTGCAGGGCTGGTCAGCAGTGCTGACATTTCAGCAACTACCAGGGTGGATGTTTATGCCAGCTCCCTCCATGTACCCCAGATCTAGCTATAACCCTAAAGAAAGGAGAGGGCTCCAAATTAAGTAAGATTAACTTTCCTCTCTAGCAGAATGGGAATTTATTATAGAAATTAAGTTCAATTATAGAGAAATAAAATTACATTTCTTGCATACCTAAATTGGTGAATAGAGATAAGTAACTACTACACAGCTGAACCCTGGAAACATCTCAGAGAGGAAGCCAGGGAAGCCCATGAGGAGTTGTAAAACCCTCCACCCCCCAAGCCTCTGCTCTGTGAGCCACCTGGGTATTTATCCAAAAGGGAAGAGTAAGCTCAGATCCATAGCCTATCAGAACTAGAAGGCCCTTAGTGGGAGTGCAAGCCCACATGCCTTAGACTGGCCTATTCAACCCAGCTTCCTCTCTGGCATTACGTCCCCCTTCAACCACAATGCACTGTTTGCTGCTCCCCACATCCATGATGTATGTTTGAACTTCTGTGTCTTTGCCCACACTGTTCTTTCTGCCTTTCCCCCTTGTATACTAAAAGAAATCCTACTTCAAGGCCAAGTAGAAATGTTACTTCCCGCAGTGACTCATTTGCTGTCCCACTCAGGCAGAATTAATCCATCCGTCATTCATGCCCCTTAGCATGCTGCACGCTTGGCACTGTATTTATTTGTTTATCTGTCTCTGTCTTCTGTCTAAAGCCCCTCCAACCACCACCACCTGCCCACCCAGCTAAAGGGCAGTGTATTATTTGACTGGGCATCCCATGCATTTAGCACATAGCTGATGTTCCATAAATACCTGTTGAGTGAATTAATCAGGCTAAGCCTCTATTATGCAAATAGGGGACTATGGCCAAGAAGGGTAGGGGACTTATCAAGGATTCCAACAGTTAGCGGGTGGCTGAGCCAGTGCTCGAACCCAGCACATTCAGGGTGATTTCCAAGGAATGGCCAGAAATTGCATCCAAATAAGTACTCTAGTGTCAGCCAAAATACCGGTTGGTCCCACAATTGCTTCCCTGAGTTTCTGATAAAATGATAAAAGGAAGGAAGTGTTATAAGTGGGGAACATTGCTGGCATATGCGTCAGACTGGTATTTGAGGAAGAGATATATGGGGGGAAATGTTACAAGGACATTATGTGGTGTGCCGGGTGTACCTCTGAGGGAGGACAGTTTCTAGCAGCCTACTTTACATTGATGTGAAATGACAGCTCGTTATGAATAAATCAGATCTAACACACAGCTCTGTAATGGCCAGATTCTCCACTTACCAACACTCCTTCTGCAAAACAGGACACCGCCATTCAACTCATTCCAAAAAAGCAACTCTCTAGGCTTTTCCAAGAAATCTCCATGGAAGGATTAGCCTTAGTTTTCCTTGGTTCACTTGATCACCAGCCCACAATAAGAAAGCTCTTTCAAACATCTAAAACAACTCCTCCCTGCAACCTTGTAAACTTTCATAAGATTTCACCAAATACTCTTTCAAATGTCCCTTTATACACTAGAGTAGAAATCGTCACAAACCCCACTGTTGCATCTTGCAGCAAAACCAAACTGAGTGTGTGACCTTTGGCATGATTCTGCATGCTTCCAAGGTCTTAGCTAAATCTCAAGAAATAGCTGCTGACCAAGGAACAGGAGGAATGGGTAGAACTCACCCATTCCAAATGAAAGAAAGGCTACTTCTCCCTGGTCCCCGCAAAATGTGAGGAATGTGAGATTGCTCGGGTCATGCACTGAAGAAGACGTGGCACCGACCCTCCACACGGAGAGCCGTCTGTGGACAGATGCAGTCCAGTCTGTTTTTAGAGCCAGCACTTTCCTGTCCTCCTGAAAGTCATGTCAAGCCCTCTCTACTCCACCTCCCCTTCCACTCAGCAGATGACCAGACTTCCCACTCTGTGAGAGCCCTCTACCAGCAAATCTCTCTCTCCCTTCCATGGCTTTCCATGACATTTGTCCATAGCCCACCTCTCACCATGAGAGGCAGATGTCCATAGCCCACCTCTTACTTTCCTCCTCTCACCATGAATGAACTGCAGGAAAATACCCCTCACTGGAGTGCAATCGACCTCTCTGCTACCCTCTCTGCCCTGTAATAGACAACGCCAAGGGGCAGAGATTCCAGGGATGGTATCTAACCGGGACACCTCAGGGGCTGGGCGTTCATAGCACATAGGTTGCAAATGTCATTCAGGTGTTTGGGGGTTAACCTATATAGCTTCGAAATCCAGAAAAAGCCAAATACCCTCTTATTTGCCTCAAATTGAACAGTGATGGTTTAGGCAGGGCTGAAGTACCCGGTAGAGCAGGGGGAGGTGTCTTCCGGGTAACACACAGGCAATCCTGTCTGTGAATTATCATCACCAGCCGACTCTAGCTGAGCTCACACAGGGTGCCTGGCAGCGTCCTTTATTTCAAATTGAGAAACAAATAAAAATAGGAAAACCAGAACAGGAGTCTGTTCCCACCACAGAGGCTAACGGCCCCGGAGGGTCAAGCTCTGATCACCGGGGGCCCTGAGAAGAGTCAGAATTATGCACCTTTGGTTTTCTCGTACAGAGATGGGAATAAATAATGGTTTGGGCGTTAAGAGGACTTCTGAGCATGGCAGTGGGAGGTCGTACCCATTCCTGGGGGCCCTGAGCCCAGCAAAGGAGGAGTGGGCGCCAGCGCCGTCAGCCAGGGCTCCCAGGGACCTGCCCATCTTTCTGCTGAGCGAGCTGTTGGGGTTAATCCAGGAACATGAACAAGAGTAAAGACTCCTTTCAAACAGTGGGCGGTGGAGGCAGCAGCAGGTGGGAAGGCAGGAGGTGAGCAGCTTCAGTGGAAACAATTACATTTGCTGCTAAAAGAGAGGCAAAGAAGGAGAAGCCTGGGAGAGGGCAGCTCCAATGATTGGTAAGATAATCAGAAATAAACAGTCGTTTACCCAAGTACAACTTCTCCATACCCCCTAGCTGAGCCTCTTTGCTGCACTGGGTATATTTAGAACCAATTTGAGCAACCAGATAGTTTGTCCACTGGAGCCAGAGAAGCCTCTAAGGGCTCCCACCAGGGCTTGGGAGTAGAGAGGAGGAGGGGACGGGGGTCGAGATGCCAGCCTCCCCCGACCTGGAGCCCCGGGTTGAGGAAACCCCCAGGATATAGCAGGAGTCGCCCTGGGAGGAACAGAGCCCAGCAGCGGACCCTGGAATAGCCTCCAAGGCGGCGCTGACTGAAGCCAGTGGCAAAGGAATCTAAACAAGCCTGAGGCCTGCAGGGCCTGGATATCTTCTCCCAGCAAGGCCTGGTACCAGGCAGTGCAAAGGCCAGAGCACACATGTCTTCTAGCTCTAGCAGGGCTCTGGGGAGGGTCCAGCCGCTAAGAGACCAAATCAAACCAAGAGTCTATCGTGCATCTTTGTGCCCCAAGCACCAGGCACAAAGTCATACGTTAAACTAGGGGTAGGGGAGATGCTACGGGTTAGATACAGAGCAAATAGATGATATAGGAACCACTTTCTATGATGTCACAATCAACCTGGATACACACACACACACACACACACACACAACTGGAAGGCAACAGCCAGGGAATAAGATGACTAGAGAGTCCTGCTAGTCTTCTCCATCCCTGTACTCTCCTGCTCCACTTTCCAACAGTTCAAGGAAACATAACTCCGCCATAAGCACCTCTAAGTCATCCCAGACATTCTTGATAAATCTGTCCGCAGGTGCACACCTGCATGAGGGAAGGAACTCACAAGTCGGTCGGTGAGCCAAGAGTCTCCGCGCATTTTCAACATGCCTGCTACCACTGGGTGCCGCGACAGCCCTGGGAGCACAAGGTGAGAAGACTTGCCCGCACCTGCTTTTGCTCACAGGCCAGCGCGTTGTCAGGTAAGGGCTGTCCTTGAACTTAGCAGAGTAGGGTCAGCTCAGGTGCTCAGCCCACTTCTCACGAGAAACACCCATTCGCCCTCACCACTGTTTGGTTACGTCATAGGAACCCCTGCCTGCACAGGTGCCTGGGTTCATCAATAAATGCGTTCCTGAAAAATAAGCTGTGGGAGGTATTATTAAACGAGAAAAACGAGAAGCAGAAAAGTGTATATACGATGATCACCTTTTTATAAAACGCTGACGAAAACAATCCCCAATCTATACATGCCTCTGTTTTAAAAATGATAGCATCACACAGAGAAGGGCACAAAAGATGCATTTCAGGTTGTAAACACGGGGAGGGAGGGTGCTCCAATGGTGCCAATAAAAAGGTAAAAGAGGGGTACTGCAAAAAAGGAAGGAGGGAAACGAACCCCTTACGCCAACTCGGCATACCTCATGGGAAATTTTGGATCACCAAGTAGCGTGCAATTGTCTTATGAAGCAGGCCTCGGTGCCCCACTGGTTTGCCGCAGTCTTGGACGTGCTGCACCTTCATTTCTGATGCTCCAGACTTGGAAATGCCTTCTGTCAACTTAGCTTTAACATCCTCCGTCCTCTAGCAACTGTCAATCAGCCTTCCTCTTTCCATAGGAACTCAGCCCCCGGCCCTCCCACGTCACGCCCCGCGATGCTATCTCCTCGCCGGAACACTCTGGGGCAGCCAGGGCCTCGCGGCTTTGCCCTTTCTCCCTAAAACTTACGCTTGGGGTGGGATACGCTGAATCTTCCACACTGAGCTCTCACAATCACAGCTCCGTGTCCCTCTAAAAGAACAGGGTAAGGTACAGACAACCCAAGCTGCAGGAGGGAATCTCTAATTGTGACTTTTCTGACCCTGGGAAGCTGGCAAGGAGGGTATGGATTTTGATGAGGTGGGTTCCCACTGCCCCAAACAAACCATGTAAGCTCATTCATTCATTTATTCAGATCTTCACACAAAAGTCACCTCCTCATCAAGGCCTTCCTTGAGGGCCCTATTTGAAAGAGCAACTCTTCCCTGGCACTCCCCGTTCTCCTGCCTGGGTTTTCTCCGTAGCACTTATCAGCATCTGACATGTTACAGATTTTACTTATGTATTCTATCATGTGTCTCTTTCGATGCCCATAATGTGGCTGGCACATGGTAGATATGTATATCTACCATGATAGATATTGATTTCACTCATTTTTTTCATTGAGCAACACTGATTAACAACTAACTGTGTGGCAAACGTGATTACGATAGACATTGGTTTTAAAAAAGAAGTTTGCGCCCTTATTCAGCTTCCAGTCTGATATGGAGATAAATATCACACTTGACAAATACACAAATAAAGTAAAATTGCAATTTCTGTGTACAGGAGAGGGACCAAGTCAGCCAGGGCAGTTAGACAGCACTCAGGAGCTCAGGGAAGTGGCTCTTTACCAAATATGTATGGAAATATTTCATTTTTAACAACCCAGTATAGCATTACTGGTGCCTACCAATTAACTATCAACTTTAGGAGTCAGGGGATCTCTTCAAATTCCTTACCCCTAAATAAGGGTAGCCCTGCCATCACCTTCCGTCCTCAGTATGGTGGCCACAAATGTGAATATCTGACACTCCTCCAGTCAAGAAGCAGAGTTTTTACCACATACCTTGAACCTCAGTGGGTGGCTCTATGGCTGCTTTGACCAATGAAATGCATTGGCAAAAATTCTCTGCCAATTTCTGGGCCTGGGCCTTGAGAAACTGACAGTTTCTAATTCCTCTCATGGGATACTCTCTCTCTGGGGATTCTGAGCTTCCACGTAGGAAGTTCAGCTACCTTGAGGTGACCTTACTGGAGAGTCCCAGCCAAGCCTGACCTTCCAGCCGTCTCCCAAGGTGGCAGATGTGTGAGTGAAGCCTCTTGTACCTCCAGACCAACACATCTGCCAGCCGAACACAACCAGTAACCTGTGTCAACCCCACAAGGAACAGAAGAACTTTCCGGCTGAACCCTGCCCAAATACCTAACCCACAAAACAGTGAGATATCACTGTTGTTATGTTAAGCCCTTAAGTTTCTCTTTTTTTTTTTTTTTTTGTGGTACACGGGCCTCTCACCGTTGTGGCCTTTCCCATTGTGGAGCACAGGCTCCGGACGCACAGACTCAGCGGCCATGGCTCACGGGCCCAGCCGCTCCGCGGCATGTGGGATCTTCCCGGACCAGGGCACGAACCCGTGTCCCCTGCATCGGCAGGCGGACTCTCAACCACTGCGCCACCCGGGAAGCCCAAGTTTCTCTTTTTTTATACAGCAATAGATGATCTCATCTCCTCTCACTCAGTGCTATTCCTGGAAGATCTCATCTCTCTATCGGCTTCAGCTACCATCTACATGCTGAGGATCCGAGTCTGCCTCTTATGTCCTGCTCTGTCTCCTGTGTTCCAGACCAGTGTCATCTCCACTTGAAGCATCTCAAGCCCAGTATCTTTCCTTAAAAGTCTGCTGCACCTCTTGTATTTCCTATCTGAGCAAATGAGATCATCATTCAGGCCTTTTGCTCAGAAAATGAAGTCTGGGTGTCATCCTCTATTCCTCCTTCTCCCTCACCCTCCACAACTGCAAAGCCCTGTCACTCCTTCTCTTTTAACATTTCAAATATCTTGTCTTCCCACCATCCCCCCTGACAAGACCTTAGTCTATCCCACTAATGTCTTTTGTCCAGATGACTAACAGCCCTTGAACTGGTGTCCCTACTAAAGAATCCTAACGCTTCCCCAAGCCATTCTGCACACGACAGCCAGAGCGGTTTTTCTAAAATAATAGTAAGTGTGAGTCTGATCATGTCACTCCCATGTTTAAACCCTTTTATTTTTTTGTGTGTGTGTTTTTTTTTTTTTTTTTTTGCAATACGCGGGCCTCCCACTGCTGTGGCCTCTCCCGTTGCGGAGCACAGGCTCCGGACGCGCAGGCTCAGCGGCCATGGCTCACGGGCCCAGCCGCTCGGCGGCATGTGGGATCTTCCCGGACCGGGGCACGAACCCCTGTCCCCTGCATCGGCAGGCGGACTCTCAACCACTGCGCCACCAGGGAAGCCCTAAACCCTTTCATGATCCATTGCCCTAATGCCCCATCCGAAGAGTCTGTAACTGGTTCACCCTCAACTCTTCCCACCCCCGTCCCTCACCCAACACTACATTCATGCCAAACTGTTTATGGTTGCCCAAACACATCATGCTCTCTCTCTCCAGACCTTGGCCATATGTTATTCCCTCTGTCTGGAATGTTCACCTCCATCTTTTACTTGGCTAATACCAAATTCTCTCTCAGACTTCACAGTAGACATGACTGCCTCCAGAAAGCCACCCTTGACTGTGTGCTCTCAGATCACCCAGCACTCAGGCCGGTAGCAGCCCTTATCCCACTCTATTATGATTGCCTGTTACTTGTCTGTTTCTCCCATTAGACAAAAGCTACTTGGGGACCAAGCTCATGCCATGCCTTGTGGTACCCCCAGAACCTGACCCAGACGCCATTAAATGCTTGTGGGATATATAAGTGAAGAACCCTCACAGGACCTCAGAGAGATGATCTCCTGCAGGCCCTTCTAGATTAGCAGAGGAAGCCCTTAGTTCTTCAGAAGCCGAACAGCTACGTGTCCCATTAATTCCGAATATGTGTAGCTGGCAACGATCTGCATGAAACAGGACAGCGGCACAGCCAATAACAAGCCGCTGTCTGGAAGCCAGGGCAGCACGACTGAAGCCCCAGAGACAACTCTGACAGGGACACTGAGAGTCAGTCCAAGTCCCTGTCCTGCCCTCCCTCGGGTCAGAGCAGTGCTCACAAGTCCTGCCTGGGGACAATCCCAGCCTGCACTTAACCCCACCCTCCTTCTTCCCAATCAGAAAACATGCCTTATTTTAAAGGGCTCACCAACATGAGTCCTGCACTGAGACAGATTAACAGGGAGCAGACATTGGCACAGACCCCCAGGAGCTTAGAGACGAGGACCCTCACCCTCCAATCATAACCACCACCTCGACCTGCAAGCCAAACGCGCCATTTAGCTGATGTCTACAAATTGAGCTGCCACATCTCTGATCTCTTTCCGCTCAAGCACCTTCAGATGATATAGATGCTAACAAGTGGCAGAGGAGGCAGTGAACAGAGAGACCAATGCATTAATTATTCAAGTGTATTCTTGTTTAACTTCAGAAATAATAAAAAGAAATTCAATAGTTCTGGAAAGACTATCTAGGTAGGAGAACTTAATGCTTCTTTGACAGCTCTAGGAAATACAGTGTTCTTATTTACTTAATCGTATCTTACGTAATTATTCAAGTCCATGAATTCTCAGAATCTAACAATAAAAACTCAGAACTGAAGGCAACAAGGACCCCCCTGTAATGCCAGTGGAAGTTCCCCCCCTCCCCGCCACCGCCCTCCGTCCTCCTCATCACCCACCCTTGCTTGGACACCGTCATTCCCCACTGCTCTGTGCCCTTTCATTCCATGTCAGGAGGTTTTTTATTTAAAACGTAAAAAGTTGATGTAACTGAGAGGCCCAGGGTTTCTGCCACCCCAAACTTCTCATCCCTCTTTCCTGCTGGCCAAATCCTCTCCTGGGAATGACAGGATTAAGATATAATGAAAAATTAAAGTATCATAGCTGGAGGTATAATTAAGTATTTTTACCAATACTCTCTGGGGCTTCAAACCAGGCGCCAAGCATATCCACTTCAGACACTGGTGCCCGGACCCTGCCCACGCCCTCCCCAACCTCCTCCTTCTCCTTCACCGTCACATCTTGAGTAGGCTAAATAGTAGCCTCCAAATATGGCCATATTCTAATATCCCAGAACCTGCAAATGTTACCTTATATGGCAAAAGGGACTTTGCAGATGTGATGAAGGGAGATTCACCTGGATTATCCCGGTAGGCCTAAATGCAATGATAAGTGTCCTTATAAGAAAGAGGAGGGAAATTTGACACAGAAGAAGACAGTGAGACCAGGCAGCAGAGATGGGAGGGGAAGTGGCTACAAGCCAAGGAATGCCAGCAGCCACTAGAAGCTGGAAGAGACAGGAACAGACACCCCCCTGCCCCCCGAGAACCTCCAGAGGGCGATCAGCCCTACGGACATCTTCATTTCAGTTCAGTGATTCCGATTTCTTACTTCTGGCCTCCAGAACTGTGACACAATAGATTTCTGCCGCTCTAGGCATTCTGCCACTGCAGAAAACTGATACAACATCCAAATCACTTTTTCTCCAAAGTAAAATCCAAAGCTCTGCAGCTCCAGGACTGAGGCCATTTTCCTCAGTCTTGGCGAGTCCGGGATGGGACCATTCTTTACCTGCCATGTTCCATGACACACCGTGGACCCTGAGCACTTCTTGTGGGCCTTGGGACTTCAGCCCTAGAGGTGGTCCCGGCTGACACTCAGTACATTCCCTCCCTACTGCATGAACCACCCACCCTGCCTTAATTCCATCGCTGTTCATGAGTGAGGAACCCAGGCACACCAGTCCTCCTTCAGGTATTCCAAATTTCCCGGCCACTCCCTCTATCTGAAATTCTCTTCATCCTGCTTTTCAAATGGCTGGCTCCTTCCTCAAATCTAAATTTAAATGTCACCTCTTAGAGAATTCTTTCCTAACACAACATCCAAAAGAGTTCCCCTCCTGGATGGACCTAGAGATTATCATACTAAGTGAAGTAAGTCAGACAAAGAAAGACAAATATCGTACAATACCACTTACGTGTGAAGTCTAAAAAATACTACAAATGAACTTATTTACAAAACAGAAACAGACTCCCAGACATAGAAAACAAACTTAGGCTTACCAAAGAGGAAGGTGGGGGGGAGGGATAAATTGGGAGCATGGGACTAACAGATGCACACTACCATAAATAAAATAGATAAACAACGATTTATTGGACAGCACAGGGAACTATATTCAATATCTTGTAAAAACCTATAATGGAAAAGAATGTGAAAAAATATACAAATAACTGAATCACTTTGCTGTACACCTGAAAGTAACACAATGTTGTAAATCAACTGTACTACAATTAAAAAAAAAAAAAAGAATTCCCCTCCCGTTTTTCTCTTCCAGCTCCTTGTCTGCTTTTTTCATAGGACTTGCCACCAATTACAGTTATTTCATTTATTGGTTTCTTTGGTTGGTTTTTTTACTGTTTGGTTGCTTCCCTCCCAAAGTGTAGGAACTGCGTTTGTCTCGTTCTCCCCGGTATCCTCAGCACCAGCACGTACCTAGTAAGTGGTAGGCACTTAACAAACATTGTTGAATTAATTAATCCCTTAACTGTAGAGGTTATGGATAGGAAAAAATAGGGACATATAAGGCAAAGGAGGTGGGGAGATATTTCTGACCATTTCCAAGTCTGAGACATGGGGGATGACTGTTGAGACAGGAACCCAGTCTGGATGGCTAAAGTTGTATGTGCGCCCTGACTCTTACTTGCATGCACGTCCTAACCCTGTGCCTTTCTCCACCTTCCCTAAATCCTCTCCACCAACCTTCAAGGCCCATCAGCTCCCAGCTCCTCCAGCCCCTTCAGCCTGTCTCCTATATACACCCAGGGTTGGCCTCACAGGCTCTCTGGACTGGCAGTGTCCCCTCTTCCTTTGCTAGACTTTGGTGTAATTTTTAAGGCTACCTCCATTTCCTGATTTGCACTTTAGTCCCTGTCCTGCTCCAATCCAGACAGCTGACCACAGGAACCACGGCACCTGCACACACTCACCCCTACCTGATGAGCACAGCCACTGCCTAGAAACTCTTGCTGCAAGGCCCACACACTCATCACATGCTCTTGGACCCAGATCAGAATCGAAGTCATCAGACCCCTCTGGACACTGTGATGAACCTGAACCAGGGGAGTTTCTTTCAGCCCAAATCACCCAGTCCCAGTTTTCCCTCCTCCCCTCATCCGATTCTGCTTGGGTCCCAGGGCACCTCAGAGCTGAGTCACTATCATTACCTCTGGGCCACTGAAACCCCACAGTGGGCATCTTGTGCTATTGTCTGGCCAGCACCCTCTCTTCTTTAGAGGCACCCTCCCAGCACCGGGTAATGGAGGGCTCTCAGTGCCAGGAGCCATCACTTACATCTTCCACTGGGGATCCAGGGACGTGTTTCCAGCCTGAATGATGACAGATCAAGAGAAGGAGAATATCACATACCTGAGTTTCCCAAAATTAAAATGGAGAATAGGGCCTCAGGGAAGGCTGCCTGGATAATTAAGGCATTAATTCAGGCTCTGGTTTGCCTGAGAGCGCCACTGAATTTCTCCCAATAAATATTGGCGGCTCCAAGGCAGTCTCTCGGCCAGGGTGCAGGATCATAAAAGACCCCCTTCCTCTCTGTCCCCTGCCTGTCATCCTCAGGGAAGATCTCAGAAGCAGTAAAATCAAGGAGGGTCTTTACTCAAAATGCCTCTCTTACAAGTGAAGGGTGGATAAGGTCTGGAAGGGCAACTAACTACATCCCAGAAAACTGAGGAACAGAGAAGGGACAGGATTTGCCTGAGGTCACACAGCTGTTGGTAAGTGAGAATGGAATCAAGAATTCGATATCCTGATATCAGGATAATACATTTCCAACTTGATTCCATCAAACATTTCTTGGAGCCTCATTCACAACACGCCAATATGCACACACACACACACACACACACACACACACGTATACAAGCACACACATACACATGAATCCATCCTTTCTACACAGGCCTGTCTCCTCGTTGTCACCCAGTAACTCTGCGCTTTTGTTTGAGATGCTTCCCCCAGCCCCCCACACACCCCTATCCCCCGCAGCCCTCACATCTTCCCTCTCTCTCCAATTTCACCCATCAGGAAGCTTTAGTTCCAGACCTCTCTTCTATTACCTGCCAGGGCTCCGCTCCCTTGTTTGAACAACTCCAGCATTTGGAGTTTTCATACAACACATCTTAGCCCTGAATCCCATGGTGCTGATCTCATCTTCCCAACAAGACGGCAAATTCCCTGCAGATTCCTCTCGGTAGCCCTCACTCCCCGCTCCCTGGAAATCAGGGATCCAAGTCCAGACCAGGATTTGCTGACTTTCATGGCCTTGGATAAACCCCACGGTGCACCTGCGCCTCCGTCCCCACCCAAACATGGGCATCAACTCCACCGAGGGCCAAGTTTATGCCACACTGTGATGTCTCTCTGACCTTCGCTCTGTCCCGTAACAGCATCCAGCCCAGTCCTGCCACCTCCCTGCTCTCCCCACGGGTTCCCAAAAGCCTCCAAAGGATGCTGCTGTCTGCGGAACTCTGTGAGGGCACGTTCACCAACAGCTCTGTCCTCCCTGCCCGCCTTCAGGGCCTTCTCTGGACTCACGCGGGAGATGACAAGGAGCGGCGTACCCGGTGGAGGCACTGGACGGGAGCTCTGGGTTGGATCCTGGGTTCTGGTCCTGTCCCCCCACCCACTGCCTGTCCACGTGCCCTGCCCACTCTCTGTAGGCTCACTTCTGTTAAATGAGGATGCTAGAGTTCACTGCTGCTCCCTAAAGACTCAGTGCCCTGTATTTTTTGATGTCTTTAAGTAGACATCAGTGTAAGTAGACATCAGTGTCTCCATACACAAATGACAAGCAGAGCAGCTGAAAGCATGGCCTAGGCGCGTAAGAGGAGAAGAAGGAAAATTAGCCCTTTTCTTGGAAATCTGGTTTGCATCTCCCAGAAGAGTGTGTGCAGTCAATGCTAGAAGCTACGAAAATCTCTGAGGCAACAATACACCCACCTGACACATATACACACTCATCGCCACCATGCACGGCTTCCCAGGAGCCTGGCAATGGTTAATCATATCTGGGACCCAGCAACTTGTATCAAGGCCCATCATTCAGATAGTAACAAATAGAACTGCCACGGAGCAAACCACATTGACTCTCTAAGTCAGCTCCTCAGATCACAGATGTTTTCTTCAACTGTAAATGAGGGACGGACAAGACGTGGGGTGGGGAAGATGAGATCCAACCTCCCGCAGGATAGGCAGACCCTGGGTTCTGAAGCTCCAAGTTATATATGCCCCTCTCTTTCCCCTGGTGTCCGAGTATGCCCAAGTGCGACCCTTCATCTCCACTGCAAGGCTGACCTGTCCACCTAGACTTCACCTAAGCTCAGAGGATAGTTCAGTGCTGGGAACAACTGGCGTTCACATCCTCCCTCCCCGAAACCAATGACTTCGAGGAGTGGGACTGAGTCTATTATTACAACTGTCAGTGCCACTGCTGACTTTAGAGCCACAAGTCACCGGGATGGAAGGCACCTGGAGAAGGTGACCCTGCCCATCACCCTCCCACACTCCAACCCCACCAACTTAAGTATCAGTGACCAGATGGCGCCAGTCCAAAGAGGTGGTCCAGCAGAGAAGTCAGCCCATCTCAATAATAGCCAAGTATCACCTGCTGGTCACCTGAGCAGGTGAGAACCAGGCTCCTACTCCCACCGCCCCAAGCCTGGCCCTGAGTAGGTTCTTCCTGAGGGCTGCCTTTTCCCTCCTGGCTATAAAGTGAGCGGGTGTCTCCGGACCAGCACCCTGAGGTGAGTTGCTGTCCTGCAGCATCGATAATTAACGCTCTGCAAAATGCCTTTTCTGCCTTCAGCTGGGATTTTTTTTGTTTCTTGATAAGAAGGGGAAGTATTTACTGTCATGGAACACTTCTGACTAGAATCCCACAGAGCACAATACCGAGGAAAGCCCTCTGTGGTGAAACGGCCACTCCCTGCTCCACCCAGCAGGCTGCGGCCATTTGCTGTCACCAACTCCATCGCCCAGGACAGTGGACACAGTCACACTGAGTTTAGACTTCACGAGCCCATAAATGACTAAAACATGCAAAGTAAGTGAAGGCTTGAGGCCCAAAGACCCGGAATTATGGATGGAAGAGGAAGAGGTTCGGAGGTGACGATGGGTCCTTTTATCCCCGCCCCTCATCCCTGAACCTGTGGGGTCTTTAGTTTGGGGATGGAGATGTAAGCAGGTCTCTGAGGCTGTCTGGATGGGAGCCTTCTTGAGAAGGAACCTGTCTGCCTCCCCGTACACAAACAAGCCGCATGTTGATTCGGGGGCCAAAGTGCAAGACGACCGTATGGGGATGGGAAGAAAGAAAAGGCAGGGTTGGAAGAACATTCTGATACGTTCTTATTCTTTCATTCCCTACTTTGTATCTCTTCAGTTTGGGAAGTTGCTTGGAACTTTCTGGCTTCCTAGACAGGTATGCTTTAGAGATAATTAGACCAATCCTAAGAGAAAGCAGGTTAGAGCTAAAATAAATGAGGTGTGAGTCAAGCCTGTGGGATGTTTTATTTCTGTGCAGGAAGGTAGTGGCCTTTCTTCAAAGTTGAGGAGAAGGGAACTGAATAAAGGAATTTGGGAGAGGAAATATTTCCTTGTTTTCAACTATAAGGCAATACTGGGAAGTTCCCATTAAGAGCTGTGGTCCTCCTTGATTAGGCCACATTCAGTCAGCAAGCATGTCTTGGGTGCCTGGCTCTGTTCTCAGGAAGTCTGTAAAGAACTCTGTACCCCAGGTGCAAGGCAGGCTGCCCTAAGAGTGCACTGCCCAAGGTCTGCTTCCATAGAATGGAACAGTCCAAGCAGTGGTCCCACAGCAGGTGGGGTCAGCAGCCTCTTCCTTCCGGCATCTAAGACGAAACCACTGGAGGTCTGGAGTCAGGAAGGCCCTATCCTTGGCTGTGATGCCTGAAATTCCCACCATTAGAGATCCAGCCCTTTGCATGGAGGGAACATGGTCCCAAGAGTCTTCAATTAAAAGCCAATAGAAAGTAAAGGCATTAACACACACCCCAAATTGGCTGACTCCCCAGGGGGAAGCATCTTGAGCAAATGGAACCCTGTCCGGAGGGTTGCAAGAAGGGATTTAGGAAAGATTAGAGGAGAGACTTCCTGGTGGTCCAGTGGTTAAGACCCCACGCTCTCAATGCAGGGGCACGGGTTCAATCCCTGGTTGGGGAACTAAGATCCCGTATGCCATACAGCCAAAAAAAAAAAAAAAAAATTAAAGTAACCTGCAGTAATTAGGAAGAACAGGGTCTACAATAGCAGCCTGTAGCAGCCAAGGTTGGTGACACCCATGGTGGCCCTCTGCCTTCGACCAAAGGCTGCGAGGCAGTTTGGGCTTATATAAAGTAACACATCAGACACAGATCCCCGACCTCCTATCACCTGCATTCTAATGGAGGATAGAAACAATATCAAAAAAATTTTTTTTAGGTATAACAAATGGCATTTCAGATGGTGGTAAGGGCTAAGGAAGAAAAATAAGGCAGGGAGATGTAGTGGCCTAAAGTTTAGAAAGAATGACCAAGGAAGATCTTCCAGAGAAAGTTACTTTTGAGTAAACTTCTGAAGGGAGTGGAGGATAGAACTATGGAGATATGCGAGGAAATACATTCCGGACAAAGGGAAGAGCTAGTGTAGGTGCCCTGAGGTGAGAGCAGGCCTGGGGAGAGAGGAGGGACAGGAGACTGCTGGATGGAGCACAGGGACGGCAGGGTAACGGATTGATGCTGCATGTATACATGGCCCTCACTGACCTCTGCTGTCTTCAGCCTTCAGCCTTCAGCCGTGCAGGAGTCTCCAGCACACACCCTACTAGAGCTTGCCTACTTTGGGCAAAGCCCCAGGCTTAGCCCTTTCGTGCCCAGTCGCCAATGGAAAATGTCAGATGGGCTCTCCCTCAGGAACACCTGGCTCTGCATTCAAGAGAGGTGTGAGCCAATAAGGACCTACTGTAGAGTACAGGGAACTCTACTCAATACTCTGTAATGGCCTATATGGGAAAAGAATCTGAAAAAGAGCAGATATGTGTATAAGTATAACTGATTCGCTTTGCTGTACACCTGAAACTAACACAACATTGTAAATCAACGAGACTCCAATAAAAAGTTTTTTAAAAAAAGAGTGAGGGCTTCCCTGGTGGCGCAGTGGTTGAGAGTCCGCCTGCCGATGCAGGGGACACGGGTTCGTGCCCCGGTCCGGGAAGATCCCACATGCCGCGGAGCGGCTGGGCCCGTGAGCCATGGCCGCTGAGCCTGCGCGTCCGGAGCCTGTGCTCCTCAATGGGAGAGGCCACAACAGTGAGAGGCCCGCGTACCGCAAAAAAAGAAAAACAAACAAAAAAAGAGTGAGGTGTGGGGAGGCGGACCTAGCCCTGCAGCCCCTCCTTCCTGTGACCTCGCTGCCCCCCAGTATCACCTGGTGGCCCCAAGAGCCCACTCCTCCCCTCTAGTGGAACCTAGAAGGTGTTGAGAGGGCTCCTGGCTGGGAGGAAGATCTAGGCTCAGCACCGGCTCAGCCACTCAAGAAGCAGGAAGACGTGAGCAAGTCATCCGATGTTCCTGGACCTCAGTGAGGACACTGGGTAACTCCTCTCTGACATCTCTTCCAGCCCCTGGTGAACCCCCTGCTCTACTGATAGACCAGCCTTGCCCATGTGTCCATTTGTGTCTCCTCTCAGACCGTGAGCTGACATTCTAACAGTAGCCCTGTAGTCACACAGCCAGATGCCTAGGGAGCCTCTGTAGCCAGCAGACCCTGAGGCGCTACTTTAGGCCCCAGACCTTCTCAGTGGCACGCTCACACCCCAGGTACGGCCACCTGGCCCGCCATCTCAGCTTGTGACCACGCCCAACAGTGAGGAGGAATGAAGCAATTCCACGTCTTGCAGGCCCCCCACCAGTGGTGTTTTCTATTGCCCAGGCTCACACCAACTGCAAGGGACCTCAAGCCCAGGGTCCGCAGAGCTCTTATGAAAAGGCTTTACAAGGAAATAAGCCACCAAGCTCCAAGGCGACCGCCTTCAATCAGGATGGCAAGTGGTCACTCACCCTGCAAGGCAGCTGCTCCCCAGCTCTGCTCACCAGGAGCCCAGGCTGAGTCTGCAGTCTGTGCCGGGGCACCCACATGGTTCCCTACTCTGGCACCTCTGCTGAGGCAGGTAACGGGGAGCTGGCTGGGACTATGGCCAGTTCTGCCAGCCTCAAGCCACTGTCTTTCATTCCAGGGTCTGGGTTGGCTCGTTTTTTTCTTACAGGGATGAAATTCAGTCTATCATCCCTAGGGGATGGCAGGTATCAGTGGAACAGGAGGAAGGAAGTAGCAAAATTGCAAGAATGACCTCAGATGTGGCTAAATCCTTAGGCTGAACTGGCCAGTGTGAACCGCAGAGGCATTCAGGGCTCCGTCAACAGATTCTTTTTTTGTTTTTTTCCAGAAAAATCACAGAGTTTTATTAATTAACCACTTGACAAACATTTATACTTTTTCCCTATATTTTTGGCTGCATATTCTTTGGTCATTTCTTTTTTTATTAATTTTTATTGGAGTATGGTTGATTTACAATGCTGTATGCCAACAGATTCTTTAAAAAAAAAAAGACTTAAGGTTCCCAGGCAAACAGCACAGAAACCTCACCCCTATCCTAGGCCCACGAAGGCCACCGTCCAGCGCACACTTTGTGGGGCTCTTCTTCCGCTTAATGACTCCTTGAGAATTCATGTTGAATGGAAGTGGGAGTGCTGGGCAGGGAAGATATACATAATGTCATTTGATTGGCTTTGCCAGATGTCTGGTAGAACAAACAGCATTTGTGGCCACTTAGACCCAGTGTTTCCCCCAAGGCAATTTTTGGATCATTTTGTCTGGGAGGCACCAGAAAAGCTGATTTCTGTTCTCTCTTCTCTTTCTCACAGCTGCTCCGGTAACATCTGTGCCTCCTCCTTGGTGACCTTTCAAACCCTTAGGCAGAAAAGCGTCTGCACTCTCGGAAGACTTGGGGGGGCGTCCGTAGCCTGAGACAGGATGCTTCTGAAAGGAGCAATACGAAGTGTGCCTTGGCACGGCCAGAGTCCAGGAGGAAGTTTTGTGGGTGGAAGAGAAAGAGCAAGGGCCTGGAACGTGTGTGGGAGAGGGTATGCATTACATACTAGTTTATCAAGAGGTGTTTGTTGGGCATTTGCCTTAACAGGTGTGGCACAGCTGTGTGGGATGCAGCTGTGACTAGGACCTGGCCATTGCCCTCGGCTAGCTTACAGTCGACCAGAGGAGATGGAAATGAAGAGCTACCTCAGGGCTGTGGGGTGAGCGCTAACAGGAGAGCTAAATGAAGGAGGGGTTTGAGAGTACACAGGACGGCACCCCACTGGGTCCTGGGGGCTAAGAAACATGGAAAGGCTGTCTGGGGGAACAGGTATCCAAGGTGAGACTTGAAGACTGGGCACAAGATGAAGGGTGAGGGCTAGGGAAGAAGCTGGAGACAAAGAGGACAGTACATGTAAAAGCCTGCCGTCCTTTTATGTGGCCAGTATGGGATGATGGAGGAGCCACTAGAGACAAAGTTGGAGAGGCAGGACCCGACTGGGCATGGTGGCTTGAGGCGACAATGAGAAATTTAGCCTCTACCCACTGGGCAAGAGTCACTGGGAGGATTTGGGGAAGAGAAGCTGCATCACCAGATTCATTCTTTAGATAGATCTCTTGAACCACGCGGTCAAGAATACAATGAAGGGAACCAGGCTGGAGGTCGACTAGCCAGTTAGGAAACTGTTGCCTACTTGATTTCTCCATTAAATGCATAATATGCATCTCAGACTTGACAAAACCAATGCAGAATTCTTTATCTCCCCTTCAAGCCCACCCCCCTCCCCAAGTCTTCTTTCTCAGGAAATGGTACCAGACATGCAAGCCAAATACTGAGGGGGCATCCAGATGGCTATTTCCCTCATCACCATCACTTACCACCCAACCTGTTGGCAAGTCCTATGGACTTCACCTCCAAAGCACATCCCAAACCCATTCCATCGAAACCACCACAGTCCCAGCACCCTCGCCACCTGCCGGGATGTCTGCAGTCAGCAAAGTGCTAGCCCTCCCCCGACTCTTGGTTCCCTTCAACCCATTTGTCACACGGCAGCCAAAGTGCAATGTGTACACATTTTTATCGTAAGATATAACACATATGCAGAAAAGTACAAAAAACGAAAATATGTAACTCTGTGGTTTGTCACAACATGAGCATACGTGCAATCACCCCCAATGTCAGGAAGTAAAACATTCCCAGTCCTACCCCAAAAGCCCTCCTTGTACTCCCTCCCTATCACTGCCCGTCCTGTCCTGCCAAAGACAAGCCCTATCCTGGCCTTTAAGGTAATCCCTTCTTCAACTTCTCTTCTATTTTACCACCTAACCACAAATCCCTAAAAGCTACTGCTTTGATTTGGGCTGATATCTGAACTCTACACAAATGGGATCACACTGCACGTATTATTTTGCATTGGACTTCTTTCACTCAGCATTTTCTTTATGGGATTCATCTGTGTTGTGTGTGTAGCTCTAGTTTATTTTGATTGTTCTATGGCAGTCCATTATTTATCCATTCCACTGTTGATGGGCATTTGGGCTGCTTCTAGTTTTTCAGCCAATGTGAATAATGTTGCTATGAGCCCTTTGATATCTGTCTCTTGGTGCCAGAATGACCTCTGGAAATGACAAACTTTCCCAACTACTGCCTCAGTAGACATCCAGGGAGCAACAGAGGCCGGCACCAGACTCCGTATCTCACAGCTGGGCGCTGG
The DNA here is from genome assembly GCF_963924675.1 of Phocoena phocoena. NCBI lineage: Eukaryota > Metazoa > Chordata > Mammalia > Artiodactyla > Phocoenidae > Phocoena > Phocoena phocoena. The sequence goes on along the minus strand of NC_089219.1, from coordinate 137,322,439 downwards.
GGTACGCTCTGAGCGGTTCCGGGTCCATCCCTGCACAGACCCAGAGCAGCCAGGCTGGGGTTTCAGTAGGGAAGACTGGGATGGAGCACAACCCTGAAGGAGAGACAGAAAGACTCCTCCTGGAGGTGGGACAGGAGTGTGGGGCTGCGAGGCAAGGACAGTGATTGGAAGAGCCCGGATGAGAATGGGGTGGGGGGGTGGGGGGCAGGTCCAGCCCCACCCGTATGAGCTCAGGAGAGCATCTCAATCTGCCTGACTGACAATTACTTCCTCCTTAAAACGGACATGAATAAATACCCTTTGTTAACATCTCAAGGTTATTGTAAGGATCAAATGAAATCACATACATAAAAGAGCTTTTTAGTAAGATGATAATAATGGGCTTGAAAGAGGCCCATTACTCAGAAAGTAAAAACAGATAGGAAATCATAGGCCAGATTTGGAATAAGTGGCAACGTCTGGGAGGATATTTTCCTTTCAGGACACTGTAGCACCCCAGGCCAGGAGGGTGGGAAACTTGTAGTGACTAAATGTCTAAGAGCACAATGAGATCTCTAGTAGTAAAAGAGGAAGGATCCTTAAAATAACAAATGAAAACACAACTAAAATGCTAGGAACAAATTTAATAAGAAATATGCAAGATGTATGAAGAAACGTTTCATTTAAAACACTACTTAAGGACAAAAAAGAACTTGAACAAATGGAAAATCATAACACGTTCATGGATAAAGAAATTTAACATCCTGAAGACGTAAATTCTCCCTAAAGTTTACTTATGAGCTGAATGCATTCCCAACATAATCACCAATAAGTTTGGGAGAGAGCTAGATAAGTTTAATCTAAAGTTCACATGGAACAATAAATAAGCAAGAATATCCAGGAAGGGCTTCCCTGGTGGTGCAGTGGTTGAGAGTCCACCTGCCGACGCAGGGGACGCGGGTTCGTGCCCCGGTTCGGGAAGATCCCACATGCCGCGGAGCGGCTGGGCCCGTGAGCCATGGCCGCTGAGCCTGAGCGTCCGGAGCCTGTGCTCCGCAACGGGAGAGGCCACAGCAGTGAGAGGCCCGCGTATTGCAAAAAAAAAAAAAAAAAAAAAAAGAATATCCAGGAAAATTCTAACAAAGAAATGTTATGAAAGATAACTAGTCCCCACATATTGAGGCACATTATAAAACTGCATTAATTAAAACATGCATTCTAGCATATGAATGGACAAATGGATCAACAGAACAGAATTAAAAATGTAGAAAGAGACCCAAATATCTATAAGAAATATTATATTTCAGATCACTGAGGAAGTATGAATAGTCGATAAATGGTATTGAGACAACTGAGTAGACATATGGGAAAAAATTAAGTAGGATCCTTCCCTCAAGTCTTATGCCAAAATAAATTCTCAATGAATCAAAGAGCTAAATGTAACAAATGAAACCGTAAATAGCATTTTTAATGTCCAATTTTTGTAGTTGTGAAGGACTTTGTTAGCAATATAAAACCAAAACACAGTAATAAAAAGGCTGATACATTCAACTCCATAAAAACTGTCATAAAAACATAAACAACTTCAAAAGCCAAACGACAAATTAGAAAACTATTTTCTGCATCTCTACTGCAAAGGACAAATTTTCTTAACATATAATGACAAATTAACATGAAAAATGTACAAAGGATATGAATGACCAATGCACAATGAGGAAACATAAAGGGCTCTTAATATCTGAAAAGGTGTTCAATATCACAATAAGAGAAATACACATTTAAACTAGGAGATACCATTTCTAATATCTTAGATAGTCGAGAACCGAAAAAGTTTGATAACACACTATGTTGCCAAGGAGGCAAGGAAACAGCCACCATGTTGGTAAATGGATAAACTGGTGCAACTTCCATGGGAGGCAATTTGGGACTACAATGCAAAGTTTTAAACTCACTCTTTGGCTCCACAGCTCTACTTTTAGGAAATTTTCTTCATGTATATTTGCATATGTGCAAATGACATCTTTATATGTCTATTCATTGAAGCATTAATAGCAAAATATTACCCCAAAACAGAGACCTATATGTCCTTCAAAAGGGCATCAGCTAAATAAATTATGGAATGTATATAGCCTTTAAAAAGAGAGAGGCAGATTTCAGTGTCCTGATCTGGAAGGATCTCCAAGATCAATTCTTAAGTGGAAAAATACCTAGGTGCAGAACAATAAGTTATGTATGTTACTATTTGGTTCTGAGAAACTTACACGTTAAAATTTTATTTAGACATATATGGAAATGGAATGATACATGAGAAAGTGGTAACAGTGGTTACTTTCTAGGAGGGGAACTAGGTGGCTGGGGGAAATTTTTAATAAAGAAAAAAATTTTAAATAAATACACTGAAAACTATAAAACACTACTAAAAGAAATTAAAGAAGATACATTAAAAGACTTAAGAGTCTCAAGATCTCAATACTGCCCAAAGTGATCTACAGATTTAACGCATTCCCTATCAAAATCCCAACAACAGTTTTTGCATAAACTGAAAAATCAAGCCTAAAATTTATACGGAAATTCTAGAGGCCTTGAACAGCCAAACAATCTTGAAAACAAGCAAAGTTAGAGGTCTCACACTTCCTAATTTCAAAACTTACTACAAAACTACAGTAACCAAAACAATGTGGTACTGGCATAAAGACAGACATATATATCAATGAAATAGATTAGAGAGTCCAGAAATAAACCCTCCCATATACGGTCAGACGATTTTCAACATGGGATCCAAGACTATTCAATGGGGAGAAGACAGTATTTTCAACAAATGGTGTAGGGAAAACTGGATATCCACATGCAACAAATGAATTTGGACCCTTAGCTTACACCATATACAAATATTAACTCAAAATGGATCAAACACCTAAATATAAAACTCTTAGAAGAAAACATAGGAAAAAAACTTCATGACATTGGATTTGGCAATGATTTCTTAAATGGGACACCAAAAGAAAAATAGATAAATTGGACTTCATCAAAGTTTAAAACGGTTGTGCATCAAGGGACACTGTCAACAGAGTGAAAAGACAATCTACAAAATGGTAGAAAGTATTTGCAAATCATATATCTGATAAGAGTTTAGTATCTGGAATATATAAAGAATACATACAACTCAACACCAGCAACAAAACAAGCAACTCCATTTTTTAATGGGCAAAGTAATTGAATAGACATTTCTCCAAAGATATACAAATGATCAGTAAGTGCACGAAAAGATGCTCAACATCATTAATCATTAGGGAGATGTGAATCAAAAGCACAGTGAGATACTACTTCATACCCATTAGGATGGCTATTAATAAAAAATTTTTTTTAAAACAGGAAATAACAAGTACTGGTAAGGATGTGGAGAAACTGGAACCCTTGTACATTGCTGGTGGGAATGTAAAATGGTGCAGCCACCGTGGGAAACAGTATGGCAGTTCTTCAAACAAATTACACTTAGAATTACCATATGATCCAGCAATTCCACTCCTGAAAGTAGGGACTCAAACAGATATTTTTATACCCATGTTCATAGCTGTATCATTCACAATAACCAAAAGATGTAAGCAATCCACGTTTCCATTGGTGGATAAATGGATAAACAAAATGTGGTATATATACATACAACAGAATATTATTCAGCCGTAAGAAAGAAAGAAATCCTGACACATGCTGCAACATGAATGAACCTTGAAGAAATTATGCTAAGTGAAACAAGCCAGTCACCAAAGGACAAATATTATATGATTTCACTTATATGAGGTACCTCAAGTAGTCAGATTCATAGAGACAGAAAGTAGGATGGTAGTTACCAGGAGCTAGGGAAGGAAGGAATGAGGAGTGATTGTTTACTGGGTATGGAGTTCCAGAGTTTGGGAAGATGAAAAATTTATAGAAATGGAAGATGATTATGGTTGTACAACAATGTGAATGCATTTAATGCCACTAAACTGTACACTTAGAAATGGTTAACATGGCAAACTTTATGTTATACATATTTTACCACAATAAAAAAATAAAGAGAAAGAAAGAAACCTTAAATAATATACAAAGAAGAGTGGACTCTAGAGTCCACACTGCTGGGTGTGAATCCTCACTACTTCCGTTCATAGCTATGTCACCTTAGAAAGGTACTTAACATTTCTAAGATTCAGTTTCCTCATCCAAAAACATGGTAATAAAAGCACTGCCTACTATATAGGGCTATTTGGAGGCACATAAAGGGCTTAGAGCAGTGCCTGCCACACTGTTAATGCTTAATAAGCAGTAGTTCCTCATTCATAATGGTCTTAGACATTTATTGAGCATCTATTAGATTCAGACGTTATGCCAAGTGCTGGGAACACAGAGAGGGATAGGATGGATTCCTGCCTTTAAGAACTTCACCACTTGGTAAATGGGACCTTAACTGATTCTACCTTCACGCAGCCCTTACTGTAGGAGTAAGCGTTGAAATAGTCACTATGGAAGTACCCTTCAAGAAGAGAAACAAGAGACTCGGTTAGACTGAACATTCCAATTAGACCTATCTGAAAGTAGATTGAGCTACCCTGGAAAGTAGTGAGGCAGCCTGAATAGCCGTTTCTCAGACACGTAGCAGAAGAGACTTGGAGGGTTAGACTAGGTGATCGCTGGGGTACCATCTGGCTCAGAGAGTCTCTGATGCTACAAAGTGAGGACAAGGACTGACTGATGAGTGGCCTGGCTGGGGACAGGCTCCAGGGCATCAGCCTTGCAGACATCACCCCTTCATGACATCATCCAAATTCCCCCCAGCAGGCACCTGAAGTCTCCAGATGGCAGATGTGGATTCAAATTCAAAATGACAGACACAATTTTCACATAGATGAATGGAGAGGCACCAAGGCATACTCATCCCCGGATGACAGACAGAAGGGAAGAAAGGCCCAAAGAGGTCACTGCGGCCTTTTTCTGGGCCAGCATGAGCTCCAGAATAAAACACTGAAGCAGGATTCATCAGTGAAGACGTGGAAGAAAACACCCCAATGCTGGCTGTGAATCCACTGAGGGTCCCCACACCAGCCCCCAGCTCTGAGACACCCCAGCTGGTCTAGCAACCCAGAGGAGTCAGACAGCTTATTTTTTTTATTTTTGGCCACAGTGGGTCTTCGTTGCCGCACGCGGGCTTTCTCTAGTTGCGGCGAGCAGGGGCAACCCTTCGCTGCGGTGCGCGGGCTTCTCATTGCAGTAGCTTCTCTTGTTGCAGAGCATGGGCTCTAGGCGCGTGAGCTCAGTAGTTGTGGCTCGCGGGCTCTAGAGCGCAGACTCAGCAGTTGTGGCGCACGGGCTTAGCTGCTCCACGGCATGTGGGATCTTCCCGGACCAGGGCTCGAACCCGTGTCCCCTGCATTGGCAGGCAGATTCTTAACCACTGCGCCACCAGGGAAGCCCCCAGAGAGCTTATTTTTTAAGGAAAGGGAACAGAGGTCTGTTTCAGAGGGTGGAGGGGTTCGAGGGTGTCCTGCATGGAGGGAGAGGGAAAGGCAGGACTCTCCTCACCATCTTGGAGCTTCACCTACAGTCCAGACCAGCTGCAGTGGGAGTCGGGGTGGAGGAAGAGGACAGGCAGGGAAACATTCCTGTGCAGTCTCAGCCGGGCAGCTTCCCTATTAGGGTCGCAGAGTAAAGACAATCCACCTTCTCTTGGCTGAGATCTTGACTTTCTTCTTTCCTGGCGTGCAGGGGTGGAGGGAACAGTAGTGTGATCAGGTAAGGCCTCACTGAGCAAAGACCTGAAGGTGGTGAGGGGCAAGCCACACAGATATCTACAGAAGAGCATCCCAGGCAGCAAAAGGGCAAAGAACCAGAGGCAATGAGTGTGCTTAGTACAATGGGTACAGCAGGGAGCCTGTGTGACTGGAGCAGGGAGACACATGGGAAGAGTCGTAGGACATGAGGTTAGAAAGGCAAGGGGTGGAGGTGGGGTTCAGGCCCCGTAGGGTTCTGCAGGCCACCTTAAGGATTCTGGCTTCTACTGTAAATGAGATGGGAAGCCCATTGAAGGGTTCTGAGCAGAAGAGTAAGATACCCTGATTTATGGTTTTTAAAGGGTTCCTTGGGCTGCTGGGTTGAGAATGCACTCCAAGTAGGGCGGCATGACCACCTGCTTCAGTTAGTAGCTGGTGGTTGCCGCCATCCTGGGGAGGGGTGACAAAAGCTTGAACCAGGTTGGTAGCCGTGGACGTGGTGAGAAGCAGATATACTTTGAAGGAGGATTTGCTGACAGATTGGACGTGGGGAGTGAAAGAAAAACAGGTATTAAGGATGACACTAAGATTTTTTGGCCTAGATCCTGGAAGGATGGAGTTTCCATTAACTGAGATAGGAAAGACTGAAGAAGGAGGTTTTATGGGGAAGATCAAGCATTCATATTTAGACATGTAAGGTTTGACATTTCTCTTAGACATCCCCAAGGGAAACATTTCATGGGCAACTTGGAGAGACACATGCAGTTCACAAAGAAGACCAGGCAAGAGCTACATATCTCATATCATATTAAACATAATATTTAATATACATATATATTTAGCTAAATATGTACATATTTAGAAGTCATCTATGTCTAGAACCCTGGAGAAGCGATTCAGATAAAGAAGAGAAGAGGTCTAAAGACTCAGCCTAGGGGATCCAAGACTCACAGATTGATTGATTAGGAAAAATTAACAAAAGCCACTGAGAAGGAGTTACCAATGGCAAAGGAAGAACCGAGGAGAAGTGGTGGGTCATGAAGTCAAGTGAAGCATTTCACAGAGGAATGAGTGATCAACTACGTCAAATGCTGCCAGTAGGTCAAGTATCTCAAGATGAGAACTGGAAACAGAACAACGGATTTAGCAACAGGATGGTCACTGATGATCTTAGGACAATTTTGGCGGAGTGGGGCAGAAGGGAGCCTCATTAAAGAAGGATCAAAAAGAACGGAATAGGGCTTCCCTGGTGGCACAGTGGTTGAGAGTCCACCTGCCGATGCAGGGGACACGGGTTCGTGCCCCGGCCCAGGAAGATCCCACATGCCGCGGAGTGGCTGGGCCCGTGAGCCATGGCCGCTGAGCCTGCGCATCCGGAGCCTGTGCTCCGCAACAGGAGAGGCCACAACAGTGAGAGGCCCGCACACCACAAAAACAAAAACAAAAACAAAAAGAACGGAATAGCCAAACAGTGCAGGGAAAAATCTCTCTTTGTAAGTGATTCCAGCTAATAAATGAAGAAGGAATGACAGGATTAGGATATCGGCATTGTGCAAGCCCTGTAAGGAAATAAACAATCCAGGCAGGGATCAGCAAACTATAGCCCTTGGTCTATATCTGGTCTGCTTGTTTTTGTAAGTAACGTTTTACTGGAACTCACCCGCGCCCATTCACTTATGTATTGACTCTGGCTGCTTCCACACTACAACCACAGTGTTGAGTGGTTGTGATAGAGACCGCATGGCCCACAGACTAAAATATTTACTGGCCATTAAGAGAGAAAGTTTTCCAACTCTAACCCAGGCAAATAATCCTCAGTGACTGCTGACATCACATGAAGGGAAACAACCAGACATTATGTGCCTCTGATGGAAATACCTACCACCCCCTAGGAAGTAATCTTACAAAGTGACAAAAAAGCAAATCTGAACCAGATGGGACTAAATGCCAGCTCACAGGAACTACAGGGAACAAAAGCATTCAACAACCGATGGGGATGCAACCAGCTAACTCCAGACTGTGGGAAAATCCACAGAAAATATGACCAAGTTTCTTCAACAAATAAACCATGAGGCTGAGAAACAAGTGGGGTGAAGTAACCTACAGATAAATGACTTAAGAAACCTTTCAACAAAATATGAGGTGTGGCCCTTATTTGGATCCTGATTTAAACAAACAAACCGCTTCTTAAAACATAATACAATTGGAGAAATCTGAACACCAACTAGGTATCTGAAGATACTAAGAAATTATTGTTAATTTGTGGGAGTGTAGTAATGCTATTATGGTCTTTTTTTAATCCATTATCTTTTAGAGTCTAGTACTTAAATATTTATGGATGGAGTTATATGATGACTGGGATTTGCTTCAAAATAATCCAGTGGGGAGGTAGAGTAGGGAGATTGAGGTAAAACAAGTTGGTTATGAGTTGATAATTATTGAAGCTGGGTTGTGGTCACTTGTAGGTTCATGACACTACTCTCTCTACTTTAGTATATGTTTGAAAATTTCCACAATAAAAAGGTACTTTAAAAAGAAGAGAATAAAGGGAGAGAATTTGGACCCAACAAGTACAAGAAACTCTTTGGAGGAATTGTACTGCTTTTTTTTTTTTTTGGAATTGTACTGCATTAAGAAGCAAAATGGAGCAATTTCTGGAGGAGGAAAGAAGAGTTTTAAAAACATGGTCGTCTCCTTAAGTTGGGAATTTGGGATTGACAGATACATACTACTGTATGTAAAACTGATAAACACCAAGGACCTACTGTGTAGCTCAGGGAACTAAATTCAATATCTTGTAATAATCTTTAATGGTGAAGAATGGAAAAGAATATATATACACACATATACATATATATATATAAAAACAAAAAGAATTTTTTTTAAACAGTGACATGACTGGGATAAGAACACAATTCTAGACTTATTGTGGTGGTAATTTCTCAGTGTATACAAATATCAAATCATTATGTTGTACACCTGAAACTAATAAAATGTTATCTGTCAATTATAAAAAACAAAAAACAACCCACGGTCATCTCCACTAGACTCTCCCTTCACAGTCCCCACAGCTTTCACTGGAGCTTTCTTGCCTCTCCCTGGCTGCTCTCCTAAGTAACATATTTGGTTTCTTCTGAGACTTCCCACTCTGAGCCTCTAGGGAGCCAGTCAGAAGGTGAGTCTCTGATCTTGAGAAGCTGCCCTCTAACTGCACAGTCAAGTCTAACCACAGCTGAAAAGTTAACTAAAAGACAAGGAGTGTGGGAACATGTAACTCAGAGGATGTGAGGGCCTTAAGGATACTCTGTTTCCTTAAGAATAAGGCAGGTAGGGGCAAGGGCTGGGAAAGATGCCAAGTACTTGCTGGAGGAGATGAGATGCTGGAAGATGGGCAAAGAGGAGAGAACAGTGCATTTTAGGAAGGAAAGTAATGCGAGTAAAGGCTGAGACCAGAAGGGAAGCCCCTTCCACAGAGTTCATACTGGAAAGGACTGGGAATGGTGTCATCCACCCTCCACGCCACCTTCTGATGTGTCCCTGTGAATTACTTCCCATGGGCCACAGTGACCCACAGCCAACTTTCTGGGCATCAGGGCCCACAGCTGTGGAAGGGAGACTCTGTCCCTGTGCGAGGCGGGAGGCATCCTCAGAAACGGAAAGTCTGCACGATGAGAATGGAGACGCCCCTGGTGAGTCCTGAAACCAGAGAGGTGCACTGGCAAAGGTGGGGCCCAGGCCGACCTCTCCATCTGGTATCTCTGTCCTCTGAGTTCTGCCCAGTCCTCTCGTGGATGACTCACGATGCTGAGAATATTCTCCATCTGACGTGATCCACTCAGACTCCAAGTAGGATGGGCTTCATGAGGCTCTGGCGTCCTGATATTGTATGAATATTTGAGGTATCCATTTTACCAGGTCGAGTCCACAGCCTTCATCAAATTTTCAAGGGATTCTATGACTCCAAAGGTTAGGAATCACATGACTAGAGGCTTAATAATTGTTTGATGTACTGGATTTGGGGTGAGGTCTGAGGTATAATTACATCTGTTGGGACTCCTTCAAAGGTCCTCCTACCTCTCAAAATAGAAGATTGCTTCAGGATCAATGAAATCAAGAATTAAAATTCTTCAATGGCAGGCTAATAGCAATGCAAACCTCAAGTACCCTCTACCTTTACAGGCCAAACAAAATAGCAACCTTATCAGGAGCTACTTCCCACATAATAGCTGACATTATACACATTTCAGGTCACACGGTTTACAAAGCAAGTATTTCACTGGTACTTGCCACGTCATGCGGGATCTTAGTTCCCTGACTAGGGATCGAACCCAGGCCTCGGCAGTGAAAGCGCCAAGTCCTGACCACTGGACCGCCAGGGAATTCCCCTCATTTGTACTTTATATTTGGACTTTGAGAATTTTGCTCTGAAAATTTTAAAAAGCAGACTAAAACAATCAAATGGAGTGCAATTTGTATTTTTCACAGAATTGTGTTTGTCTTAATGGTTTGAACGGCCTCTACAAATTGGCATCCCCCAAACCCTCACAACTTTACGTCCCCATCAAAGGTATGACTAAAAGGATATGGGACCCAAGACAATCTTGACTCTCTGCCTCCCTCAAATATTTTATATGTTCATTTAATCAACTTTTATGGATGCCTAGTGGGCTTGAGGTTCTGAGATGCCACAGGATAGCAGAGGAAGAGGGTGGGCCACGGGTACCTTGGCAGTGCCCAGCCAGATCTCTTGCCTACCGTTCTGCCTTCTCTCCCCTCCCCACAGAGCTCAGCACCATCCCCTGATCTTAAACAAGTCTCAATCATCTCTAGCTAACATTTGTTGATCGCTTATACTGATTCAAACTTCACACAAATCCTATGAGGTGGGACCTACTCCTGTATACATTTAAGGAAGCTGAGATTCAGAGAAAGTAACTCACCTGCTCAGAGCCGCTCGGGAATGAATGGGGGAGCCAGGACCCGATCTGAAAGCTGCCTGACCCCAGGTTGGTGCTCTAAGCCCAATACCACAGAACTGAGTCCCCATCCACTTGGTTACTACTCGTCTGACACCCTCTGGACTCACCCATCCACAAAGAAACCCTGTCACAGCGACCTGGGCAGCTCTATGTTTCAACAGCAGAGTTTCAACAATTCTAGGATGCGAGCAAGCCTCGCCCCACCGCACAGGGGAGAGAGCAGGACAAAAGCAGGGGCCCGAGCGGCTGCAGCCATGCGTCACACTTGGGCTGTGTCCGCCCAGTTCCCCAAGCACCTTTCTCGGGCTCACCTGGCCAGGTACTCCACCCTGCTTACTCCCTGGCCAGCCAGCCTTACCACAATGAGTAATGCCTGTTGTGACATTTCATTTGAGATGCCTCCGCCTTTCATTTCAGTCATAATGAGCTGGAGGCAGGCAGAGAAGAAGGAAAGGGACAGAACTGGGAGGAGGTGGCCACGGCAGGGAGAGGGGGCGGGCAAAAGCCAGATATTACAGGCCTGGTTCCAGACCACTGCAACACAGCAAATATTGCAGGGGAGGGATAAATCAGGAGTTTGGGATTAACATATACACACTACTATATATAAAATAGATAACCAACAACGGCTTACTGTATAGCACAGGGAATTATATTCAAGGTCTTGTAATAACCTATAATGGAAAAGAATCTGAAAAAGAATAGATTTATATAATATGTATAACTGAATCACTTTGCTGTACATCTGAAACACAACACTGTAAATCAACTACAGTTCAATTTAAAAATGAAGGGAAAAAAATAAAGCAAATATTGCAATAAAGCAAGTCACCTGAATTTTTTGGTTTCCCAGTGCGTATAAAAGGTATGTTTACACTATGCTGTAGTCTATTAAGTGTGCAGTAACATTATGTCTAAAAAACAATGTACACACCTTAATTAAAAAACACTTTATTGCTAAAAAAAATGCTAACCATCATCTGAGTCCTCAGTGAATTGCAATATTTTTGCAACAGTAACATCAAAAATCACTGGTCAGAAATAGAGACACAGAAGTAGAGAATGGACATATGGATACCAGGGAAGCAGGGGGAGGTGGGATGAATTGGGAGACTGGGATTGACATATATACACTACTCTGTATAAAATAGATAACTAATAAGAACCTACTGTATGGCACAGGGAACTCTACTCAGTGCTCTGTGGTGACCTAAATGGGAAGGAAATCCAAAAAAGAGGGGATATATGTATACATATGGCCGATTCACTTTGCTATACTGTATAAACTAACACAACATTGTAAAGCAACTATACTCGAATAAAAATTAATAAGAAAACAAAAATCACTGGTCACAGATCACTACAACAAATATAACAATAATGAAAAATTTGAAATATTGCAAGAATTCTACCAAAACGTGACACAGAGACACAAATAAGCAAATGCTGTTGGAAAAATGCTGTCCAAAGACTTGCTCCACAGGTTGCCACAAACCTTCAAATTGTAAATAACACTCTATCTGTAAAGTGTGATAAAGCGAAGTGCCATAAGACAAGGTATGGCTAATGAGAGATGAGTTAGGAGGCTGCTGTGTCATCGAAGTAAGAGATGATGGTGGCTTGGTCTAGGTGGGGGAGCGGGGGAGGGGTTGTGTAGATAAGAGTATGGATCCAGAGGTATTCAGGCAGTTACACTGTCAGGATTTCATAATGGATTGCCTAAGGGCATGTAGAGGTACAAGTATCAACAGTGACCCTGGACTTGTGACTGGATGAAGGTGCCACTCATCGAGACAAGAAAGCTGGAGGAGTAGATTTGGTTGTAGAGATCAAGAGTTCAGCCTGAAAATATTAACTCTGAGACAGCCAAGTGGAGACATTACGAAAGCTGATGGATCTAGAGGTCCAGCTCTTAGAAGAGAAGTCTGAGCTGGAGGCATAAATTAGAGACTTGCAGTAAACTGTTTGAGTAATGGCCCTGTAGGTGACTGTGAGAATGTGCCCGGCAGACGTCTAACTACAGGGTGCTTAATTGACCAAAAACCCCAGCTGCTGGGCTCTGAAATCCATCACCGAATTTGCACAGAGGGAACAGGACAGGGACACTAAGGCAGGCCCACTCCTGGGAGACACGGGACCCCTCTGATGGCTGACTTGGACTGGAGAGCTTCCCAACAGCCTTGCCGAGCATCCTCAGATTGCAGAGCAGGTTGAGACCCTGGTACCGACCTTCTTCTCTCTACCCATCACTCAGGGTCAGACTTGCACGGTGCTCTGATAGCTCTTCCAGCCTTTCCCAGCTCCCTCCCCATTACGTTTCATAGGAGTTTCCCCCCAACAAAATCTTTGCACATTTAATCTGATCTTGGTGTCTACTTTGTTGGAGGACCTTCCCACAGCGAATCTCACCTTGACCCTGTGACTTGCTTTAGGCACTGAAACAATAGCAAATGTGATACAAGCGGAGTATTGAGCAAGGCCTGTGCATTGGGGATTGCCTTCTCTCTGGCTTCTGGGAACCCTTCCACAACCATGTGAACAAGCCTTGGCTAGCCTTTCTGAGGATCAGTAACCAAGAGGAGAGAGGCTCCAGCCATTCCAGCTGTCTCACTGCCTCAGCTGATGACCCATACATGTAAGTGAGGCCAAACTAGACAATCCAACTCCAGCCACGTTGGCCCAAGACAAGCAAACCTACCCAACCAACCCAGGGAATTGTGAGAAATACTAAATGTTTGCTGTTTTAGACTACTGAGTTTGGGGATGACTTATTATACTGAAAAAATAAACTTACATAGGAGTCTGGGGCATAAGATGGTACTCAAAGCCATGGGAATAAGTTGGTCCTATCATGGACTCACGGATCCTGTCCTCAGGCTCCCAATCCAAAACCTTTCATAGGGCTCTTTCCATTGGCTAAGTCCCTTCTGAAAGTTTATTTAGCACTTACTATGTTCCAGATAGCATACTGAGGAGCCATGGGTATACAGTTATAACTGAAACACACTCTTTATCCTAAAGGAGAAAAATGGGGGAACCGAAGAAAACCCTTTTTCAACTTTCTATATATTAAAAATTACTGGATACAAAGTTAGCAGGACTATAGAATCTACCTGGATTCTTCTACTTCAGGCTTCATGGGACCACTTTCAAACACACACACACACACACATATACACACACTCACACACACACATACTCACACACACTCCATGGTACCGCAGCCTTCAGTCAACTCACCACTTTCTCTGAGAGAAGTTGATGGGTTCTTGCTGTCATTTCAAAGTCAACAAATGATAAAAACTCTGTTGAAGTCACAGTTGGTGAGTGTAATGACCCAATCATAGGGAAGATGGTACACAAAACAGAGGGAAGGAGAATCAGGATTGGTCGAAGGTTCCAGAGTGGCTTCTCGACTTGTTTACATATTCAAGAAATTTAACAGTCACCTGCTAAGCGCAAAGCTCTGAGGAGACATAGATAAAAGAAACAATTCCTGCTCTCAAAGATTTCACACTCTAGGAAAGAGGCTGGCAATGACAACAATACAGCACAAGACACTGAGAGAGTACAAAGGAAGAGGTTCTGGCACAGCTTGAAGAGAATCAAGGAAATCTTCCTGGAATAAGTAACTGAGTTTGGTAGAATAGGCAAGGATGAGCCAGGCTCTTTGAGGAGGGGCTAGGAAAGGCCACATTGAACTAGCACTGGTGAAGGTATTAAGGCTTAATAGAGGAAGGCAGATCTAGGTAACTGAAGTAGTCCAGTAGGGCAGAGTACAGGGAGAAAATGAGTGGAAATATCTAGAAACAAGAACTGGAGAGACAGGCAGGGGGTTAGACCATGAAAGGCTTTACACATCATGCCATACATACTTTATTCTGAAAAAAGGAACCATGGAGTGGTGTCAAAAGAAAGCATGACATACTCACATCTGCATATTAGAAAGACGGTTGTGGCCACAGTACAGAATATGGAGATAAGACAGGTGCAGTAGACCAGGAGAGAAATGATGAGTGCAGTGGTAGTGGAAGAAGGGAGAAGGGCCGGAATTCCATGGCATTAAGGAGGAACAGTCAGCAGACTGTCCTCACTAACAAGATGTAGGTGAGGAGACAAGGCAAAAAGGAGGAAGTCGAGTCACAGATAACATCCATATTTCTGGCCTGGTCAACTGAATGGATGGTGGTACCACTTGCTGAAAGAGGCTCTATGAGAAGAAAACGAAATTTTGTAAATGATGATGGGCTTAGTTTGGGACAAGGTAACTTTGAGATACTGTGAGGTGTTGAAACAGAAATGCCCAATAGTCAGTTGGAGAGAAATTCTAACATACAAAAGAGAATCCTGGGTTGAAAAACAAATTTGGAAGTCATCATCATATGGGTGATGGCTGAAGCAAAGGGAGGGGTTAGAGTCCCTCTAGGAGAGTGTACGGGGACCAGGGAGCTCCTATATTTAAGGATCAGTCACTCAGTTCTCATCTGGAGGAGGAACCCAGCCAGAGCTAACCAGAGGACAGATTACCAAAGCAGTGAAAGCACCCACAAGATACCACCACCTACTGAGCTGCTCCAGCTCTCTTCTCAGAAGTCTATTGTAAATGGCCAGGGGAGCAATTAGCACTAAGGTGTTAATGGTGAGTAATAGATGTCTCCAGATATATTTGCATTTTAATTAGGGGTATAAACTTCATAGTGATTCTGGCTTTGGAGCCAATGCTTGGATTCTAATCCAGAGCTCTACCACCTACTGTGATCTTGGATTCTAGAGGCCTTTGTTTGCTCCTATAAAAGCAGGAATAACAATGTTTCTATCTCAAAAGGTGTAAGATGTACCAAGTTTCTGGTGCATCCCTTCATCTATGCCTCTAACAGTGGTTCTCAAACTTATGTGCATCACACTCACCCAGTCCCAGATTCTGATTCAGGATGTCTGGGATAATGCTGATGCCGCTGGTCCAGGAACCACACTTTGGGACGGGACGTTCTACTTAAAGGACTCCTACCACATGAGTGAATGCCCGCTCATATGTACCCCATAAACTGGTCTTGAGGCCCTAGAGAAGGGCTGTGGGATGGGAGCTCTAGGTCCTCAGTGCAGAAAGCAAGACAAAGCAATGGGAAGGTGAGGGACAGGGACAGGCACCCAGTCTTCTCCCTCAGCTGTCACCCAAGACATCTCAAGGGCTACAAGTTGAGTGATTCACACCTGCATGTTTGAAAAGCCGTGACTCACAGGATTCGGTAGGTGGGCTGCATTGACTCAACCCCCAGGGAGGGTGACAGGGAGGGGAACAGGTCTGTAGAGTCACAGCCACCAGTCAGCAGAATGGACAGAGGTCCCCTGGACACCCAATGAGCCAGGTTCCAGACTGGAGGGAAGAGAGAGATGCAGCGGGGCTGGGGGAAGGCAAAGGTTTCGGACACATGGGAAGGGAAGCCTTCCAGCCAGCTGTGGAGGGTGAGAGGGAGCCTATGGCCTCTCTTCACAATTTCAGATAAGTTAGCCTCTGCTCTGGGTTAAGAAGATGCTGAAAAGCAAGAAAAGCGATCTGGAATTTCCCTGGGAAGTCTACACTCACAGTACTGCCCGTTCTTCTCCATCCCTCTGTGCCCTAGTGATGTCCAGGGAACCTGCTCTGCTCTCCCCAGGGCATCATGGATGGAAATCACCAGCAAAGCCCAGTAGTGGTGTGGCAAGAGTGGATGGAATATTGTCTTCTTTCAACAAAGGCCTGTCACAGACATCATCTTATTTTATTTCTTAAAAATCCCCTCTGAACTCCCAGTTTTAGATACATAATTTTTTCAACCTGCAATTACTACCCTGCTAGGTACTGAGATTGCAAGTATTAATTAATCACAATGCTTGCCCTCAAGGAATTTTGCCAGATGAGATATAAAATGTGCTACATTTATTACATAGTCTATAAAACACTTTTATATACAATGGTACTTATTCCTCATAATGGCCACATTATGAGATTTGGTGATATGGATCCTATTTCATTTTTTGCCATTCTGATCTTCAGCTTAAATATTACCTCTTCAGAAGCCTCCCTGACGTCCAATCTAAAGAGCTACCCAATCAAGTGCCTCGTCACCCTATATTAATTTTCTGAGTGACATGTATCACAGTGTGATTTTTTTAAATAAATTTACTAGTCTATTTATTGTCTCTCTCCCTGCAATAGAACAAAAATTTCACAAAAGTGGGAAATTTGTCTGCCTTGGTCACTGCTGTATTCCCAGTACCCAAAGCAGTGCCTGGCCCGAACTGGCACTTAGGACACATCTGCGGAAGGAAGGAGGGTGGAGAGAGCAGGTGGGAGCGGAGGAGGGAGGGGAGAAGCACTAAGTGGCAGAGCTGAGGCTCACATCTGGGGCTTTGTCCCTTCCCCCCCCCCCCAGCCCAGCCTCCTTCCCATCCTTGGGGAACCTTGGAGGGCCACTCTGGGCCAGTGCCAAGGTTCTGAGGTTGACAGGCTGACTTTCTTTGCCTGGGCACAGAGGCAGAGGTACCCAGGGCTCTCAGACTTCAGCACTGAACAGCTCATTAACCCCAAGTCAGAGATCTGACAAAAAGAAAATCAGGGATAAGTGCTCACCTGTCATTACACATCCCTTCTCTAAAGAAGGCCTGGAACTCCGTCTGTATTTAGGATCCTTACACTCAAGAAAACATCAATCAAGGACCAAAGAAGTCAAGAGAGATTCAATTTACTTTCTTTTCAGAGGCAGAAATATAAAATGATCTCCAGTACTTTTTAAATTAAGAACTCCTATTCAGTAAATACAGCAAACAAAAAAAAAATCTATTGTATGACTAGGTAAGAGGGAGACACAAAGAATAAAGAGAAGTGGAGAGAGAAGGGATGGAAAACAAAATCACAGAACAGTCATTGCTCTTAAAATGGAAAGGGGCCTCAGATGACTGTTGGGTCCAGGCCCCTTCTCTCCAAGATGGGCTACCGGGACTGTTTATTGATAAAGTAGCTGAGGCCTAGGGGGTTAAGTGATTTGCCCATGGTCTATAGCCAGTAAGGACTGGGGCAAGACCAGATAACACATAATTTGGTAAAAGAAGTCAAAATTTCTTCAAAGGACTGTACTTAGAGCTAGAAACCAATTATTTGAGAGAACCATGTCATTTTCAGCTTTATTTTCCCATTTCTCCCAGCAAAAGGCCTTGTACACATCTGATTCATGGGGGAACCCCAAAAGATACATAAAGGAGGCATAAACACAGATACCTTCTGCCAAGAAGATACAGAAAGCTGCATCAAGTTACATTTCTGCAACTACAGTGATATTTCCATCATTAAAAGTTGCGTCCATCAGTGTAGCCCTAGATTTTGTTACTCGGGTTAGAAATTACATAAAAGTCCACCAGGCTGGATGCCCTGCTCTGCCACAGGCTGCAGTGCCTGCCCCATATCCAAGACAGCATCACACCTTCCTCTTCGGCCCCAGTTCTGTGCCCTCCCCCAGCACCCATTCAGCTGGTGCTGCCACCCCTAACCCTACAGTGAGAATCTGGATCATTCTCTCTCTGCCTCAATCCCAGGCTAGCATTTATAGGGGGAAAGATTTTTTTTTTCAAGTGAGGTCAATGTAGTTGCAAAATCTCTGTGATTCCAGAGGATGTATCTTTCAAAGTGCTACTATGTGAACATAGAAGGGAAGGCCTTTCCTTGGTAAAGCCCAATTCTGTTCTAGAATCTCATTCATTGCCATTCCCCCAAGTCCACACATGTACAGCAGACAACAGAACCCTTTAGAATCCTCACGTCAGAGATGAGGATTACACTCCTAACACGTTTTCCAGGTTACAGGGAAAGAGGTACCACACTTCTTTGCTTCTGCCAGGAAGTGTCTTGATTTGCATGTAACCCACTCTGTACTATAACAAAGAGCTTTGTAATGGGCTTTCTGGTTCCAAATGGCTTTAGTTTGTTACTATACAATGGCCTAGATCCAGGCTCCCTACCATACTGCAAGTGCCATAAAGACCAAGACCATGTCTCCTTTCTCTTTCTTTTTGTAGATCACCTTCTTCCATCCTCCTGCCTACCACCGCTGCCCTTCCCCCAGCGCTCAGCTCATCATTCAGGGAATACTGCAGATGTTGGTTAGCACAGTGTGGTATTTCCTGCTCTTCCCAATCCTCTGTCGCTTACTGCGGGTACAAGGAAATACAACTTCTTGGGGATTCAAGACAACACAAGGCAGACAGGAGGGAAGGCCAGATAAGCCACCCCATTTTTCCAGACCAGAACTGGGCTGAGGCCTGCCCACAGGAGGCCAGGGGCAGTCACTGCTCCTCCCCACGGTGTCTCTTTCATGGCCCCTCCACCTAACTCCTATCCATCAGCCTCCTGTGCTTCCCCAAAGCAAGGAGTGGCTCCGCCCAGGATCTATGGAGCTCAGAGCCCAAAGCTACGCTGAACTGTGGGATCTTCAACTGCTGGAGCTGGGACATACCTGTGGAGCATCTGCCCAGTCTTCATTTTCAGGCAAGTGAAATGAGGCCCAGGGCAGTTCGTGACTTGCCCAGGGTCACACGGCTCCTTAATGGGGCTCAGTTGGGCTAGAAGTCCAGTCTCCCAGACCAGTGCTCCTTTATCCACCCCACCCTCACCTGATAACGCCCTGTTTCCCCCAGACATGCTGTTCTTGGTCTGATTACATACTACGGGATAAATAGGAAGGATGAGCAGGTGAAAACAAGGTCTAGAATTACCTACTTAAGGCTCTATTTTTGCCTCAATGATAGAGAAAGGATCTAAAGGACCGAACCAAAACACTTTCAGCTGGGAACGGTCAGGTTCCCCTGCTAGTCTACAGAGTTACTTCTGGGCAAACCAAGGGGTGGGGAGGCTTTCTCCAATTCTAGGCCATTGTCAGTCTCTGAGACAACTGGACTCAGTCGACTGCGATCCTGAGAGAGGCAGGCTTCAATAACTACGGTGTAGACAGACCCTCAGTACCAGGTGGTGACACATGCTCTGCATCCATAAGACAATCCTCTCACCACAGGCATTCACAGGCAAACTGGAGTGGGATCTAGGTGAGAGGGTCCTCCAGTGACGGTCCAAGCGGCAGGACAGGGGTTGGAGCACACAAACTTCACAGATACCAAGAAAGGACGATGTGGACAGAAAGAACAGGGGCAACACGCGTCAAGAGCCAGGCGGGACGGACAAGTGGATTGTCTAATCCACCCTACCCTGAAACCATCCATCGCCCCCAGGCCCCCAAACCGGTTGCACCACATGTGTGAGCCAAACACTGACCACATCAACTTCAACACAAGGAGGTACCCATGGCACGGAGAGAGTCAGCTAGCCTCTGGGTGAACCTGAGCAAGTTACTTAACTTTCCTGAGCTCCAGTTGCCTCACCTATAAAATGAGGATACCTACTTAATAGGATTGGATACGGATTAATTATGATAAAGTCTGGAAACTCTTTGCTCTAGTATCTGGAAAATAACATGCACTTAATAAATGATAACTAAACTGTTGAAGCCCTGCAGGGACTCGGCTGTCTGACAGACTCTTGGGCTCCTAAGGGGCTGGAAGTGTTACTGACACATCCCCTTAGAATCCTCATCACTCCCTCACACAACCCAGGAAGTAAAAGCCGGGCACTTCCCTGCAATAGGATGCTTCTTGAACATATATATGTTCAAAACCTGTACGTGTTCAAAACCCAGACACATATAGGATTCTTTCCTCTCCTCTCTCCTCTCTCACACCCAACACACACACCACTCCCAGCCTCAGGACAGCTGAGGAGTTCTGACAGCAGTGATCCAATCACTCAACCGTGGGACTCTGAGGGTCACTGTATATCATCCTGCCATCAACATAACACTCACAGATCCTGGCAGAAGGATGGCCTCCTGGGAGCCCAGGCTCATAAATATCACAAGGAAGCAGTCAGAGGGACAGAAACATGTAAATCATTTCCATGGAAATCACCCTCTACTTGTAACTCCTGCAATCAAAGCATGAAGTTCCCCTCTGGAAGTGGGATTTTTGAAGGGTTTCGTGGAATTGAGGAAAGAGGAGTTGTCACGGGAAAGAGATTTGTATTCAGCACTGGTTTCTCAGAGGCAACGGAAATAAAGTCCATTTGCAATTTGAGTCAGGAAGAACCACGCCAATAAGGAAGGTGCAAATCCAAATGACATGAAAGCATGGCATGTTGCCTCATGAACTGTCCCTCACTCTGACTGTATAGTCACTCTCAGGGCAATCATTCATCCCTATCTGTCTAGACAGTCTCTCTTGTCCCTGTCTAATTATTACTAATGTCTCTATCTACTCTCAAAAGTGTCCCAGCTTGGACAATAAATTATATGATTACCCAATACTACAAAGTGGTTAAAAAAAAAATACATCTTAGCTGGCCAGAGACAAAACATGTGAGAGAACAGCAGAGTGGAATCAAACAAGAAAAGGTCATCTCCTTCTAGGCTCTAGAGATGGCTGCACAACCCGACCAGACCCACACATTTGCAGAAGGGGAATTTCTATTATTTTCCATTAGTAACTCCTCGTGGAACTGTCAACTGGGGAAGTTTTCCCCAGTGCCTACCCTAGCTCCTAGTCCCAGTAAAGAAAACCCCTTTTTTCTAGCTCAGGTGTCAGTGGAGTTAAAGCGATGCTCTTATTTAAGCGTCAGAAACATCTTTCCTTTCATGAAAACATTTCTCTGAGTGCAGGTCTCACAGTCTCTAGTCTGGACTAAACTGCTTGGCTTCTCCAGCCTTTCCGCTGACCGTGATGTCTCTGAGACACAGTGTGGTTCTTGAACCCCAAAAGTAAGAAAGAATGTTCCAACACCATGGCCTCCAAAGGTAAGAGAGAGTGAATCATTACAATCCCCCAGATCTCGGTCATTCACCCACCTACGCAGCGTGAACCACCTGCACACAGAGTCAGGCCTGGTGAGAGGGAGGATCCCTCCTTGGGCAAGTGGCCAAAGTGCCACCTCAGTCCCCAGAGTGAGACGGCGGAAGCCTCGATCTCAGGGGGATGTGGTAGAGGAGGGAGTAGTGTCCCCCATCATTCTCTCCTGGGCACGGGCACAAAGCAAAGAGGCTCAGAGAACTGGGTGTTCATCCCTGGAAAAGGACGTGCAACTCACCCTCTCGTAGGGAGACCCAAAGCCGGTCAAAAAGCAAGTCACTCTAAATAGCCCGGCTTCTTCTCCGCACTCCCCTTCCTCCGAGGCCCAGTTCCCGGCTCTCTCCCAGGATAGGGTCCGCTCGCCAGCCCGTCCGCCTGGTCGACCCGAGGCTCCAGAAACACCCCAGCCTAACCTGCACCAATCCCGGGACGCTTCCAACGGCGCACACAGCTTCCTTCCCAGAAACTTCGCTGGAAGCTTAGCCCCTGCTCAGCGAGCCTTCCCCAGGAGTGCCCCCCGACCCCCGCGGAGAACTTCCCGGCGGCGGGAACTGGCAGAGCCCCGGCTGCCGGCCGGCACCCCCTCCTCCGAGCTTGGCTGCGCTCCCCTGGCGGCACGAGGCTCCCTCGCTGCCGGCTGAGCGAACACGCAAGCACGAACGAGGTGCCAGCCCCGGACGCCCTGACAAGGAGCACACCCCTCACACCCCAAAACGCCCACCGCGCGGGGGCTTTCTCACGCCTGGGAAACGAACACGGAAGTTGCAAAGAAAAGGGCAGCGCGTGGAGAGGAAGAACCGGCTCAGGGGAAGGTTTGGGCAAACTAGGAATCTCCACGGTCCCTGCAACGCCAACAGGTAGCAGCACCGGGGACACGGAGCTGGGCGCCCGGCGCCGGGGAGGGTAGCACAGCCCCAAAGACTGCGGGCGCCAGGGCGCAGACGACCATTTCCTGGGTAGCAAGAACCGGGGCTTACCTTGAATTAACGCAGAGTCCCGCGCTCGGCTGAATGAGGAGAGTGTGCTAGTATTCCCGAGACATCACTGAATTATTTTCAAAGGGCACACGGGGAGCGGAAGGGGCACGGGGAGAGGGGGCAGGAGAGATGGTGAAATTGAAGGGGGAAGGAGGAATCAGGAAAAAAGAAGAGGGGGGCGGGCGGGAAGGCAGGAGGAGGGAAAGGAGAGAAACAGAGAATAAAATGAATAAAAGAGACGGGAGACAGTTCGCGGGGAAAAATCTGTCTCCTGCCCACACAGTGGAAAAGAAATGTCTGACAATCAGAACGAGAACTCGCACACATGCCCCCCAGAAGGGTCAGACGGAGACGAGAAGACTGGCGCTGTACCCAAACAGAGAAAGAAATAGCAGTCGGGCCGGGCAGCACCGCGAGGCGGGAGAGTGCGGAGAGGGACGCCGGCGGGAGCGCGCACACGGGCTGCGGGCGGGGCCGGGGGCTGGATCGCGGGCGGGCGGGCGGGGCTCGGTGTGGTAAAAGGGCCTGGAGGCGAGAAATTTCTGTCGGGGTTTCTGTGGAAAAGTTCAGTGACCTCAGACTTCCACGGGCGACTTCCACTCGAGAACACCGTCCCCGTTTGTGGGCAGGAGCGGCACCTCCCAAGGTTCCGCCGGTGGACCTCACCGCGGCCCCAGGGTCCTGGCCGTTTGCCTCGCTGGCCCGGGAACCTTGATGGAAGAGCGTGATTCCCCCTGACGGGAAACAGAAGCGAATGGAGGCTTTACGGATCAAGTTGAGGGAGAGAGGGAAGTGTGGGAGGACCAGTACCTGAGCCAGATGCTGCCCAAGGAAAGGGGACCCCAGCCCGAGTGGGGAGCATCTCTGATGCCTCTGGGGGGACGTAAAGGCTCTCCGAGGGTGGCCAGGGGCCAGAAGCGAGACTCTGTTCCCCAGGGGTAGTTCAGGGGCACAAAAAATTAACAACCCTAAAAACAGTCGGACTGGCATATCTTCAAGGCTTTCTAGACTTGAATCCCTCAGAGGGCTCCCTCTCCCCCCATTTATCTGGCTCTTTGCCTATCTTTTCCTGGATAGTGGCAGAAAGGCCTCCCAGAACCCTTGCTGGTGAAGACCTCAGGTCCCACCAGCCTACCTCTTCAATCCATGTAGGTCCTCAGAGGGGCTTTGCCAGGTGGCTATACTCAGCTGCCCACCTTCCACCAAAAACTCAGAATCAGAGGGCACAGGGCCCCAGAGAGAGAAAGGAGAGGCAGTAGGACTGAAAGGGCCAAGAAGAGAAACAGAAAGGAAGAAGAGAAGGAGGAGAAAGAGAAAGAAAGGAGAGCATTCTCTCCCCTGTAGCTCTGGTTCCTTAGGCCTGGTCTTGGCACAGAAAGATGGGGCAGGTTTTCTGAAGACTTCCTTTGGGGTTTGCCAGAGTTGAATGAAGACATTCAGCCTTTCCAACTTAGCTGTGAGCTATGGCTAAGAGCAGGGATTTTATTTAATCAACTTTGTATGCTCTACACCCACCTACCCAGGCCCTGGCACATCTCAGAAAACATGCATTGACAGGAACTAAATGATCACAAGGCCAAAGGCTCCTCTCCCCTTCCTCTTAGCTTGGGATGGGGAAAGGAAGTGAAGACCAAGGGCAGTGCAGCCTTCTTAGCTACTGCCTACTTCACCACACCCCCAAGAGGCCTGGTTGGGAGATTCCAGAACCTCAGCCCCAGCATCAGGTAAGTCCTAAAAATTGTCAACCCTGAAAAGAAGTGAGTCTGGTCTCTATGAAATAGACTTTGGAAAACCAGGCCTTTAGCGTTGATATTGAAAACTGCTCCAGCTGGGCATTAGGGGGAAAAAAAGCAGGGCTTTACGTCAGTTTTTCAGAGGCTGACAGATTTTTGGGAAGTCTTACAGATCTGGTTTCCCTCATGAAGATTTTTTTTTTTTTTTTTCAGTTCAAGCATCAGTGGGAGCCACACTCATAGAGGAGATCATGGGCGCTGCACAAAGCGGGGGTCAGAATCCTAGGTCCTGGGGAATTAACAGCCCTCCCCTCAAGGGAGAAGAAACACAGAGTGGGGAGGACACAGGGAGAGATTTTCCCACTTTAGAAAACTAACCTCAGAATCTATTGAATCTATTAGAGGGAAGGAGAATGACTCCATTAACCCCAAAGTGGACTCCTCATGACCCCACCGCACCCCAACATATGTACACACAGACACAAGGCAGTTACCAGCCGCTGAAGCCCTTCTTCCATCAGCCCATAAGCAGGAACAGTCACACTACAATGTTTGGGTTTCTTTTTATAATGAAAAAGTTTAAAGAGCTGGGATACCAGAAGGCCGATGGTTTTCCTGGCTTGGAATCTCCTTAAGAGAAGAGAAGCCACACTCACTCCCCTCAACCATCAAAACAAACAACAATTGTGCCCACAGACAAGACTCTCCTTGACAGACCATTCTTATTGCTGGGAGTGGGCCATGCCGACCAACCGCATGACCCCACGACAGATTCCCTTTACCTATCCGAGGAGGCATCACAATCCCAGATGCCCCAGTACAACCCCACTGACACACCTGCCATTTTATTTCTTGCCTCTCTGGCTACATGTAGCAACTAATTCGAACAATATGGTGCCCTTTCAGACATAACAAAACATTGGTTTTGGTTCTTCTTTCATTTGAATGAGTTGTGGCTATTTTCCAGTGCCTTTTGCTGGAGGAGGTGGGGGCAGTAGGCTGGGATGCAGGGATTCAGTTCAGCACACAGGGCCTGTGTCTCTCCAACTCTTCACCCCGGCAGATGCACCTCCTCCCCACTCCCAGACCTCTACTCTACTCAGTGAGGCGGGGCAGGAAGGGCTCAGTGCTCAAGGCACCACTGTCCTCTCTTGAGCCAGACCATCAAGGGAGCACCCAGGCCTGCCCCGGCACAGACCTATGGTCCATACTGCGTCCTGCGCCCCCTAAAGGGACTTCGTACTGGGGCCCTGGCTTCAAAGACCCTGGTTTAATAATTCAGCCTGCTTGAATGCCATTTGGTAGCCATGGCAACCAGTTCCCTGACATCTAGTTGTAGGAAGGAATGTGGTTAGATGGGGAAAAGAAAGGGAGAAAAATGAGGAAAAGGTAAAGGGGAAAGGAAAAGAAAGAAACCCAGCTCAGATTTCATCTAAACTTTCCTTGCTTTCACTCCACGCAGCAATCCCGACAGTGTGCCGCCCAGGAATCTCTATCTGTCTGCGCCTCTCCCTAGCTCTCGTCCCTTTTTTCTGACTCCTCTCTCTCCCCATCTTGTCCATCTCTAGCTCTTTCTCTCTCAAACCTACTGGAAACCATGAGATCTAGGTTTCTTACTCAGCATTTTAACTAAACACATTTGTGACTCTGGCAATGCCTTTCTGTGTCTCCGTTTCCTTATCTATAAAATGAGGGGATTTTAGATGTTCTCTATGGCTTCTTCCAGCTCTGACAATCCACGATTCTCTGGTCCTCCCTCTATTCCTTTCATCTCTCCACCTTCCAGCCTTTCATCTCTGTCCAGCTGTCTCTGTCTCTGTCTCTCTGCCACTTTGTTTCCTATGTTTCTCCATCTTTTTCTCCTCTGCTTATTCTCTCTCTCTCTCTCTCTCTCTCTCCCCACCCCCTCATGAATACCGTTTGCCATCAGGTTTCACCTGTGAGGCAGTTTTTTTTTAAATAACATTCCATTTCCACTTGCTGGAAAGTATCCCATCACCTCCCTTTACCCAGCTAATTCCCCCTCATCTCTCAGGTTGCAGATCAGACATCAGCTCCTCTAAGAAGCCTCCACACCCCCCTTATCAGCCCCCATAGTGCCCTGGATTGACCCCACTGTACCTTTTCTCACCATATTGTTGGTACCTCAGCTGCCGTGTGAGCTCACCAGGGGCAAAAATAACGCCTCCTTCATTGCTGTACCCCCAGTGGCTGCCATTTGGGGGGCACATAAGAAGTAGTGGTTGAATGAAAGGGTAAATCACCTCAAACCAAGGGTTTCTGAATCACTGCTCATTAAAGACTCAAGGCACACCCCAGAAATGGCATGAGGAAGCCACAGTGGGAGCCCATTTGAGTCCCAGCCTACCCCATACTACAAGCACGGGGTGAAGGAGACCTACCTCCTCCCCAGACTGTTCTGATGAGATGGGCAGCCAAGAGCAAGGGTCCCTTTCAGACATTTTGGTGGGACGATCCAGAATGGAAATAGGTCCTGGAGGGGTTGAGAATAGACTCCAGAGGGAATGGGGAAAGTGAACACCTCCAAGTGGGAGATTCCCTTCTGCCCATCTCTGAGGTTGCTCAGGCACCATTTGGGTGAACTCAAAAGGTAACTGTACCTGTGCAGAAATGGGAGCTCCCTTCAAGGTGTCAGAGCTTCAGGCAACCACCTGACACCAGATATCTTGCAGCCTTTTAGCCTAACTGCTTTCTTCCGGGAGCAGGGCCATGAGGAAAGCAGACGGAGGCTGGAATGATGCTGCTAGAGACACATGGGCCAGCAACAGAGGAGGCAGGGAGGATATGCACAGTGTTTCAGGCCCCTGAGGGGAGACACCAGGGTGGGTTCCTGTTATCCAGGAAGTGGCTACTTTAAAAAGAGAAAAGAGGGCTTCCCTGGTGGCGCAGTGGTTGGGAGTCCGCCTGCCGATGCAGGGGACGCGGGTTTGTGCCCCGGCCCGGGAGGATCCCACATGCCACGGAGTGGCTGGGCCCGTGAGCCATGGCCGCTGAGCCTGTGCATCCGGAGCCTGTGCTCCGCAACAGGAGAGGCCACAGCGGTGAGAGGCCCGCGTACAAAAAAGAAGATGACTATCAAAAGAATATTTTCTTTTCTCTCTCTCTCTTTTTTTTTTTTTTTTTTTTTTTGCGGTACGCGGGCCTCTCACGGGCCCAGCCACTCCGTGGCATGTGGGATCCTCCCGGACCGGGGCACGAACCCGCGTCCCCTGCATTGGCAGGCGAACTCCCAGCCACTGCGCCACCAGGGAAGCCCGATAGTCATCTTCTGATGGACAAACAAGGTCTACCCATCTAAGAAACTTTAGCTATAAATATGAATGGAAGACAACGGTTTCTTCCCGGTGCTCCCTAATAAGTTCTCTTTTATTCATACATTACATAGAGGGGGAGGGACAGAGGTGAGAAACACACAGACACGCAAGCCCTGTACTTGTATGCACGGAGCTCCCATTAAGTTGAGACTCAAGTACAGGGCCAGACTCTAACCCAGAAATCTAGGCCTGCTGATCTGAAGCCTCAGCCTTCATATAGCTTTTTCCCCAAATAATCCTTAATCCAGATGGAGCTGCTGTACTGTCAAAGATCTGCCAAGTGACACCCAATCTTCTTGACATCATGCACATACTGAATGACACATCTCATCAGCAGACTTCCATGAGTTGTCCCCACCGCCCCCCAAGTGCCCCATTCTCAACAACCCTCATGCCACAGGCAGGCTAGCCCAGGCTTCAGAAAAAGGGAAAGCTTTAAAGCAGAAAGCTAGAAGTGAAAGAAAGAAAAGACCAGCACATACTCTGAAAAAAAAAAAAGACACTTCTTTGTAAAAATGAGACCCCCCTAGACCTGATTTGCATCCACACTAGATTATTTGAAAAGCTCAGTACGGATCCACACTGACTTTTCCCGAACCCGGGGAATCATACCTCCCAGCTGGTGAAAAATCCAACCCCTGTACACCTTTGTGCAATAGAAACCTGATATAGGAAAAAATAAGTTAACAACCGTCTTGTATGCCCAAACCGTGCCACCACATCACCCTCCACTAAACTGAAAATGCACGTCCTCTCCCACATGCTCTAACCAGCTCCGAGTACAGCACCCAAACATTAGGACAAACCTACGCTCTTACATCACTCCGAGAGCAGAACCAGAAAGCATGTGGTAGTGAACGCCCATGCTAGTTCCATCTGATACGCACACAAACTGTCAAGGCATCACACAAACACACCCCACATACACAATAACTGAAACATGCACGCATACTCATACACACACATTGCCCTCCCGGGGCGTGCGTGCATGTGTGTGTGTGTGTGTTTTGTTCAGAGACTGATGATGCTTTGGATTACGAGGTTTCCATGGTTACCTTCTGTGGAGGGAACTGGGGTAATTGAACTCTTGGGGTGCACCATTCAACAGATGCGGCTTGCTCACTCCTGCATGTTCACTTGCTAACTGGCTTGCTCTGTCTGCGTTTTATCACCATCAGTGTTTAGTTACAGTTTCAAGTTGAGTACACTGCAAGAGTGGAATCTTCTGAGGGCTCTGACTTTACCTTGGAAGGAGGGTATTGAAAACTCTGACTTCGGTATGTGGATTACCCTGGAAGAGTCTCAGACTAACTAGGGTCTGGGGGCAGCCATGGTCCTATAGACCCACCCTTCCTCCCCTATGCAGAAAGGACAACCACCCCAGAATGAGTGAGAAAAATCATATCTACTAGTTCATAGAAGGCTCTAAGAGAATAAAATCTAAAGACCCGGGCCAGCATAAACCACAGGGGTGGGGACAGGGCTCCAACACCCATGTTTCCTCCCCTTTCCACAGCCTTTCCCAAGAGGCCTCCCTAAATGGTTATCTTACATCAATTTAGAGCAAAGTAATTGCTCAAGATAGTGTTAGCATCAGAGATAACCCCATCTATATATATGAGAAACTGCCCAAATTGGCTTGTCAAATAAAATACTTCAACACACATTACATGCTGATGTCTCATTTCCTCTGATGAGTCTAAAAAAACAAACAGAACTGGGAGTCTATTGGAAAGTAATTGCCAGACTCTTCCTCAGACTTTGCTGACCTAAAGGAGCAAAGAAATGAAATAATTTCATTGAATCAATAGAGCCATATGGTTGGGGGCTCAGGTAGGGGATGGGACCAGGGAAACTCTTTGCACTGAGTAGTAAATAGAAGCATGGAGGCCTCAAGCAAGACTCTTAGCTTCCCTCAGCCTCAGCATCTTATGTTTCTATGATTCTTGGTTTCTAGAAGTTCCAAATTGTTTTCCACATATAGGAGTAACCCTTTGGCCTGTTAATTCAACACGTGGTACAGGACAAAAAGGACCAGCTCAAGTGCTAAGGGGGCAGCTGAATGGTAGATTAAGATAGAAATCAGAATTATTTTTTAAAGGTTCATCCTGTTTTCTACTCTTATCTCCTCAATCTCTGCACTAAATTTTCTCCTCCAACCCAGAATGGGCAATATTTCTATGAACCAGTAAGAGGAAAGAGAAAAATTAGATGTAAATGAACATAGTATGCTTTCAATTTGGATCCAGCTGTTTACAAAGCACAACATGAAATTGGACACATCTATGGGCAAAAGAACCATGTAGATAGTGTAGTCAACCAGTTGGAAAAGAAGACCTGGGAGGCAAACAGCAGAGGTGGGAGTATTTCCTCATACAGAAGAGAAGAACAAGAGGCGATCTAATCATTATGGACTTCAACAGGACCCACACTCTCCATCACCCTGTGTTATGGGCTGAATTGTATCCCTTCCCAAAATTCACATATTGAAGTCATAACTTCCAGTACCTCAGAATGTGACAGTATTTGGAGATAGGGTCTTTAGAGAGGCGATTCAGGTTAAATGAGGTCATTGGGGTGGGCTCTAATCCAATATGACCAGTGTGTCCTTATAAAAAGAGAGTAGGACACAGACACAGAGGGAAGACCATGTGAAGACAGGGGGAGAAGACAGCCATCTACGATCCAGGGAGAGGGGCCTCAGGGGAAAGGAACCAACCCTGCCAACACCTTGATCTCAGAGTTCCAGCCCCCAGAACTGTGAGAAAATACATTTCTGTTGTTTAAGCCACCCAGTCTATGGTACTTGGTTACGACAGCCTGAGCAGACTAACACAGCCTGAGGCCAAACTGAAGAGGTGCCCTGAAATGAAACAGTGAGGAGTGAGTCCCATGCAGTGGCCCAGAGGGTGGGCCCTGGTGTCAGACCACCTGGGGTTCACCACCTGCTCAGCCACCAGCTAAATAACATGTGAGCTTGGGCCAGTTGTTTAAGCTCTCTGTGCCTCAGTTTCCTTGTCTGCATAATTTGGATAATAACAGTAGCTTTCTTATAGGGCAGTTGTGAGGCTTGAAGGAGATAATGCCTGTCAAGTACTTAGAACAGTGCCTGGAACATAGAAAATGCTCAGTAAATATTATTACAAGCCAAGCAATTTTTTTTTTCATTGAAGTTTTTTTTTTTTTCAGCTGGAATTGAGTCAGGGGTCTGGGTTGGTCCTGCCTGCCGATAAAGAAATGGGTAAGATAACTTCCCATGCACCCACCTGGCTCTGAAATTTTGCAGCTGTCTGAGAACCACCTTGCTCCCTTTCAGAGAAAGCTGCAAATTTGAATCCTTCAATCCCACACATATTGATTACTTCAGAAAAGATCAGTAAGCCAGGATTATCCATCATTTTTCAAAACCTTCACAGTCTGTGAACTGTTTCCCACAGATGGTCTCATTCCTCCCCCATAGGCCCCTGGAGGTTTCTCAGGTTCTCACCTTCCATCCTTGTGACCACATCATCCCTGACAGATCTTTCTTTGAAGGAAGCCCCTCAGGTCTCTTCACTCCAAGGACAACTGATCTGATTTGTTCTCCACTCTGTCCCTGTGGGATGTTTAGAATCAGAGGAGGCAGGACCAGGGATTTAACCTAATGACACCAGAATAACACAAGCAGGAATTCATTTTCATTGATTGGGAACAGATGGCAGCTACAGGATCCTGGAAACAGTAGGTGGTACTCCCAGCAGCCTCTGCCTGAGCCTCATGGACACCCTGATGATGACTCACCAAATGCCCCCTCACTTTCCATCACCTAGACCCCAGGCTGCCCAGTCAGTTGTCCACTTTGGGGCCTTCCATTTGGTTGCTCCTGATTCTGCCCTGCAATCTCTTCAGCCTCTGTTGCCCTCAGAAACCCTGGCAGGAAACCCAGACCTACAGTTCTTGAGCCTCTGGTAATACGCAGACTTCCATGAGCCATATTTGCCCACGGAGAAGTCCAAGGCCAAAGAAGCAACGTTTAGTTCCACATCTCCAGGGAATGCCGAAAATGGCAGTTCGTCCATTCATAGAGACCAGTGGTACCCAAGTTATCCAGGCCCAGCATCCTTGAGCAAAGAGCAAATGTGTTACCAGAGGAAGAGTTTAAAATGTTCTCTTCTCATGCCCAGAGTATGCACTTCCCTAGAGCCCGTCTAATCAGACAACCCACTGCTTCTCCAGTGTGTGCCACTAGGTGGACACTCTTAAAATGTAGTTACATGCAAAGATGACAATTTTGAATCTGTGGCTTTCCATGTCCATGGAGGTTGAGAACAGGAGAGAGAGGAAGAAATAACAATAAAGGCATGAAACCTCTGAGCATCGGGAGCTCTCCTCAGTTGTTCGTGTACAAGACAAACACCACCTCGCTTCTCTCACCAGGCTGAGATATGAATGGTATCTGGCATATTTTCAAAGAGCTTTTGGGGGAAGGAAGAAAAGGGAAGGGCAAATATTGGGACAGGTGACTCTAGCTTCTTGTCCACTAGAAACTGGGAGTTCCTGAAGCACCATTAGCTTTTTCTTCCCAGAAAAAAAAAAGGAATAACCCATGGACTTCTTTCCATCACATCTTTACCTCGCTTCTCCCTGTCTCTTCAAGTCTTATAAAGCACCTGTTTGGGCTTCAGTGTCACTTTACTGGCTTTGCTGTGTCCAGCACCTTCCCCCTTGCATCAGCTGGCTCTGTTGTGTTCATTTAATAAAAAGTGAGGAAAGAGACCCATACTCTCACCAGCCCCCAAATTATCCTAATCTATACTTCCCCTGGTCCTGAATCTTTCTAGTCCCCATGGCTTGTTGTATGTAATATTGAGTCAATTTACACAAAGTAAGCCAGCTTCTAAACTGATCAAATGAATTTAATTCTGCAAATAAAATTCCGTTAGGACATTAAATGCAAAGATTCCAGGTTTCTGCTTCCTTCTCTCCCCATCACTGAGATACAGAGGACTTCATGCCAGAGAGACCTCATCAGCTCAGCAACTCTGACGCCCCCAGGTCTTTCTAAAGATCTGATGACCAAGCCTAGCAACCACATCCTCTCGCTGTCTTCTTTTACTGTGGTAAAACATACATAACCTAAAACTTAACCCTTTTTATCATTTTTAAGTCTACAGTTCAGTGGCTTTGAGTACATTCATGTTGTTGGGAAGCCATCACTACTATCCATCTCCAGAACTTTTTATCTTCCCCCAACTGAAACTCTGTACCCATTAAACAATAACTCTGCTTCCCCACTACCCCTGGTTCCTAGTAACCTAGTAACCTGGTTCCTAGTAACTTCCTAGGTTATAGAAGTCATTCTGTATCTATGAATTTAACTACTCTACATGCTTCGTATAAGTGGCGTCCTACAATATTTGTCCTTTGTGACGGTTTATTTAATTTAGCACAATGTCCTCAAGCTTCATCCATTTGTAGCTGGTGTCAGACTATCCTTTCTTAAGATTGGCTAACATTCCACTGTGTGTATATAGCACATTTTGTCTATCCATTAATCTCTTGATGGACATTTGTGTTGCTCCCACCTTTGTCTTGTTATGAAAAATGCTTCTGTGAACATTGGTCTACAAAGTATCGAGTCCCTGCTTTCAATTCTTTTTTTTAATTGAAATATAGTTAATTTACAATGTTGTGTTAGTTTCAGGTGTACAGCAAAGTGATTCAGTTTTATATATAATATATATATTCACATATATATTTTTTCATATTCTTTTCCCTTATAGATTACTCAGTATTACAAAATATTGAGTATAGTTCCCTGTGCTATACAGTAGGTCCTTGTTGGTTGTCTATTTTATATATAGTAGTGTGTATATGTTAATCCCAAACTCCTAATTTATCCCTCCCACCCTTTCCCCTTTGGTATCCATAAATTTGTTTTCTATATCTGTGAGTCTATTTCTGTTTACTTTCAGTTCTTTTGGACGTCTACCTAGGAGTGAAGTTACTGAATCATATGGGAATTCTATGTTTAACTTTTTGAGAACCACCGAACTGTTAACACATTCTCTTTTAAAAAGTCCTCATCTGCAGAACCTTCCCAGGGACATAAATAACACCATGTTTCCAATTCCAAATTGGGCCTGGGGTGCATTGCTTTAATGTCCTCGGTCCTTCACCCTCCTGCAACCTATGCCCTCTACTGTGTAGCTTGATGGGCCCTCCCACAAGAAGACAGGGAACTCTTCCAGGCCTTTGACGTTGGCTCAGCCATGTGACCTGCTCTGGCCCCTGGGACGCAGACATGACACATTAGGGCTGTCCCTCTGCCACCAGCATGAAGAGAACATGCCCTGCTTGGCCCGGCGGTCCCAGGAGAAACAGGAGGGGCATGTGACACAGAACCAGCCCGGCCACTGCAACTGGAAGCAAAGCTGCCCCAGTTGACCTACTGCTCCTTGAGAAGAAATGATTGTTTTTAAGCCTGTAAGTTTGGGATTGGCTTATGACTGTTATCATGGCAACAGTTGACAGTACAGGGACAGGCCCATTTACTATTTAGCCTGAATCTAGGTGAGAGTGAAATTTCTGTAGAATAAATAAATTGGCATAAAAATCTCATTGGCGGGAATTCCTTGGCGGTCCAGTGGTTAGGGCTCGGGGCTTTCACTGCTGTGGGTCGGGTTTGATTCCTGGTTGGGGAACTAAGATCTCGCAAGCTATGTGTGGCAGCCAAAAAGAACGAAAATCTCATTGGCTCCAGGATTTTTTTAAAATTCACTCAAACCTGAATTAAAAGCTAGGTACCCCCTCTGTCTCTCAGCTCTCTAGGACTCTCTTAGTCTGTTCTCTACCTGACCTTATCATCAAGCCTTGTTAGTACCAAACCCAGCTTGTGAAAGAATTTTAACTTGGCATAAAATGTGCCAAACAGCAAACGCTGATTAAGTAACTCTTTGGAAGGTTGTGATTAGTTGGAGCTGTTGCAGTTCAAGAAATCTTCATAAATGGCCAAGAGGGAGGAGGGCTGCTACCTAAGATGTGCCCCACAAGGCAGTCATGAGAGTCATGGGCTGTTTAGAACCTGACCTCAGCTGGGCAGTTTCAGAAACTCAGCTTTGTTAGTTTCCTTGAAATTAACCAGCACCAGGGGGAAAGTCACATAAACCAAAATGTCTAGAGGCTGGAAAACTGGAATGCCAGTTTATTAATTTACACACAGGAGGTTGTCCTTTCTGGGTCCTGGAGTAATGGACTTAAATTCTGTAGCCAGCATACCTCCTTCTTGCTGTCAGCATATCTGCAAGACCAAATTAGTCATCAGAGGCTGCTGCTTGGTGAGCACAGAATCATTACAAAGGAAGGAGGACAGTGTTGGTACATTTTAATCCAGGCTATGGAAAATCCTTGTAAGTATTCCTATCCCAAAACAGAGCTCGATTCTAGGAACCACATATTAGCATAGTATAGCCCACCTTAGGGGCTAGTCCTCTAATCAAATCAGTATTATCTTGGTAAAAGTAAAAAAATAGGGCTTCCCTGGTGGCGCAGTGGTTGAGAGTCCGCCTGCCGATGCAGGGGACACAGGTTCGTGCCCCAGTCCAGGAAGATTCCACATGCCGCGGAGCGGCTGGGCCCATGAGCCATGGCCGCTGAGCCTGTGCTCCGCAGAGGGAGAGGCCACAACAGTGAGAGGCCCGCGCACCGCAAAAAAAAAAAAAAAAAAAGTAAAAAAATAATAATTGAAGAAATAAAGCATAAGCTCTAAGCATAAAGACCTGAGCCACCTCTGGATTTCTAAAGTTAGGACAAATATCACATTTTTCAAATCCCCTCTAGAACGTCTGGAATCCAAGCCCTCTGCCACACCTGAGGCCAGGCCACTGTCATCTTGCCTGGGCAACTGTACCCCGGTCTCCCTGCTGCCACTTTGTGCCCTCCACTCCATTCTAGAACCACACTGCACCCCTAGAGTGATTGTTCTAAATCACAGCCCAGGTCACACCCTTGCTTAAAATCCTCCAAGGTATGAATGGATAAAGAAAATGTGGTATGTACATACAATGGAATATTATTCAGCCTTAAAAAGAACAGAAATAAAGCATAAAGCATTATACAGAAGTATCATATTATTATTGTTGTTGTTATTATTATATGTTTATAATAATAAGTGTGAGCAGTGCCATGTAGGTAGAAGTATACTGAACTTTCAGTGAAGACTCAGATTCTCATCACGGTTTTGTCAATCAAATTACTACATGACATTGGGAAACTAACTATGGCACCCTGGACCTTGATTTTCTCATGAGTAATGAGAGTGAGTTGAACTAAGTGGGCATCAAAGACAGAATGACTTGAGTGTGTGGGCTGTATGGACAATAAGTGTTGGGATTTCAGAGAAGGGAGAAATCAGTGAGCTTTATTCACAAGATGGTCAGAAGAAAAAGTACATGGAGTAAAACACAGCCAGTAGCACTCCTAGCAAAACAATTTAAAGAATATATCCTGTTGGGTCAGGAAGCAAATTTTGGACACAGAATGTCCAAAAAACACTTGCGACTAAAATAACAATAATGTAACTATAGTTGCTGAGTTAGAGGTACCCAACTCGAAAAATCCTTGGGTCACAGAGCCTCTGGGGTAAAAAAAAAAAAAAAGTCAAGTTGACATTTAGGGTCAATATTGTATGCTTACTTTATTGATGTTAAATTTTAATTTCAATTAAAGTGTCAGGATCATGCCCCAGGATTTAACTTGGTTAAATCCCTAAGCTGTTGAAATAGCCATGTTTACTTTCTCAATAATTCTCATCTTGGCTTTAAGCCCTTCAACCTAAGTTGAAATCTTCAGATACTCAGGTCCATTATTTACTTTTTTCTTTTAAAGCTTCACTCCTAATATCCAGCACTGCAGACCCTGCATACTTGGGAGCCTTGAACTGGTAAAACTGCCCTGGCCTTTCTGGTGTGCCCTCAGCATGATTTTAAGACTACCTACTGTGAAATTTACAGACATTATTTTCTGCTGCAAACCCAGAGCTCTGAGCTGTCAAAATTCATCCCTGGTTTCAAGTTCAACTCAACTCTACTTTGACAACATGTCTTGTGCTAGCACTGCTGGGTAGATAAATTGTGTTAGAAATAGAACTCAGACCCTCAGAATGATTACAGACTGGTAGAAAAGACGGACATGTACATATGAAATTATTAGAAGACAACACAGGGGACAATATAGTTCACAGATTCTCCATTCCTCAAGAGATTTTAAAAGAATGCCATTAGTGACACCTAGAAAAGGCTTTACGAACAAAGTCGGAATTGAAAGACACCATAATATAG
Organism: Phocoena phocoena; assembly: GCF_963924675.1. Lineage (NCBI taxonomy): Eukaryota > Metazoa > Chordata > Mammalia > Artiodactyla > Phocoenidae > Phocoena > Phocoena phocoena. The sequence goes on along the minus strand of NC_089219.1, from coordinate 137,285,455 downwards.
CACGAATGTTATACAAAAAGCAGACGATATGTGTTGGACTCAGTGACTGCATTTCTCAGGATTCAAGAAATGGAACTCCATCCCTGATCCCCCTTCTCTGTGCTTTTGTGGACACAATATTCCTCTGATGAAGATGAGGTGGTTATCTCACTGTCAGACTGAGGGACATCCTCTAACATGGGAGATTTAAAGAGATGTTGCTCATGTCGGCTATACACCTGCATGCTCAGAGGTGGGAGGTGGGACACCTGACCCTGTCCTGATTCCATCTAACTCCGTGGCATGCAAAGGAACAAAAGGGGCAGGAAATACTCCTTCAGGGACACCCTTGTTAAACAGAAAGCCTCAACCAGAGCCTCAACCCAGACAAGGCCAGCTTTGTCATAGATGGAGTTGAGAAATCACTGATGAAAGACACTTACAACCAAAAACAATCCCCACTGGGCCTGCCCCAGGCTGGATTCCCCCATGAATTTCACATTTCCAGGGCCTTTTCAAGTACTAAAAGAAGTTCTGCTTCTGGTATGGAGGAGTAATCACTAACCAAACCGAATAACAGCTCTAAACTGTGGAGAAAAGTGCAACAAAATCTACCTGGATAGCTAGTGGGAAGCAGCCGCATAGCACAGGGATATCAGCTCGGTGCTTTGTGACCACCTGGAGGGGTGGGATAGGGAGGGTGGGAGGGAGGGAGACACAAGGGGGAGATATGGGAACATGTGTATATATGTAGCTGATTCGCTTTGTTGTAAAGCAGAAACTAACACACCATTGTAAAGCAATTATACCCCAATAAAGATGTTAAAAAAAAAAAAAAAAACTACCTGGAAATTCTGAAGACAGAGCAAAGGCAGGCCTATTTTGAGGGGAGTAAAACTTGGAGTAAGTGACCAGTATGGAATGAGCTCCCTGCTTACTGTGGCTCTGCCCTGGGAGAGACCACGGTTACAGCAATGCTGGTGTGGGTGGCTTAAATTCTGGTGGAAAGCCCCCCATCTTTCTGACCACAGGAACCATGCAAAGGAGCCAGGACAACCAGGGCTGCCAGAAAGTAAGGCGGGAGCTCTAGAAAGGAGAGAGCAAGCAAAGGAGAATCTCAAATTCTATATATAAGCCCAGCCTAAGTCTCTGGCTGACAAAAGCTGATTATAGGTATGGCTTAAGGAACTGAAGATCTGTGCCACCACCCAGCACAGGCATGACAACTGGCCATCTGAGTCTAGATCAAGTTAATCGTCTGCTAAAAACAAAACACTGCCACTCCTTGGAGGAATATAACAGAATGCAGAGTCTCTACAATATAACATTCACAATGTCCAGGGTACAATCCAAATTTATTCAACAAGAGAAGACTCAGGAAAATGTGACCCATTCTCAAAGAAAAAGAGAGTCAACATATGCCAACCTGAGATGATCCAAACGTTAGAATTCACAGACCAGGACTTTAAAGCAACTAGTATAACCATATTCACTAAGGTAAAGGAAAACTCACTTGCAATTAATCAAAAAGTAGGAAATATCTATAATAGACGTGATTGTTTATAGAGAAAGTCCTCGGGAAACTACAAAATACCTCCTAGAACTGATAAATGAATTATAGCAAGGTTGTAGGATACAAAATTGATATACAGAAATTCTACTTTTATACACTAGGAGCAAGCAATTTGAAAATGAATTTTTTAAAAACATTAAGTGTATATTTATTGATAAATCTAGACCAAATTATAGTTACAAAGGACAGTATGTAAGAATATGTAAGGCGATACAAAGTCTGAAATTCTCATGCACTAAAACCATTACAAAACAGAGGGAGGCTGGAAAGAATATGTGAAAAGTAAAACAAGCTCACTGAATGCCTTACGGGAATTAACTGGGAGTAAAAGGATGTTACTTCAGAATAGCTTTAGTGGAGGGAAGGGGAGGGGAAAGAAGAGATTATTAGATGATTTCAGTGTTGAGCCAACAGAGAAAGAAACCAAGAGACAAAAATTCCAAATCCAGCATTTTACAAATGAGGAAACACCTGCTAAAACCCTGGGATGTATACCTTAAGACAAAAACTAGCTTCTTCCTTCACACACACACACACACACACAAGAAGACAAGCATTATCTCTTCCTCTATTTAATACTGTCTTGAAACTGATGCAATTAAATAAGAAAGCATCTAGAGGAATAAGAATTGGAATGAAAGAGGAAAAACTCTATATGCATGTGATATAATTTTGAAAATTGAAAAGAAACGATGGAAAAACTACTACACATAATAAGAAAATTTAGTAAAGTAGCAGGTACTAAAATTATCATATAGAAAGAAACCTGGTTAGAAGTCTAATGGGAGAGAAAAAACCCATTTCAGTGTAACAGAAGAAGATAATATACCTAGGCACAAACCTAAAAGAAATGCCCAAAATCTATATGAGGAAAACTATAAAATAATCAGAAAGAAACAAAGTAGACTTGAACAAATGAGATGACTCAGCATCCTAAAGATGTCAGTTTTTTATAAGATAATTTGTAAGTGTAATGCAATCTCAATAAAAATACCATCTGATAATTTTTTTTACCTTGAGTCAGACAAGTTGATTATAAAGTTCATTTGGAAGAATAAACAAGGGAGAATCACCAGGAAAAATATTAAAATGAAGAGCAATGCCTATGTGGGTGGAAAGGGGCTAGTCATGTCAGAATTCAACCCTACTCTGAACCTCTAGAATAAAATATTTTGATATTGTTACATGAACAGAAAATACATATCTGAAAAATGACCCATATATAAACATTTTATTTATTACATGAACATTAAGTATATGGTAATGAAAGCATTTCAAAGTGGAGAAAACATGGTATAAAATTACTGTATAACCACATAGGAAAAGATAAAATCAGATATATTGCTCGTACTCTATATTCCAGAATAAATTCCAAATGGATCTGAGATTTAAATATAAAATTAAGTCATGTGGGTACTCGAAAAAAATATTTGTAAATTCCTCTACAGTCTTGGAGGAGGAAAAACCTTTCTAACTGTGACTTAAAACCCAGAATCAAGAAACATATTGATAAATTTTATTACATAAGAAATTTTTTTAAAACATTTGCATGGCAAAAAAAATTATTCTAAGTAAAGAACAAAGGCAAATGACTAAGTAGGAAAAATTATTTTCAACTTATTCATAAACAAAGGCTTAATGTCCTTAATATCTAGAGACCTTTTAAAAGCAGAGAAGAGGCCAGCAACACTTTTAAAAATATAATATGTAATAAAGATATGAACTGAGAGTTCACAGGAAAAAATGCAAATGGCTCCTAACCACATGAAAAAATGTTTACCCTCACTCATAATAAGAGCAAAGCAAATTAAAACTACACAGATACTACTCAGCCATAAAAAAAGAATGAAATTTTGTCATTTGCAACAACATGGATGGACTTGAAGGGTATTATGCTAAGTGAAATAAGTCAGAGAAAGACAGATGCTGTATGTTATCATTTATAGGTGGAATCTTAAAAAATAAAACAAACTAGTGAGTATAACAAAAAGAAATAGACTCATGGGTATAGAAAACAAACTAGTGGTTACCAGTGGGGAAAGGGGAGTGGGGAGGGGCAATTTAGGGGTAGGGGATTAAGAGGTACAAACTACTATGTAGAAAATAAATATGGTACAAGGACATATTGTACAGCACAGGGAATAGAGCCAATATTTTACAATAACCACAAATGGAGTATAATCTTTAAAAATTGTGAATCACTGTTGTATACCTGAAACATATATAATATTGTAAATCAACTATACTTCATTTAAAAAAATAAATAAAAATAAAAGTTTTTAACTACACTAAGATACCATCTCCCTCCAGTCGGGTTGATAAAAATCTCGTGTGACATCATATTCTCTTGAAAATCTGGTGGGAAGGCAAGACAATAAAACCCCTATGGTTAAGAATTTGACAACATCTAGCAAAATTTCCAGAAATCACGGAAGATGTCAAAGACTACAAGAGTCACGTCAAATGGATATAGAAGCCAACTTGAAGAGGCTCCTACTAGCCAAAGATGGGACAATCCAACTACCGGTAAGAACAATTACAGTCAATTGAAACACATTAAATAAGTTTACATCCACAATTCATTATGATACTTAAAAAAATAAACCTTTATTGATCACACTTGTAAATCAACTCATTCTTTGGAAAATGGGTAATAAAAGAAAAGAGTCAAGCATTTATTCTGCTTTTTCTATACAAACTGATGAAGGGAAGTTGATGAGGGAAAGTCTCTATACATTAAAGAGTTAAGGATATTAACGCTTTGTTTACGAATAACTTGCAAATATTTTTTCTACTTTGTCATTTTATCTTATGGTAATTTTTTGCCATGCAAAAGTTTTTTAAATGTTTTATATAATAAAATTGATCAATTTTTTATTGCTTCTGGGTTTTAAGTCATCGTTAGAAAGGTTTTCCCTACTCCAAAAAAGATAGAGGAATTCACCCATTTAAAACAAATACTTGTATGGTTCAATTTTTTATATTTAAATCTCTGATCTGTTTAGAATTTCTTCTGGAGTACAAGTGTCTACTGCTCTTGGAGCACCTTCAATCCATTTACCATTTAAATTGCCCATCCTGGGGCTTTCCTGGTGGCGCAGTGGTTAAGAACCCAGCTGCCAATGCAGGGCACATGGGTTCGAGCCCTGGTCCGGGAAGATTCCACATGCCGAGGAGCAACTAAGCCCGTGTGCCACAACAACTGAGCCTGCGCTCTAGAGCCCATGAGCCACAACTACTGAGCCCACATGCCACAACTACTGAAGCTCTCACGCCTAGAGCCCGTACTCTGCAACAAGAGAAGCCACTGCAATGAGAAGCCTGCACACCGCAACAAAGAGTAGCCCCCACTGGCCATAACTAGAGAAAGCCCACATGAAGCAACGAAGACCCAAAACATTCAAAAATTTATTTATTTATAAAAATAAAATAAAATAAGTTGCCCATTCCCCCCATAATTCAGCCCAGGAGATAGGGACACTGAGGTTCTTCACAGAAACTCCAAGTTCTATCATCTATGTCCCAGCAATAACCATTTGGCTTCCATTCTCCTCCCTTCCCTGAGCTGGTCACATTTTCATCTCCTTTTGAATAGGAAATAAATTGTGTCATCTTGCCTTTTAAAACTTCAGCTCTCTGGAATTTGGCTCTTGATATTTAAAACCAAACATTTTTAATGTAAAGCCTCAGCTTTTAAGATTTTTGTTCATGCCAGGCAAGTTCAGGTTTCATCAGAAATCCAACAGACGTTTTTGTTCTAGCTCCATCCATCTGCCCCCTGAGAACAGTGTAATAAAAGCTCTCGGTGTACTCTGAATGTGAGTGAGAAGGAAAGAGAAAAGGAAGTTTGGGGATGGGAAGCAGGGACTCAAATTCTGAATACCTGAATTATTATATTTATCACTAGAACAACTTGGGCCCCTCCCTTCTCATGCTCAAGTCTGGCTCCATCCTGTTGCCTCTGAGGTTCTATCTCTAATCCCCTCTCCCCCAAGCCAAGACACGCACCACTTTCAGAACATTGCTGAAAACCTGCCTCCTCCAGGGAGCCTTCCCTGACTACATTACCCATCCTGGTCACACCTTCACATCAGCAGCCCTCCCCACAGTTTTGGCGTGTCCAGACAGGGCTTCTCTGCAAAAGCATCTCGGGCCTCAGGACTTCTGAGGCAGGCTGCAAGGTGCCCTGTTTGCCTGCGGGCCCCTAAGCCAGATGAGAGAAATAGAAAAGAAGAAGGCTTTGGGACTGACAGGCTCTCTGAACATAGCAATATGAGAAGACTTAAGAAAAAAGGAAGGAGAGAGCTAGGCTACTCCGATCTGTGGTGGGGAAAAGTGTTACTGTACCAAACTTGGGTCCACTCGCCCTGCACAATAAAACCGATCTACTGACACCGGGTTGTGGTGAAGGAAAGTGCAGTGTTTAATGCAGGGCGCCAAGCTAGAAGTTCAGGCCAGCTAGTGCTCAAAACACCGGAACTCCTCATGGGTTTCAGGAAGGCAATTTTAAAGGCCAGGTGAGGGAGGGGAGTCCCAGGGTGTGTGATCAGCTCATGTACAATTCTCTGATTGGTTGATGGTGAGGTAACAGGGCAGAGCCACAGGGGTTAACAGTAGGCCTGGGGGCTACATGCTCAGGGTCATCAAGTAGTTAATTCCTTCCATTTGGTGGTGATCTTAGCATCTGTAAAAACAACTCAGGATATGTGCATCAGATACTATATATCTAGGTGCTTCAAGAGAGGAGATAAAGCAAAGGGTATGAGGGAGAGGTCTGTGCAGGGAAGGCCCCCGTAGGGTCCTGCTTGGTTACAAAAGGAGTTGGAAAGGAATAAGAAACCTGAGAGATGGAAGGCTGTCCCTAGCCTGTTGCTCAAACCCTCCTCCTGTCCAATCTCTCACGTGCTCATAATTTTCCTGTTTTTATTTTCTATCTTGATTTTAAAAAACATACATTCCTGTATAGCAAATGAAACCATGTTTATGTGACCCAGTTTTTATAGCTCTTTTCACGTACTTTTGACACTTCCATCATAGCATCAACTATTATAATTCTGAGTTCTTTTGGGAAATTGAAAATGAATGCACTGTGAACTCAGGGAGCACGCACATGTGCTCTCCTGCATCTCCCCAGAGGGAGATCTTTTTTTTTTTTTTTTTTCGGTACGCGGGCCTCTCACTGTTGTGGCCTCTCCCGTTGCGGAGCACAGACTCCGGACGCGCAGGCTCAGCGGCCATGGCTCACGGGCCCAGCCGCTCCGCAGCATGTGGGATCTTCCCGGACCGGGGCACGAACCCGTGACCCCTGCATCGGCAGGCGGACTCTCAACCACTGCGCCACCAGGGAAGCCCCCCTTGGAGATCTTTTTAAAAGAGGATTGTCTTCTCACTAAAATGAGTTTGGTATCATTCTCCTCCACTGTCCACTCATTTCCCCTTTCCTCAGGCCAAAGACTGTCAAGGGCGTGGACTACTGCTGCTAAGTTTCCCTTAAAGCCCTAGAAAAGAGGCCCCATGCTTGAGGTCCGTTTGCCATTTCCAATAATCCTATAATAGCAACACTTTGAGAAACCAGCTGTACACCTTGGGATGTGCTCAGCTGCTCCCCCACAAATTAGACCCTGAATCAGCCATTTAGAGCCCCAGGTGCCCAGACCCACCTGGTGATCCTTTCTAGATGATCCCGGCCAAGGTTAGAAAAAGACCTTTCTAGGCCCAGGAGAATGAGTAGAGGACCCTGGAGTTAGTAATCAAGAGTTAATATTCCAAGAGAGGGATTTTGGGAAGTACTTAAAGAGGAACATGGTGTGGTCACACCGGCCATCATAAAAGATTTAGCAGCAGGTAACTTCTTTCCTCACATATTTTGTAGTTTGGGGAGTGTGTGTTTGTTTGTGTGTGTGTGTGTGTGTAAACTTAATGAAAAGCTTAGGATATAAAGTTAGGTTTACCCGCTTAATAGTTTCATGGTTTTAAATAAAACATTTAGTATATTCTCTGTTTTCATGTCTGATTCAAAACAATGGTGTTGGTGGTAATAATGCTTAATAATAATATAAACAATAATACTAGCTCTACCTACCTCACGGTGCCATTAAATTAGGCAGGAAAATCACTTTTGTAAATGTAAAACACTATAAAGATGTAAAATATTATTATTGCAATTTCTGACACGCTATTAGAATATTTTTCTTGGAATTGAACTTAAATCGGTCCAATTTCCATCAATAATGTACTCTGAAAGCACAAAAACAAGCCTAATTCTTCTTCCAAATGACAGTCCTTTAAGTACTGGGAAATTGTTCCAATGCTATTCCCAAGGCTTCTCCTTTCCAAGTTAAAGGTTCTTAGTATTCTTTGTTTCCCTAGTCACATGTCACATGGTACCATAGGACTTAACTGGGCTTTTATTAAGTTTCCTTTGGCCTCTCCACATCTCCGGATTGCTACAATGGAGGCTGAGGAATAGTGCACGCCCCAGGTAACTTTGGCGCCCCAGGTAACTCTGGTGCTTCCGTTGAGGCAAGCAGGCTCCGTCAGCAATGTGTGCCCAATGCCAGGCTACTGTCCTACCCGTGGGACACCACACAGCCCTAGACCAGCTTTGGCCCTCAGTTGCTCCTTCTTGCTGTACTTCAATTAGAAGGAGCCTTGAGCAACACAAAAACCAAAAGGGTGTGAAAAAACTACACCCCAAGCTTGAACACCAATGAGATCTCACTTTAGCCTAACGAAATCCTATGAATTATAATGAGAGAAGAATCATTTCCATATTAGATTTCTATAGCTTCTTTCCTCTAAAATGCTCAGGGCACCGTACTGGGAAATTTTCATGCATTAACGTATGATTTCTTCAGTGCTACAGGGCGCAGCTTCTCAGGGCTTGGCAAAGGCCATTTCACTCACTCAGGCTGAGTTCTCCCTCCCTTGAAATGCAACCATTTCTTGTCTATTGCACACCCAGGGTGCCCTGTGGTACAGAGCATGGGTGGAGAAAGCCAAGCTGCAGCAGAAACACAGATGGAACTCTAGACACAATCCAATCCACTCCTCACCCCCCAAAAATGATAACAAATGAACTTATTTACAAAACAGAAACAGAGTCACAGACTTAGAGAACAAACTTATGGTTACCAGGGGGTAAGGGTTGTGGGGGGAGGGAGAGACTGGGAGTTTGGAATTGACATGTACACCCTGCTATATTTAAAAGAGATAACCATTCTGGCCAATCAGAATGGCCATTATCAAAAAATCTAGAAACAATAAATGCTAGAAAGGGTGTGGTGAAAAGGAAACCCTCCTGCACTGCTGGTGGGGATGTAAATTGATACAACTACTATGGAAAACAATATGGAGGTTCCTTAAAAAACTAAAAATAGAATTACCATATGACCCGCTACTGGGCATACACCCTGAGAAAACCATAATTCAAAAAGAGTCATACAAAAAAAACAAAAATACATCGGGCTTCCCTGGTGGCGCAGTGGTTGAGAGTCTGCCTGCCGATGCAGGGGACACAGGTTCGTGCCCCAGTCTGGGAGGATCCCACATGCCGCGGAGCGGCTGGGCCCGTGAGCCATGGTCGCTGAGCCTGCGCGTCTGGAGCTGTGCTGTGCTCCACAATGGGAGAGGCAACAACAGTGAGAGGCCCGCGTACCACAAGAAACAAAAAAACAAAAACAAAAAGAGTCATGTACCACAATGTTCATTGCAGCTCTATTTACAATAGCCAGATGTGGAAGCAACCTAAGTGTCCATCGACAGATGAGTGGATAAACAAGATGTAGCACATATATACAACAGAATATTACTCAGCCATAAAAAGGAATAAAATTGAGTTATTTGTAGTGAGGTGGATGGACCTAGAGTCTGTCCTACAGAGTGAAGTAAGTCAGAAAGAGAAAAACAAATACCGTATGCTAACACATATATATGGAATCTAAAAATAATGGTACTGATGAACCTAGTTGCAGGGCAGGAATAAAGAGGCAGACATAGAAAATGGACTTGAGGACATGGGGTGGGGAGGCGAAGCTGGGGCGAAGTGAGAGTAGCATCGACATAGATACACTACTGAATGTAAAATAGTTGGCTGGTGGGAAGCAGCAGCATAGCACAGGGAGATTGGCTCGGTGCTTTGTGATGACCTAGAGGGGTGGGATAGGGAGGGTGGGAGGGAGGCTCAAAGGGTAGGGGATATGGGGACACGTGTATGCATATGGCTGATTCTCTTTGTTGTGAAACAGAAACTAACAATATTGTGAAGCAATTATACTCCAGTAAAATCTATTAAAAATTAAAAAATAAATAAAGTAGATAACCAACAAGGACCTACTGTATAGCACAGGGAACTCTGCTCAATATCCTATAACAACATAAACAGGAAAAGAATTTGAAAAAGGATAGATACACGTATAGGGAAAGGAAGGGAGGGAGGGAGGGAAGAGAAGAGAAATCGTGACCCTGAGAAATGACTTCCTCAAAGTCACAGCTACTTAGGGACAGCATTAGGCACTTTATTTTACTTCCTCTCATCTGAAAAACGCAAGAAAATCAGGTAAGGCTGCACAACACCCCCGAGAAAGAGAGAACTGGGAACAACAGGAAATTTGCTTACAGCTGTCTTAGCTTTTACCATAAAAACCTGTAAGTTTCCCAAAGAAGAACAACCATAATGACTAGGTGAGTACATGGGCCAAATGAAGGCAGGATCAAGTCGCCCGGGTTAGCTCTGTCAGTCATGATTTAAAAGGGTGGGACAAACAATGTCCAGTGTTTCACAGTTGTTATGTATCAAGGAGAAAAACTAATTTGAGAGGCAAGGGGAAGATTAATTGGGCAACAGAGATGAAGAAGCTGAATCAAGAGAGGAAAAGTTAAGGTTGATCATTTGAGAATGCTGCCCAGCACAGCCTCCCATAAGGACCCTGGGCGCTTTATTGCAGACAATCTTTGTTTGGGCAGGAAAATGAGCTTGCCATGCTGCTGCTTTAGTTTTCGTGATGATTTACAGGACATATATATATACACACACACACAAAGATAATGTTCAAACACTCCTACGGTCATGAAAAGTCTTCCCTGAAAGCCTGTTCTATCTTTTTAAATTAATACTCAAAGCAATTAAATCATGGCGTGCTCCCATTACCTGCCAAGTTTTGTTATTTTAAAAATACAACAACACGGTTTTGGATTCTATTCTTTGGTCTACATGCAGCCTTTCAAAGGTGGTTTCCTTGGTGGCCCCAAACATGAACTTTCATCCAGGCAGTAAAAACAGCTTTGAGATGGCTTGCTTTTGCTTGAGAAGGCTCTCCTTCAAGGGGTGCCACACTCTCTGCCCTTTACGGGAAGAGGAAAAGAAAAGGACCAAAGGGATGTAGTGTGCAAGGTCGCCATCACGCTGCAACCCACACAAAAGCCAGCACTTGATAATGGCTCTAGCTGCCCCCCTCTAGGCTACTTTTCCTTTTGGACACTTAGGGACTTAATAGGCATGTATAGCTTCTTGGAAAACTTTCTGTTGGCTGTGCTAGAAGAAACAGTCCAAATCATGAGGGGGTGAGTAGTGTATTGTTGACTTTGAGTAGACTCATGTCATCAGCAGTAGAATCCCCAAAACTCACTGTAACAAACAGATCCAAAGAGACCTCAAAGGTGATCCCCAATGCTGGGCCAGAACAGACCTCAAGGTGTCCAATACCTACCCCAATGGCCAGAATTTTCAAATGATATAAGCCACCTGAAGGATTTTTTATAAAGAAAAGACGTGATATTCACTGATTAATGTTCATAATGAAGAGTCCACAACATCTCTAGATAAAAACTAGCCAACATCATGTCCTTTACAAAAAGATCTACTTTGACAAATTGGTATTTATCCTTAATGCTTGAGTAAGCACCTTCATTACACAAGGGTGCTGAGCTAGGTGCCATGGGGGACACATATAAGTATAAGCCAATCCTTACCTCAGGACTGTTACAATTTATTGGAGATAGAAGACAGGTCCACGTGAAAAGAGAACCACCAAAGGCAGTGAAAGAGGGCTGCATTAGTGTCAAGTGAGTGAAAGCATCAACAGCAAACTCTAGGCAACTCACCTGTACTGGTGACAAGGCCCTACATTCTAGAGACCAGGAAAGTCCTCACAAGCCAAAGGGGGAGAAAACAACTGTGACTATCAGGAAATATCAAATACAGCTTCAGAGCTACTGTAAGCTCTGTCTCCTATTATTCACAACAGACCTATATTCATTTCACCCACCAGCCCAGGGGCTAATTACGCCCCCCTCCAGATGCAGAAGAGAGGCTGTCCAAGATCAGCCTCCTGCCTCAGGAAGTACAGACAGATAGAAGGACCAGGGCACCAGAGGCCATTCTCCCTGCTGGAGGGCTGCATCAATCTGGTGGTGCTGTGTCAAATGTTTGCCAAGAGCAACAGAAGGTGTTTTCCCTCTTGGAATTTTTTTTCTTCCTCCCTCCACCCTGCCCCTAAAGGTAGCTCAAATATGACTCATAATTGGGGCATCTGGTAGTCACCCTCTTTACCCACTTATCCAAAGTCCCCTGGGTTCCTATAAGCTCAACCTCTCACCATTCAGAAGGCACTGAGGTATGATGGGATTCATCACAGAGTACAGAATCATAGAAGTGAAAAATCTTAGGGTCTTTCAGATATTGGAATCCTTCCACAACATTTCCCCCAGATGTACATCAAACCTATGTGTATCAGCAAACTTCCTACCCACAATGGGCAAGCTAGCCCATATTGGAACTGTTCTAATTGACTTTTTCCTCCCCTACCTGAATTTCCCCGATACTTCTTTGAGTTGCTCCTAATCCCATCTCTTAGGTTCACCCAGATCCAGTCTAATTCCTGTTCCACAAGACAGCCCATCAGATATTTGAAACCTCTCAGATCCTTTTGAGACCTTTCTTCCACTAGATCAACACAGAGGCTTCCTTCAACCATTCCAGATATCACCTGGTTTCAAACCCTTTCATTTTCTCATTTAGTTACTTAAGACTATAAGAGATCAATTTGCCTATTTCTCTCTTTAAACTTAGCCCCTAAAAAGGAATAAAACACTCTAGACATAAACTGGCCAATAACAGTAAAATGGAAACTCTTTATTTTAGATTCTTAGATACTCTAATTTATATAAACTAAGACTGCATTCAACTCTAAGTTGTGGTCACATGGCATGGCACGTGCTTATTGTAGACTAAAATCCTTTAGCTGCAAGTGCTTCCCACCTGTGGGTGAAATCATTGATTACGCCTCCCTCACACAGCTGGGTGTTATCCCCAAAACTATGTAAGAAACTGACATCTTTCATGCTCTTTCCACTCCTTCTATTTGACCCCCAACTATAGATTTAAATGACTGTTTCAACAATCTAGGAAAAGAAACCTTTCCTCCCAAGAAATCTCCCTGGGAAGATGTCAACATGGAGTTCTGAGATACAAAAATAAAAGCTTCAGCAGCTTCAGAGGACCCCAAAACTGTTCCTGATTTCCATTCTGAACCTTTCCTTCCAGTGTCCCTAAACAAATCAGAAAGCCCTAAGGAGAGGCCCTGAGACGTGAGTGAACCTTTCCCATAGCCAAGGGAGAAGGGAGGGGACCTGCATTCAACCAGGCATTTAGTTCAGTCCCTTCTTTTTTGTTTTTTGGTTTTTTTTTAACATCTTTATTGGAGGATAATTGCTTTACAATGGTGTGTTAGTTTCTGCTGTGTAACAAAGTGAATCACTATACATATACATATATCCCCATATCCCCTTCCTCTTGCATCTCCCTCCCACACTCTCTATCCCACCCCTCTAGGTGGTCACAAAGCACTGAACTGATATCCCTGTGCTATACAGTTGCTTCCCACTAGCTATCTTTTTTACATTTGTTAGTGTATATATGTCCATGCCACTCTCTCACTTCGTCAGCTTACCTTCTCCCTCCCCGTGTCCTCAAGTCCATTCTCTACATCTGCGTCTTTATTCCTGTCCTGCCCCTAGGTTCTTCAGAACCATTTTTTTCTTTTTGGGATTCCATATATGTGTTATCATACGGTACTTTTCTCTTTCTGACTTACTTCACTCTGCAGGACAGACTCTAGATCCATCCACCTCACTACAAATAACTCAATTTCGTTTTATTTTTATGGCTGAGTAATATTCCATTGTATATATGTGCCACATCTTCTTTATCCATTCATCTGTCAATGGACACAGGTTGCTTCCACGTCCTGGCTATTGTAAATAGTGCTGCAATGAACATTGTGGTACGTGACTCTTTTTGAATTATGGTTTTCTCAGGGTATATTCCCAGTAGTGGGATTGCTGGGTCGTATGATAGTTCTATTTTTAGTTTTTTAAGGAACCTCCATACTATTCTCCGTAGTGGCTGTATCAATTTACATTCCCACTGATAGTGCAAGAGGGTTGCCTTTTCTCCACACCCTCTCCATCATTTATTGTTTGTATACTTTTTGACGATGGCCATTCTGACCGGTGTGATGGCCATTCTGACTACCTCATTGTAGTTTTGACTTGCATTTCTCTAATGATTAGTGATGTTGAGTATCCTTTCATGTGTTTGTTGGCAATCTGTATATCTTCTCTGGAGAAATGTCTATTTAGGTCTTCTGACCATTTTTGGATTGGGTTGTTTGTTTTTTTGATATTGAGCTCCATGAACTGCTTGTATATTTGGAGATTAATCCTTTGTCAGTTGCTTCATTTGCAAATATTTTCTTGCATTCTGAGGGTTGTCTTTTCATCTTGTCTATGGTTTCCTTTGCTATGCAAAAGATTTATGTTTCATTAGGTCCCATTTGTTTATTTTTGTTTTTATTTCCATTTCTCTAGGAGGTGGGTCAAAAGGATCTTGCTGTGATTTATGTCATAGAGTGTTCTGCCTATGTTTTCCTCTAAGAGTTTGATAGTGTCTGGCCTTACATTTATGTCTCTAATCCATTTTGAGTTTATTTTTGTGTATGGTGTTAGGGAGTGTTCTAATTTCATTCTTTTACATGTACCTGTCCAGTTTTCCCAGCACCACTTATTGAAGAGGCTGTCTTTTCTCCATTGTATATTCTTGCCTCCTTTATCAAAGATAAGGTGACCATATGTGCGTGGGTTTATCTCTGGGCTTTCTATCCTGTTCCATTGATCTATATTTCTGTTTTTGTGCCAGTACCATACTGCCTTATTTAGTTCAGTCCCATCTGATCACTAGATTGTAAGACACTGAAGATATGGACAGGTTAAGCATCATAAGATATTGACTGAACAAGTGAATGAACAAATGCTGAAGCTTTGTGTAATGGTTACGGTCTTAAAATTTTATTACAGGTTTTTGTGGTGATGATCTATTTTATGGCTTATTTAAAAAATAAAATGTAAGCATAAAACTTATTTTAAAAGTTCTTTAGTGTCAAAAGTAAATTTAAAATTAAGCTCACATGAAAGTGGAAGAAAAAGAAGGGGACAGAATACATAGGACAAAATCTTCCATCACTTTGCTGCAGGCGAACCTCCCATAACTCTCTCTCTTTGATTGTTGTTGCATCAAGTCCACATGCCTTGGACAGGCCTTAAAGATTTCTATTATTTGGGGTTCTCCTTTTATCCAGTCATATTTCCCAAATATGACTTCTACCGTGGTTGGGTCAGCCTGAACTCCTATGATGGTTGCCAGGAGATTTCTGTAGCCCAAAGGAACCTCCACCTCTTCTTCACCATATCTTTCAAGAAAAACACCCATAAAACCTCCTCTGAAAGTCTTCTCTGGCTAGTGCCATCCCACACTGACTATCCTGTTTCTTTCTCTAAAGCATATGGACAATGTGTAAGACAGTATGTGGGTTATCTTCTGACTAAAGAAGGTATAAGAATTCACTTTAAAAGAGTAATACCAAAATAATGAATTATTATTATGATTATATGTTAACTTATATGTTTGTCTCCCTTCCCCAGGGGGTTCATAAGCTCCCTAAGGGTAAGAGCAGTAGTCTTTATTTTGTATTCCTTAAAAATGCTAGATAACAACAGTTAAATAAAATAGATGCTAGATGACTAAATGAATGAATAATGCATTTCAGCTTATGAGTCTTTGAAGACTTCACTGCTAGAGTGGTCTGAGGCTCTAGTGCTGAGATAATGATAAGCTTGGTCACAACCAACTAAGCAAATGACTAGTGACAAATTCTGCTGACCCCCAACCCTGAGAGAACTCATCAGCTGGTGACCATAATAATCATTAAATAACCTGCTGTCCCTGTCACTCTCCTACATTTAGTCCTCTATACTTCAACACCTAAATCACCATTTCATCATGTCAACTCCCTGCTCAAAAACCTGGATGTAAGGACTCCCTATTGCATGCAGTAATTCTCAATCTGCATAGTACTAATAGAATAGAAGGTGGGAGTTTTGTCACTTAAGTCCTAAAACACATCTTAGCAGAGCGGCTACCACATAAGTTGGAAAATTTTATTGTGCGTAACGAGACATATTTCTGAGGAATGTGTGCCATGGACCGAATTGTACCTCCCCAAATTCATATGCTGAAACCCCAACCCCCAATGCGATGCTATTTGGAAATGGGGCCTTTGGGAGACAATTAGGTTTAGATGAGATCATGAGGGTGAGGTCCTCATGATGGGATTAGTGCCCTTATAAAGAGAGACACTAGAGCTCTCCTCTCTCTCTCTCTCTCTCTCTCTCTCTCTCTCACATTTGAGGACATAGTAAAAAGGAGGCCATCTGCAAGACAGCTCTCAACAGAACCCAACCATTGTGGCACCCTGATAATGGACTTCCAGCCTCCAGAAATGAGAAAAATAAATTTCTATTGTTTAAGCATCTAGTCTATGGTAGTTTGTTATGGTAGCCCAAGCCAACTAAGACAACATATATGAACCATATTAACTGTATGAAGGCACACACAATAAACACATACATCTCATTACACAAACTCAACACACTGATAAATACTGTTCTAGACTTCAGTTCCACCCATGAATAAATAACTGCTATGGAAATTGCTCTCCTGACTTAAAATATATTAAAGATAAAATATATTAAGCAACTATGTTCAGATATTGGACTATAAGCAATGCAAGATTATGACCCTTGAAAAAAGGGAGTTAAATATAATAAGTTTTATATTCATCCTGACTATCCACCTGCAAGGAAATTCCAAATTGCAGCACAAGGAGGGGGAATCCAAACAAAGCTTGCTGGTCTTGCCAAGTTGAGGAGACAGAGATTGAAATTTGAGAAGCCCAAAGAAGCTAGAAGTTGCAGAGTAGAATACTGAAAATAAGGGAGCTATATGAAGGTAGAGCTCCAGGAATTTGCATAGGGGTTCCCTCAAACTTTGCCTGAATACTAACCTGTACACACATAGGGTCAAGTTCCAACATGTCAGGAAAGAACAATTAGCAGAGAGCTGTAAGCCAAGAAATTCCCAGAGCTCAAACAGATCTGAAAATCATTCGAGTTTGCATCAGCCAGAGTGGACAGATCTCACTTAATTCAGGAATCATTCAGTAAAGTCACCAGAAGAGTCAGAGCTTAGTAATGCGGCAAATAGACCCTACTATATTGGAGCTGTAGACCTGCCCTGAAAAACCTTTAAAACAAACTTCAAGAGGATCAATCTGATGTTCAAGCAACTTAGCTGCCTGCCAAAACAAAACCATCACTCTTTAAAGAAATACAACAAAATCAAGCACTCAACAAAGAAAATTCACACTGCTCAGTTTCCAAAGAAAATAACTATTCAAAATGCAAAAGCAGAATATTGTGACTCAAAACCATGAAGAAAATCAGTCAATGGACACAGATCTAGAAATGACAGATTTGATGGGGAATTTTCAGACAAGGATGTAACACAACAATTATAAATGTTACAACTATGTATAAGTATTTAAAAGGAAACATGAACGTATGAAGAGAGGAATGAAACATATAAGTAAAAATAACATAGATCATCTGGAGATTAAAATGCATTATTTGAAATGAACAGTTCACTGAATGGCATTAAGAGCAGATTAAATACTGCAAAAGAAAATATTAATGGACTTGAAGACATAACAGTTGAAATTATCCTAATGAAGTACAAAAAGAAGAAAAAAATAAGACAAAATACCCATACCTCAGTAACCAGTAGGACAATATCACACTGTCTAACATATGTGTAGTTAGAGCTCCAGAAAGGAGGAAGGGAAGAATAAAAACAAATTTGAATACATAAATGGCTGAATGTTTTCCAAATTTTGTAAACATTATAAATCTACAGATCAAAGACACTGAATAAATGGTTTAAGCATATAGTCGAAGCAGTCTAAACACACCAGAGAACTGTCATATTCTATCTCTCAAAACCAGTGACAAGGAGAATATCTTTTTAAAAAGCCATAGAGAAAAAAAAATGCCATATGGAGGAACAAAGGTAAGATTTATGCAGACTTCTTCATTTTTTTTAAGTTTTTTTGATGCGGACAATTTTTAAAGTCTTTATTGAATTTGTTACAATATTGCTTCTATTTTATGTTCTGGTGTTTTGGCCATGAGGCACATGGGATCTTAGCTCCCCAACCAGGAATTGAACCCGCACCCCCTGCATTGGAAGGTGAAGTCTTAACCACTGGACTGCCAGGGAAGTTCCTATGCAGACTTCTTATCAGAAACAATGCAAGCCAGATGACAATAAAATGACATTTTTAAAGTGCCAGCCTAGAATTTAAAATCCAGTGAAAATATCAAAATGAAATTTTAAAATGAAGTGAAAGTAAGTATTTTTCAGACAAAGGCTGAGAAAATTTGTTGCCAGAGACCTTCAGTCCAAGAAACGTAAATCCAAGTATTCAGGAAGAAGGAAAATAATACCAGATAGAAACTTGAAGCTACCCAAAGGAACGAAGAAAGTTGAAAATAATAAGTATGAGGATAAAATGTAAAAATCATTTTTCACATATTTTTAAGATAACTATTTTAAAAACTAACATGAATGTATTGTGAAGTTTATAATATATGTTGAAGTAAATATATGACAACAATAACATGGAGGACAGGAAGGGAAACACAGAAGTATATTATTCTAAAGTTCTTGTACTATATATGAAGAAGTATAATATTATTTAAAGGTAGACTATGTTAAGTTAAAGATCCATATTGTAAACCCTAGAGCAAACACCCACACACATATATACATACACACAAGAGGTATAGCTAGTAAGCCAATAGTAGGGAGAAAAGAGAATACCACAAAATATTCAATTAAAAAAAGGTAGAGAAAGAGGAAAATATGAAAAAAGAACAGAGTAAAGAAAATATAAAGAGAAAACAAAGAGAAAAATGTAGATTTAAACCCAACTATATAAATAATTACCTTAAATGCAAGTGATCTAAATTGTCCAATTAAAAGGCAGAGGTTGTCAGACTGAATAAAAAAGCATAACCTGGGACTTCCCTGGTGACACTGTGGTTAAGAATACACCTGCAGGGGACACAGGTTTGAGCCCTGGTCCAGGAAGATCCCACATGCTGTGGAGCAACTAAGCCTGTGAGCCACAACTACTGAGCCCGCATGCCACAACTACTGAAGCCCGTGTGCCGAGCCCGTGCTCTGCAACAAGGGAAGCCACCGCAATGAGAAGCCCACATACCACAACGAAGAGTAGCCCCTGCTTGCTGCAACTAAAGAAATCCTGTGCACAGCAACGAAGACCCAATGCAGCCAAAAATAAAATAAATAATTTTTTAAAATTAAAAAATAAGAGTTTCTAGAAAAAAAAAGCATAACCCAAGAGCATACACCATCTAGAAGAAAGCAACATTAAATATAAAATCAAAGATAAGTTAAAACTAAAATGATGTCAAAAAGATATATGATGCAAATACTAACAAAAAGAAAACTGGAGTGCCTATGTCAATATCACAAGGAATATAGCCAGGGATAAAGAGCCACATTTCATAATGATAAAAGGGTCACTTTCTCAAGAAAACATGATAGTCCAAATTCCTAAAAGCAGAGTTTTACAATACAGGAAGCAAAACATGAACTGAAAGGGAAAAATGAACACATAATTATAGGTAGAAATTTCAACATGTTTCTCAATTGTCTTAATTTGAGAAATTAAGAAATTTGACAAACTTCTCAATTTATCTTAATTGACAAAATAAGTAGACTAAAAAAATTCAATAAAAGTAACAGAGGACTTGACCAACACTTGAACCAACTTGAAATAACTGACATTTACAGAACATTCCACTCCACTCAGTAGCATGTACTCAGAGAACTTATAATGTTCTCTGACCACAAAAAAATGAATAAATCAACAATAAAAAAATTAATTGGTAAATATCAAAATGTATTAAAATCAAACAAAATGCTTGAAAATAATCCATCGATCAAATAAAAATCATAACAATTTTTAAAATATCTTGAAATGAATGACAATGCAAACACATATATAAATATACGGCATGCAACTAAAACCGTGCTAATTGGGAAATTCCTAGTTTTAAACACTTATATTAGAGAAGAAGAAAGGTATAAAATAAATTATCTAAACTTTCACCTTAAGGAGCTAGAAAAAGAGCAAATTTAAACTAAGAAGGAAAAAAAGGAAATAATAAAAATAAAAGCAGAAACCAATGGCATAGAAAATGGATAAAAATAGAGAAAAATCAATGAAAAAATAATTGTTTTAAAAGATCATTAGCAGCAGCATCAATTAGCATGAAATATTCAGGGAGAATTTAAACAAAATATGTGCAAAACCTGTACACTGAAAAATACAAAACATTTTTTTTAAGAAGGAATAAAAACATTTTATCTGTGTATTCAGAATCACACACAAGTTACCTTTACAGTTCAATTTACTATATAGAAATCATTTGGGTTTTATAGTTTCAGCTAAATTCTGAACTGAGATTAATATTTTTTTTAAAAAAAATATTGTTACATAAATTCAGTATTTTAAGCATACCAAATTGAAATACGTAAGTTCAAACTTCAGATTTATGGCAAACAGTCTTCAAATACAACGCAGATATTTCTTAAAGTTACCGTATCATTCACATGTCTTACTTGCAACTCTGAGCTGTTATACACAGAATAGCTCTCCTATAAATATGGCAAAATCAATATGCCATGAAGCTCAAAGCTGTATAGTCAGGCCAATGACTCGAAGTTGTACCATCTCTTAAAAGATGTGGCATTTCTGGACCAAAAAGCACAACAAGTAAAGAAGGTTAGGAACAATTCCTCCTCCTTATTACAGTTTAAAAAAGTTGCATGGTAGCTTGGAATTTTGCATAAAACACCACATTACACCTTGGAAAAGTCCAAGGGTAATTAGAACAACAGATTGGGGTCCTTTTTTTTTTTAATTAATAGAACCCACAAAATTCAAATAGGAATTAATCAAATCAAAAATATTAAGCACCTACTGGTTTAAGAGATTGAAATTTATTAGAGATTCATGACCAATCTCCTTCCACCTTGAAATCAAGGTGTAAAAACCAGCTATTAAGTGCATTCCAAACTTCTCCTATTAGCACAGGTAGAATTTTCTGTCCATTGCCACCAAGGTGAAGTCACATTTCCTTGGTAGACAGAAATTCCACATCTGAACATAGAGTAAGTTAGGAAAAAATGACCCCTGTTGTTTATTACTATTGTGACTCTGAGATCTAGGATAACAAATATACTAGCAGTGAACAACGCAAATTCCTGGCAACACCTGTCAGGTTAGTGACTCTAACTCACTTCCCCCAATCACCATAAAATTTTAGTTTGAAAAGAATTAAAACTACACTAAGCTGAACAAATAGGAAATAACAAGAAGCTAATAGCTGAAACAAAACAAACCCTAAGTTTGAAATCACTGCAACTGAGAAATTGAAAATAGGTGTGCTTCACCGCACCCCACCTCACAATTTTCAATTTAAATAATATTCTGTGCAAAGGAGCATCAGGTTTCTGGATATAGATGTAGCCCTTCTTTAAGATTTAGTGAGCTGCAGAGTTTTCTGCGATTTTATTTCTCTCACCCAAAGTTTATTCAAGGTACTTAAGAGAATCTTCCGTTTCAGCCAAAAGATATGTGATTCAAAGATTTACTAAGGTACTCTATCTGTACAGAAACAGCTGTTAATTATTACAATTGGTTTATGCAGGATTAACATTTTTGGTGTTAAAATTGTTAAACGTCATGCTTACTGCACATCAACTCTCCATAATGAATCTCAACTTCACAATGATTTACCGAACATTTTACTTAAATTACTAATTAAATAACTGAAAAATGTACTGAGCCAAACTAAATTTAAATGGGCTATAAAGGAAAATAACCTTCTAAACAGTCCATATACACATCTCTTTCGAAACTGCCTTTGCTAGCTAGCCCCTTTCCCAAAGTTTTAGCCTGAAAAAACAGTAAAATCTACACAAAATTTTATTGCAGTCATACAAGGGTAACATTAGGTCAAATACAACAAATACTATGATGCAATTTTACGTTTATTAAACTACAGTTCAAAGCACAAATTTACACATTCTAAATACACTAAACATATCTAATGAAATCACACTGGTCTTCCACTGATATTTGATATATCTGGGTGAAAGACATTAACTTTACAAGACTTTTTAACACGAATCCTTAGTATAAAAACTGTGTCCTTGTATGTAAACGTTTTAATGAGGAACCCAATTAATGGGCTTCCACCTCCACTAAGTCATCCTTTTCTTTTTTTTTTTTTGCGGTACGGCATGTGGGATCCTCCCGGACAGGGGCATGAACCCGTGTCCTCTGCATCGGCAGGCGGACTCTCAACCACTGTGCCACCAGGGAAGCCCAAAGTCATCCATTTTGTTGCATATTTTATTTTAAACGCTTAAGGGGTAGGGCAAACTGGTAAGTTTAAATGTGGATACATTCTCTTCATCTCAATTACCCCCAGTGA
The DNA here is from genome assembly GCF_963924675.1 of Phocoena phocoena. Lineage (NCBI taxonomy): Eukaryota > Metazoa > Chordata > Mammalia > Artiodactyla > Phocoenidae > Phocoena > Phocoena phocoena. Next base: position 137,262,921 of record NC_089219.1, on the reverse strand, counting down.
ATTATGGATGAGAGCTAATTTTGTCTGGTCCCAAATAGCTATTACTAGTAGTTTTTGTTTCCAAGAGAATTAACTGAGTAAGATTGTTCAAATTTTTTCCACACTGGAATGTAGACCAGCTTAACCTGCAACTTCAGATCTAAAAAAGCGTTAATGCCTGCTAAAGCTTCAGTGGAAAAGCTGTCTTCTTGGCTCAACTGAATGCAAGAAGGCACAAAGAAGAAGTTCTCCATCATTGTGTCTGAAGTAATTCCAGAATCTTGCATCTCATACCAATCACCATATGACATCATATAATAAATAGCTGGCCTTTGAAAATCATTAAAACAGATGGTTTGTGAAAGAATCTGCTCCCATGTTATCAAAGATAAGCCAATCTCCCACAGTCCGCTCAGGAAGAAGACAGTTTTCCACAATTTGATCAAGCTCATCACAGGATGGACCCCAAAGGCTGCTTGTAAACAGAGGCTCATCTTCCTTGTATTTCTTGTGAACCTCTGGAATGGTATTTAAGTCCTCAGACAGTTTACTTGCAAAAGAACCATAAACACCGTTGTTCATATAATACATGAAGGTTGGTTCATCACTTCCGGTTTTTCCTACTCCAGAGGAAAACTTATTTTCAACTTTCTTTGCAATGATATTAACTGCAAGTGTAAATGCAGAAGACACATAGTAGCTTCCGGGTTCAGAAATTATCTTAGTGTCAGATCCTTCAGGAAAGTAGACATCCAACAAAGGGCTGATAACATGATTAACCTCTTCCAATCGAAATTCGGTTCCTGTGAAGCCAACGTCTAACATGTTCATTGTGAAGCCAAATTCTCCAGCCATATCAAATACACATCGAGCATCAGATAGAGCATGTACATATACTTGAGAATCTTTGCAAGCACTTGAAACATGAAATTTAACCCCAATAATTTGGACATCAAGTTCCTTAGCACATTCCAAAAGATGCCTACATTTCTTCAGGGTAGTGCCAAACTTTGTTACCCTCTTCACCTCCAATATTATCTTCTGTTGTGATATGTAGTAAGACCTTGGCATTTGGGTGATCACGTGCAATTGTCTTCAATTTGACTTCATTGCCACATGTCATGATATTCACTCCAACTTTTGCCGCATACTTTATCTGAGACACTTGCTTGCAAGGACTTATGTAAATGATGTTTTCTGGAGATACACCCAATTCTTGCACTAAAGCCATTTCAGTTTTACTGGAACAAGCAAATCCAGTTCCAAGAGCTGCCCAAATCTCAAGTACAGCTGGAGTGGAGTTGCACTTTACCGTGTAGAATGGCTTTACCTGAGCCACCATGTTCTGCCAGTGACTGTGTTTCTTCACAATCTTTCCAAGATCTCCCACAAAAAATGCATTTTTCTTTGTCAGGGTATGTCCATAAACATAGTTATCAACAACATTTCCAAGGTTTGTTCCTTCATCCAACGGGCCAACGGAGTAGTTTGCATTGTCAATAAATCCTTTCATCTCAGCCGTATTCCACAAAGCCGAAAGTCATAAACCAGGAAAAACAAGAGACGGGCCACCAAGCCTTACATCTGGGTCCTTAGAATATGCAACAAAATGGACAAGTTAGGAGATGGAACCCGCCTATCATCATCTAGGTTCCCAAGGTGGCTCAGCGTTGAAGTCGAACTGCTCTCTATACAGCACTTCTCCTAGGCCCTCTGGGTAGTTGTATACTTGGTCAGAAAGTTCGCCGTGAGATAACGGCCCAAAGAGTCGGGTAAAGCGTCTTCTCTTTTTAGGCGGAATTTTAAAAGAGAGATGTGGTTACCTTGAGCAGAAATACCCAAGGCCGCCTGGGCCATAGGCTGCGGGGACGATGTTGGAGGAAAAGCGCGGCACCGACACCAGCTGGGCAGCAGTGGTGGTGGCGGCCGAAGGAGAGAAACAGAACAACAGTGCGGGGAGAAGAAGAAAGGCGAGGGCTGGATTCAGCCTCGTCACACCGCAGAGCAGAGAGCGAGAAAGGATGAGAAAAGGCAGAGAAGGTGAAAAAACGAAACACTGCAACTGAGTGAAGAGCCACGGAGCGTGGGGAATACAAAACATTTTTGAGTAAATTAAAGTAGACCTAAATAATTGGAAAGATATGCGATATTCATAGATTGGAATTAACATCTTAAAAACACTATTTTTAAGATGTTAATTCTGCTTAAATTGATATGTAGATCCAGATTGGGATTCTGATGAAAATGCCAACAGGCTCTCTTGCAGAACTTGACAAGTTGACTTTAAAACTGATATGTAACTTCAGAGAAATTAAAATATCCAAAACAATTTTGAAAAAGAATTAGGTTGGAAAACTTAAAGTAAGGGACTTCAAGACTCACTGTAAAGCTACAGTAATCAAGACTGTGGTTTGGATATAAGGATAATCATATAAACCAACAGAACTGAATTGAGGGTCCAGAAATAGATCCATACTTACATGGGTCAGTTATCACTATTGACAGAAGCGTCAAGTGAATACAGTGGGGAAAAGAGAGTTGTTTCAACAAGTGCTACTGAAACAGCTGGATATCCATACGGAAAAGAATGAACCTCAACCCTTCCCTCACATCATATATACCAAAAACTAACTTGATATGGGTCATACACTTAAATGTAAGAGCTAAAACTATGAAACTTCTAGAGGAAAAGATAGAGAAAATTTTTGTGACCTTGGGATAGGCAAAGACTTCTTAGAGAGGATACAAAAAAGCATGAGCCATTAAAAAATAAACTGACCTTCATCAAAAATAAAAACTTCTGCTCTTCGAAAGACACCATCATAAACATGAAAAGCCACACAAGAAAAAATTCATAATACATATGTGTGACAAAAGGCCAATATACAGAATATTTCAGGAATGTCTTCCGGCCAATAATGTCTTCCGACAAACAACCAATTTTTTAAATGGCGATACATTTGCACAGATACTTCACAAAATAAGATATAAAATCTCAAATACGTGAAAATATGTTTAAGAGCATTTATCTCAAAGAAAATTTAATTTAAAACTACAATGAGATACCGCTACACATCCATTAGAACGGCAAACATTTTAAAGACTGACTACATTAGACCAACTCTATTAGCTGTTACGATACGGAGCGACAGAAATTCTCATACATGGCTAGGGTTAGATAGAATGTTTCAACCACTTTGGAAATAGTTTGGTAGTTTCTTAAAAAGTTAAACATACACTTATCTTATGACCCAGCAGTATTACTCCTAGATATGTATCCAAGAAAAATGAGAACATATGTCCACAAAAAAGAGTTGTACGTAAATGGCCATAGCAATTTTATTCATAATAGCTCAAAACTGGAAACAAGCTAAATGTTGTAAGATGAGGCAGATGGATCCGCAAATTTTGGTATATCCATAAAATGGAATATTGTTCAGCATTTTTTAAGAAACTCTATGCTATATACAAAGTGGCTGAACCTCAAAAACATTATGATGAGCAAAAGAAGCCAGTCTCATAAGAACACTTACTGTTTGATTTATATAAAATTCTGTAGGAGGCAAATTGATGCCATATCTTTTGCCTAGTATTATGAATGATAGTAGTGTTGATTGCAAAGGAATATGAGGGAACATTTCAGGGTTGTAGTAATGTTTTATATCTTGATTGTGGTGGTGTTTACATGTGTCAAAGTTCATCAGACTATACAGTTAAAATGGGTGCATTTTACTTTATGCAAATTATACTTCAGTAAAGTTATTTCGTTTCTTTTTCAAACAACTGGTCTAAAGAACAAACTCAGATTCTCTCAGACTAATATTCAGGACCCTCCACACTACTTTTCTACTCTTATTTCTCATATGCCTCAGATTCAATATTACCCTGAAATGCAAACAAGTTGGCTTTCAACCTCTCCTCCCCAAACAAGACTAATCCTCACTCCTACTCTTAGCTTCCTGGGTCTACATATACCCTCTTCATTCTGCAGAGCCCAGACACTTATGACCACCGCTTTCACAAAGCCTTCCTCTAGCTTGCCCTGAGTTTTTTGATTCTTTGGTATTTATACCACGTATACTGGTTTCCGTTGTTCATTATCTGTTTGTGTGTGTTCCTCTCATCTCCCAAAAGGCAAACTGTCACCCTTTGATATACAGCCAATTCTGGTTATTCCTGCTGGTTACGTTCCATATAGTTGCTGTAAACACTGAATTAGCAAACACTGAAGCATTGTTCCTAGGGAAAATGCAGGGTTAGATTTTTTCTTTTTTTTTTTTTTTGCGGTACACGGGCCTCTCACTGTTGTGGCCTCTCCCGTTGCGGAGCACAAGCTCCGGACGCGCAGGCTCAGCGGCCATGGCTCACGGGCCCAGCCGCTCCGCGGCATGTGGGACCTTCCCGGACCGGGGTACGAACCTGTGTCCCCTGCATCGGCAGGCAGACTCTCAACCACTGTGCCACCAGGGAAGCCCCCAGGGTTAGATTTTTGTGAGACTCTGGTCACAACATTTTCATCAACCAATCCATACGTAAGCTTGTTTTATGTGTGTTTCTGTTTAAAGACACCTTATTTAATATATGTTGTTGATTCACTGAACTCAGCCAATAGCACTATATCTCATGACTGAATAAAGCTTATCTAACACACATATATTTTCCCTAATGCACCTCAAAGCTTTCTTGTGCTTTGGAACACTAGACAGCACTTCAGCACTACCCCTGGGGGCTATTTTAAATAGGGAAATCACCAAGAAAAATGCAAAAACATGGCATTAAGTGCATTGCACAAAGGATGCTTATTTAGAGTATGAGAGATAAAATAGAGCAACAGCTTGTTCTGCCTCAGCTGGGAAAGTGCATTTTGAGCAATTCAAAGCTTCCCTGTACTACATATGTCCACAGATAGCCATAAAAGAGCCATTGATTACGATTACAATAAATTTTAGCAAGTAAGCAAAGTCATAAATATGGAATCCCTGAATAAGGAAGCTTGCCCATACTTCACAGCATCTTGTACAGTGCAAGACACTTAGCTGGCATTCAATAATTAATTTATCCAGACAATTGGAAGGACAAACAGAAAGAACTAACTCATGACTTTACTTAAATCTCTATCAAGAACCCTTGTTTAAAATTCATTTTAGGAGGCGTGTTCAAGCTTGAAGACAAGTTCTCCAAAGTAAGATTTTGAGCCTCTTGCAGAGACATATTGGGGGTCATTGCTAAGGAGAGGCTCAGGAAAATCTCATAGGACCATCTGCTATTTGCAACATCCATTAAAAAGAAGGGGTTTCTTGTTCTTTATTAGCAACTTAAAAGTTTTCTACTTCTGACTGAGGAGAATGGATAAAAGAAAAAAATTGATTGTCATGTTTCTAAAGCAAAGTGATATTTCCCACCTTACTTTTTGAAGAGAAAACAGACTCTTTAATTTAGCCCATTAAAAGTTACTTTCTAAGAATCAGTTGTGTTTCTATACACTAACAACAAAATATCTGAAAAAGAAATAAAGAAGACAATCCCATTTGCAATAGCCTCAAAAACAACAAAATACTTAGAAATAAATTTAACCAAGAAGGTGAAAGATCTGTACACTAAAACCTATAAGACTTCTGTGAAAGAAATTGAAGAAGACACAATTAAATAGAAAGATATCCCGTGTTCGTGGGTTGGAAGAATTAGTATAGTTAAAATGTCCAGTCTACCCAAAGCCATCTATAGATCGTGGGTTGGAAGAATTAGTATAGTTAAAATGTCCAGTCTACCCAAAGCCATCTATGGATTCAGTGCAATCTCTATCAAAATTCCAATGGAATTTTTCACAGAAATAGAAAAAAACAATTATAAAAATTGTCTGGAACCACAAAAGACCTTGAATAGCCAACACAAGTCTGAGAAAGAACCAAGTAGGAGGTATCATGCTTCCTGATTTCAAACTATATTACAAAGGTTTAGTAATCAAAATAGTATGACATTGGCATAAAAAGAGACACATAGACAAATGGAACAGAACTGAGAGCCCAGAAATAAACCCTCACGTATATGGTCAATCAATATTTGACAAGGGAGCTAAAAATACTCAATGGGGAAAGCATAGTCTCTTCAATAAATGGTGCTGGGAAAATCGAATAATCACATGTAGAAGAATGAAGTTGGACCCCTTTGTTACACTATTCACAAAAATTAACTCAAATGAATTAAAGACTTAAACATAAGACCTGAAAATGTGAAACTCTTAAAAGAATACACAGGGGGAAACCTCCTTAATATTGGTCTTGGCAACAATTTTTGGATATAACACCAAAAGCACAAGTAACAAAATCCAAAATAAATATGTGGGACTACATCAAACTAAAAAGCTTCTGCATAGCAGAAGAAACAATCAATAAAATTAAAAGGCAACCTACAGAATGGGAGAAAAATATTTGCAAATTAACCTGATAAAGGGTTAATATCCAAAATATATAAGAAAATCATACTCAATAGCAAAAGACCAAACAATCCTATTTTAAAAATGGGCAGAGGACCTGGATAGAGACTTTTTCCAAAGAAGACACAAAAAGGCCAACATGTACATAAAAAGATGCTCAACATCACTAATCATCAGGAAAATGCCAATCAAAACCACAATGAGCCATCACCTCACACCTGTTAGAATGGCTATCAACAAAAAGACAAGAGATGAGGGCTGGCAAGGATGTGGAGGAAAGGGAAACGTTGTACACTGTGGGTAAGAATGTAAATTGGTGCAGCCACTGTGGAAAACAGTCTGGAGGTTCCTCAAAATATTAAAAATAGAACTACCATATGATCCAGTAATCCCATTTCTGGGTATATATCCAAAAGAAATGAATCCAGGATCTCGAAGGTATATCTGTACTCCCATGTTCATTGCAGCACTATTCATAACAGCCCAAATATGGAAACAACCTATGTGTTCACCTACAGATGAATGGATAAAGTTTTGATACACACACACACACACACACACACACACACACTCATGCACACAATGGGATATTATTTAGACATGAGAACAAAAGAAATTCTGCCACTTGCAGCAACATGGATGAATCTTGACAGCATTATTCTAAGTGAAATAGGCAGAAAGACAAAGACAAATACTGTATGATACCAATTTACATGTGGAACCAAAAAGCTGAACTCGTAGAAACAGAGAGAAGAATGGTGGTGGCCAGGGGCTAGAGTGTGGGGGAAATGGGGAGATGTTGGTCAAAGAACATGAGCTTCCAGTTATAAGAAGTAAATTCTGGGGGTCTAATGCACAGCATTGTGATTAAAGAACAGACCTTAAATGTTCTCACCACAAAAAAACAAATGATAATTACGTGAGATGTTAGAGGTGTTAACTAACACTACTGTGGTAATCATTTCACAATATATAAGTGTATCAAATCAACATATTGTATGCCTTTAACTTACAGATGTTATATGTCAATAATATCTCAATAAAACTGGAAAATATTATTTCTAAGAATAACCTAGAAAAAGAGCAAAGAAAAAGTAAGAAGAGAACCAATAATTCTTTTTAAGTTAAAATGCCCCATGTTGTCAGACACGTGGGAACATGAGCGATCTTGTACACTGCTAATGACAGTATAATTTGGAACCAATTTTCTAGGAGCAGGTGGTTAGTAATATATGTCAAGAGCCCTAAAAATCCTCCCTTCGCTGATCCGGTAATTCTACTCCTGGGAATTTATCCTAAGGAAATAATCCTAGATGCAGACTGGGATTTATATGCAATAATGTCCACGCAGTGTCATACAATAGAAGGACCTTGAAACAAACCAAAAGTCTCACAAAGGAGAAATGGTTCAATAAATAAATAATGGCATACTCACGTGTAGCTCAGGTGTTAGACTTTCCTTCCTCCCCAAACTCCTCTACCCTTTATTTTTAAGGTCACCTTTACTATATGATGGAAGGAGAATGTTTTATCCTAAGGGTACTCACGGTACTTGCCATGCCATTTCCCATTCCACCTTGGACCGTCATTCACTTCACAGATGTTCTCCAAAACTGGCACAATGATCACCCTTCCCCAACCCCTGCTGGGCCTGCCCCTTTTCACCTTCCCCTGCAGAGGACTGAGCTGGTGCAGAGGAAATAAATGTCTGCTGGTGAACTGATGTCAAGCTCTGGCCCAAGGAGATCAAGTTGCTGAAACAGGCTGCAGGGTATGGTTTTCCCATTTTACAGATAAGGAAACTGAGGCTCAGGGGAGCAAGTAGCCCAGTGTTACTTAGGTGATAAGCAGTGATGCCAAGATTTGAGCCCATGTCTGTCTGACTACAAATCAGAATCCTTTTCACTACAATATCCCCCTCTTCTGCACCTCTACCACTTTATTCCTCTTCAACTCTCCAAGTAGAAATTTACCCCATTACTTCTAGGAATTCACCTTCCTGAATTGGTTATAAGGATTAGTCTCTCCACTAACTTGCAACCTGTGAAAATTTACCTCAACCACAAATGTCCTCATACTTTCACCACCTCCAAAATTCACTTCTACACATACACCCGTGTTACTGCAGTTCACTGGCGTTTTCTTTTCTTCTCTTTTCGGTTGTCACAATTTTTTAAAATTCTACCAAGTGGACGGGGGGGTGGGGAAGTTAAATAGTTACTATATTTATACTGAGAATGGATTTAGGTGATAATAAAGGCAGATGTTGCTATAGCAACGAATGTTCTAGGATCACATACACATCTTTTTGCATTTGTGCAAAGTGCACTGGATTGTAGCTAACATCTCCCCGAATGGTCTGTGCAGAGCAGGGCACATTGACCATTGTGTGGTCAGGTCAGGGCCAGCTCACACACATGGGTCTCCTCAGCTACCAAAACACTGGCTGCTTTGTGACCACCTAGAGGGGTGGGATAGGGAGGGTGGGAGGGAGGGAGACACAAGAGGGAAGAGATATGGGAACATATGTATATGTATAACTGATTCACTTTGTTATAAAGCAGAAACTAACACACCATTGTAAACCAATTATACTCCAATAAAGATGTAACAAAACGAAACAAAACAAAACAAAACACTTGCTGCAACCTGGGGCTCCAGGTAGATCTGGATGCCAGCACAGCTTCAGGGAGAGCCATCGGGAAGCTGTGCTGTCTCCCGTCTGGGTAAACTCTCTCTCTCGCTCCCCTTTTCTTTCGCTCTTTTTCATGCTGGTTCTAAATTATGCTAACTGTTTAATGACAGCCTGGGTTATTTTCTGAACACCAGTGGCAGGAGAAGGTTAGGGTATTCACTCTGACGATAACCCACCTTGGTGTGAGGGAGGGAACCCCAGGGTATGCCCTGTGTGCTGTGCAGCGAGAATAGCCCGGGGCCCCTTCCCCTGGGACCCCTCCTCTATTGGCTGGGAGTTCTTGCCCCAGGATCTTCCTACAGTCCTCCTGACCCCAGGCTCCCAGTAAGACAGGTGCCCTCCTTCACCTGCCCAGTCAAAGCCATCCCTCTGTGCATCACACAAAGGGGAAAAGACCTGGCTGGAATGTAAAGGATGTGTGTTCTAGCCTGCTCTGCCACCTAGGAGCTGCCACCTAAGAGGTGCCACCTAGGAGCTGTGGGACTTCTCTGAGTTGTAGTCCCCTCCCCTGTGAGAGAAGGCTGCATCTCTGGAGAAAGTGCTAACCTGGTATACTCATTCACGAGTAGGTGAAAATGATAACACCTGGCAAATGCGCTGTATTCACCATTCTTACACAAAATATGAGCCTTAAACCAAAAGAATAAATGCCAAATTGTAGAAATTTAGCCATCAAGTAACAGGCAAGGGATATGCTCTCACAGCAATGGGCTCCCATGGTGACCATCTACACACAGGGCCGTCATTTAATGACATGAACTACATCTGCCCACCATGAAGCCACTAGGTGCTCAAGAGCTCAGAGCTGGTACCAGAGGCAGGTAGGAAAATGGTGGTAGACATACCTTGTGATGGATGCCGTGGTGGGTGTGTGCTTTGAGGAGGGACACCAAAACCACAGGGAAGTACTAGCTGTGTGAACTTGGGCAAGATACCCAATCTCTCTGAGCCACAGTTTTCTCATCTGTGAATTGGAAAAATGTCTGACCCATGAGGCTGTTTCTGGGTACACTAACCTTCGAAGTTCTGCTGGATCAAAGATATTCCAAAGGGGAGCACACATAGGAGCTCTTCAGATGTCTCCACTTTATAGTAGCTTTGCAGCGTCCACGAGACGTGGGAGGCTGGTGAATATCGTGCTCCCTTTGCTCCAGGAGAACCTCCGTTCAACAGCTTTACAAGACGACATGCTGGGACAGATTGTCAGGTATCTCATCTCCACGGCCAGGGCTCCCTGACAGACCAAGTCTGAAGCGTCAGGAATTTGTATTGATGAGAAGAAAAGGCTGCTGTAGATGATTGAACTTGGCCAATTAACAAGTAAACAAACACGCAATTGCAAGCCAGAGCCCTGGCTAACACAATGTACCTCGCTTATTTAATAGGACACGAGTCGTTTAGTTTTAATTAGGACAATACTTCACGGTCTATTAGTAGGAGTCCTGTAGTATATGTTGTAGAAATAATGAAGGCTTAGCAATGAGACCTGTTTCAGCGCTCCGCTATTAAACCTTCACTGAGAAGGGAGGTGGGGCTGCCAGGCTCTTTGTGGAAATGATTGGGTTTGGAAATTAGCACTGTTAGAGAGATCTAGGTGAGACAGAGTCTGGCAAAGCCTCCAGGCTCCAGCAACCCAGGCACGCTCAGCTCATGGGACTGAGGACCAAGCCCACTGCTGAGCCCCAGGATCACCCAGCTTTGCAGATCTCAATAAGGCCTGGAACACAACCCCACTCTCCCACCCGCAGTGGTACACAGGACAGGATGGATGCTGCCCAAGAGAGCACTGAGGCCGTCACCAGAAGGAGAACATCCCAACTCGGTCACACTTGACTCCTCGAACCAGAACCCTCCTCAGCAGACCACTTGTTCCCCTAATGGGAGAAGATTCAAGATTCATACCCCACTCTCATTAGCTGGTTGAGAACGGGGCCTCTCTCCCTTTCTTCCGCCTTCTCAATGCGCTCAGTCCAGTCGCTCCATCGTGAAATGGTTCGATTCACGCTCAGAAGTTAGATAGCTAGTTTGCTCCCCTCCCTCTCACGTAGGAGCTCTTCAGATGTCTCCACTTAGCCATCAAGGAACAGGCAAGGGATTCAATTTCAGTTTGAATTCCACACCTCTAGCCTTTCCTTTCTATTGTGTTCGCGCTCTCCTCCCAGCAGGCACTGGGATAGCTCCCCCTTTCCTGCCTCCCCTAAGGAACTGCCATCCTTTACCCCTCAGCAGAGGGGCATCCCCGTCACTGTTCTCTCCCCATTATCTGCAATTTCAGCCTTTCTCCTCTCATTTGTGGAGCAAGAAGCTTGTCTTTTAAAGCAGCTCCATGTGTCACTGAATAAGTAGAAGATATTTGCCTGGAAAAGGAGACAACTATTCCTGTCTCTAAAGTTACCACCATGTCATAAAAAGTGCACGGAACTGACAGACACAAGGAATACAGTCTAGGCCAGCTCTGCCACACCACCAATGCCAAAATCTTGAGTAAGTCATTCACTTCTCAGCCTCAACTTCCCTTTTATAAAAAGAGGGGGTTACCTAAAGCATTTCTGAGATGCCAGAGGAGAAGAAACTCATTTCCCCAAGGCCACCTCTTTCCTACTTACCATGCCACTACCCCTGTCCTGGGTCTCTCTCCTTCCCCCTCCCTCCTTTCCTCCCTCTTCCTCTCACCTCCTCCTCCCCACTTCTGTCTCTCTCTTAGAATTCAGTAAGTTATCACCGAGGAAGACACTTTGTAAATCCGTATCTCTATGTTTCTGCAGCGCCATCCCAGGGTACCTAGGTTGCTCAACCAGTGAAAATAGTCCCAGAGGTTCCCAGCAACATAAGCAGGAGGAACATTGGTGGGGCCCCAACCACTATAATGGAAATGCTTAAAAGGAGCCCACAAATCTTCAGTCCTCTGCAAGGTGAAAAAAATAGGAAACTTCAGCTCTTGGGAATAAAATTTGGAGCCCTGGACAGTGAATGTATTTGGGGCGGCCGCTGGGGGAATGAATGTGTACATCATCTTGATTGATTCATGGGGTTTTTTGTGTGTGTGTGACTATGTTAATTTAACTCTACTAAGTGCTTGGCATTGACTTCAGTGTGATTCATGAGTAAGACACCAGCCCAGCCCTCAAGGAACTGTGTTCAGTCAGGGACAGCGACATGGCAGAAGGTAATCACAGTGCAGAGGAGAGGCAGTGGTGTATGAGAGCACATCACAAGCTCCTGAATCCACTCTGGGGGTTAGAACAGACTTCTTAGAGGAGGGCCAGTCAACCTAAGACCTGAAAGAGTGTCTTCATCTAAATCAGTCTCTCAGCAGTATTTGATGCACTTAATACCCCCTTCTCCCACCTGAAACACTTGCTTCACTTCATTTTCCTCCTGTTTAGCTAATCCTTCTGAATCTCCTTAGCTGGAGGCTCCTTATCTTCTGAACATTTTAAATGTTAGAATGGGGCTTCCCTGGTGGCACAGTGGTTGAGAGTCCGCCTGCTGATGCAGGGGACACGAGTTCGCGCCCCAGTCCGGGAAGATCCCACATGCCGTGCAGAGTGGCTGTCCTGAGCCTGTGCTCCGCAACGGGAGGGGCCACAACAGTGAGAGGCCCTGCTTTTGATCCTGAGACCTCTTCTCTTCTCTACTGCTCTCACTCCCTAGGAAAACTCCTCCATATCTTGGCTTTAAGTACCACCTACTACTAGAAACCAGCAAATTTTTGTTTCTAGATCTGACCTCTCCCTCTCACCACTAACTTAACAGCTCACCTTCATGGTCTAACAGGTATCTTTTTTTCTTTTTTTAAATAGATCTTTACTGGAGTATAATTGCTTCACAATACCGTGTTAGTTTCTGTTGCACAACAAAGTGAATCAGCCATATGCATACCCGTGTCCCCACATCCCCTCCCTCTTGAGCCTCCCTCCCACCCTCCCTATCCCACCCATCTAGGTCATCGCAAAGCACCGAGCCGATCTCCCTGTGCTATGCTGCTGCTTCCCACCAGCCAACTCTTACATTCGGGAGTGTATGTATGTCGATGCTACTCTCACTTCGCCCCAGCTTCCCCCTCCCACCCCATGTCCTCAGGTCCACTCTCTACATCTACCTCTTTATTCCTGCCCTGAAACTAGGTTCATCAGTACCTTTTTTTTTTTTTCAGATTCCATATATATGTGTTAGCATGCGGTATTTGTTTCTCTCTTTCTTTAACTTAATATGATGGAAACTGATCACAATTTCACCTCCCCCCAAAATACCTCCTCAATCTTTCCCTCTCAGGCCAAAACCTGGAATCATTCTTTAGTTCTCTTTTTCTCTCACACCAACATTCAAGCAGTCAGCAAATCTCGTATCATCTCTACCTCAAACACGTTAACACTAATTTGGCCCCTTCTCACCACCTCCACGGCTCTCAACTTGGTCCAAGCCACCACATCTCCCTCTGAGACTTCTGCATTAGCCTCCTAACTCATCACCTACACTTTGTCCCCAAAATCAGAATGATCCTTTAAAACTGTAAGTTAGGTCGTGTCGTTCACCTGCTCAAAACTTCCCGTGGTTTTCTATGTCACTCAGAATAAAATCCAAAATCCTTCCCATCCCCTAGAAGAGTCTGATGTAATCTGGGCCTCCACCTCTCTGGTCTGGACTCCTCCCACTTCCCCGCCAGTCACACCTCACCACTCTCACGGCTCCAGCCACACAGGCCTGGCTCCTCTCCCCTGAATGTGCCAAGCACCACCCTCCACTCCTCCCCTAGGTCTTCCCTGTCTGCTTGACCATCTTCTGCCAGATACCTGCTTGACTTTCTCCCTCCCGTCAGATGTCATCTCCTCAGAGGGACCTCTGTGGCATAGATAGTTTTACCTATTGTATCAGGGGGTCCTAGCCAGATGTAGATGGAACACCCATCTTTGAAAAGATCTTTTTGGGATGGTATACACAAAGGAAACCAAGAATAGGTTTTAAGGCCTCAAGGACTAGCAACGCTGGGAGGCTGACACCACCCTTGCTCACCCTTACTCCTGAAGGGGGAAGACAAGGAAATGGTGCTACCAGAGCCCTTCCAAGAGCTGGAGCCATGGGTGTGAGAGTGCCTGGTGGAGCTGTGGCTATAGGAGAACAGTCACTGCAGAGCTCTGGCAGAGCAGGGAGCACAAAGAACATGGGCCCGCCCTTCCCCACCCTTGGCTCTCCTCCTGGTGTACCCTTTTGGCCAAAGCCAAGCGGGAGTCAGAGGGCTGGGGAGCCCTGGTGATACAGTCCATGGAGTTTAGACACAAGAGCACGGAGCAGGGCAGAGAAGGACAGAGAGCAGATCTGGGGTAAATGAAGTTACTCAACACATCAGTATTTCTGGCTCCTCTCCTTCCAGGCACAGGGTAGGTCCCCACATTCCCTGCTACCCTTGAAGTCAAGTACAGCATGCAACTTGCCTTGGCCAGGGTCACTTCCAGACATAAGTCTTTATGTTCCCCCTTCCACCTCCTATAATGACCAGGGACAGTCCAGAGGATGAAGACAGTCAGCCTGGGCTCCAGAGTGATAAAGATGTGGAGTAGAATCCCCGCTGTCCCACAGCAGACAAGCAGCATATGAGCAAAAGGAAGCCCCTGAGATCTGGGAGCTCTTCTGTCATTGCACTTTCACCTAGTTTATCGTGATCCACTTCTTCCGCTGAAATAGCAAGCTGCCTCACCACGATACCTTCCTCTGTCTTGCTTTCCTCATCCAATGGATCACCACCTGATAAACTGTGATATTTATTAGTTGTCTGTCTCCCTCCCCTCGTTTGTAAACCATGGGGGCAGGACTTTGGTTCACCACCAATTCTCAGCGCCTAGAGTAGCACCTGGTTGACAGCAGATGCTAAAATTCTTTGTCAAATAGATGAATGAATAAATGAGCGTGTAATGACTAACATATGTTATTAGTTATATCCTAGACATATTCTCAGGAATGATGTCTAGGTGATTCTGAGGAAGTGAAAGATTAAACAATTCGCTAAGGTCACCTGGCTTAAGTCATGGAGTGGGTTGTGAAGGCATTTTGACTCCAGAGCCCAAGCCTGTGACAACTTTGCCACTTCCCAGTATGAAGGGGGCTTGGTGGGGAAGCACAGGAGAAGCCATTCTGGCCAGAGACTGGAGAGGGCCAGGCAGCCTACCTACTGCAAAGTGTTAGTTACTTCTGGAGCCAAGAGTGACAACCGATAAACTATACAGGGTAACAAGGGACAATTAAAACTATGTTGGCTATGTACAAATAATACTAATTACAGTCATTTATGTGAGTTGCTTACCATTTCTGCCTAATTACCACGCAGCACAACAATTATGTAATCTTTAATGTCAACCTAAGTTTCCTGGAAGTTTTATTTGATTATAACTGTAAAAGCTAAAAACAAGTAGTCCATCCATGAGTTGGTTGCTCATGGAGACTGGTTCTCTGTCCAGAATTTAAAATTAGAGAGGAATTACCTTGTCTTTACCAGCCACTGCCTGTATTGTTAGTGATCTTCCAGGTATAAGCGTTTCACCTGGACTAGAAACTCCTTGAGGCTGGTACTATCTCATTTTTCCTGGTATCATTATCCCCTCCCCACTTGGAGCCCAGCTCAGCCCTGAACAGAGGGGGGGCTCCTACACCATTGTTCACCTGTTGGAGCTCTGTCTTTGGAAGAAATGGTCCTGCTTCCTGTGCCTCTGAGTCTCTTCTCATTGCCTGGAGGCTGAGGAGTGAGATTGGCTGAAGGGTGCCATGTCTATATCAGCTGTGACCATGGCAAGAGACTTTCCTGAGCCCTGTAACAGGCCTTCAGAAGAAGGAGGGCAAGGGTGGGATAGAACGCTTAGTGGCCTAGGGATAGCTGAGAAGAATTCAGGAAATGTAATAACAGAGAGCGCCAGCTGTCCGCCTAGTATCTACTCTCTTTCTTGAGTGAAGAGAGTTTTAGCTGGGCACATGGCAGCCCAGATAAAGGCCATATTCCCAGGATCATTTGCAGTGAGGTGTGGCTAATGGGATGTCAGCAAAAGTGATGTATGCAAATTTAAGACCATGACTTCAGAAGGAAAGGAGTGAACCTCCTCCCCCACTTTCCCCTCTTTCCTCTGCCTGGGGTACAGGCAGGATGTTAGAACTTAGGCAAGCCTCCCTGGACCCAGGATGGAATGCAGATGTTGAGATGCCAGAGCAGCAAGATCAAAGGAGCCTGGATGGTCAGAACCGTGGGGCTGCAGTACCACACCATTGCAGAGCAGTACAACCACACTCATGCAATAGATGTATGTCACTGTCAAAGCACAGGAAATAGTAAAATGTAGTAAAATAATTAGGAGGTGGTGAGTTTTCATTGCCTTTGTTTTTAGGATAATTTATTTCTTTTTAAGTTTATATAATTTTTTTTTTTTTTTTTTTTTTTTTTTTGCGTTATTTGGGCCTCTCGCTGTTGTGGCCTCTCCCGTTGCGGAGTACAGGCTCTGGACACGCAGGCTCAGTGGCCATGGCTCACGGGCCCAGCCGCTCCGCGGCACGTGGGATCCTCCTGGACCGGGGCATGAACCCGCGTCCCCTGCATTGGCAGGCGGACTCTCAACCACTGCACCACCAGGGAAGCCCCTATATAATTAAATTTTTAATGATGGCTATGCTTAACAACCAGCTCGTAAGAATTCTGAAAATTTGTGACAGCTCCAGCTTCAGGTCTTTGTCAGACTAGCAAAACCTGCATCCTAACTGATACAAAGGTAATGCAGAAAGTGGGAGTTGGGTTTGAGATCATATTCTCAGATGTATGTGATATGTAAATCAGTCCATGGATGACTCAGGGTTGCCTGAAAAATTATGTTGCTCCAGGGATAACTTCGAACCAAAAATTCTAAAGCTTCTACCAGTTATTTTTGAAAAAAATTCTTGTAGCCTAGCCTAACTCCAACTTGAACATACCCATGTCTGTGGAGGGCCATGGCTCTAGATGATGGCTAAGGCCCTTCCTGTCCAAGGCCTGGTGCTCCTCCTACACAGCCCAGTAGAGCATTTCTGCCCCTTTTCCACCTGCCTCTCTTGGGACCTTCTCTTGCCAGTTTAAGGGCAGAGAGGACATCTCTGGTGAGAGACATAGGACCCGATCTAACCTCTCACTTTTGCCAACACAGGATGAAAGGCAAGTAAGTCATTGATTCAATAAATTTGCACAGATTAAGTGGAACAAAACACATCTCAGTGTAATGTGCTCTGTAGAATCCTATGTTGTTGGAAGGAAGGAAGGAGGAAAGAAAGAGGGAAGGAGGAAAGAAAGAGGGAAGGAGGGAGGGAGGGAGGGAGGGAGAAAGAAAGGAAGAAGCAATGGTATCTATATATGCTGTATATATGCTTGTCTGAGCCAAGAGAAAGTTGTGGAAGGACACCCACCAAACAGGTAATCTCCTCGGTTACCTGAGGAAATAGAACAGGCTGGGGGGAGGGTAACTTTTCTTTATATGCATCTTTATTATCCAGATTAATGTAGCAAGTATTACTTTTAACTTGTTTCTTTTTTTTATTTTATTTATTTTATTTTTGGCTGTGTTGGGTCTTTGTTACTGCACACGGGCTTTTCTCTGGTTGCGGTGAGCAGGGGCTACTCTTCCTTGCGGTGTGCGGGCTTCTCATTGCAGTGGCTTCTCTTGCTGCAGAGCACGGGCTCTAGGCGTGTGGGCTTCAGTAGTTGTGGCACGTGGGCTCAGTAGTTGTGGCTCACAGGCTCAGTAGTTGTGGCGCACGGGCTTAGTTGCTCCACAACATGTGGGATCTTCCTGGACCAGGGCTCGAACCCGTGTCCCCTGCATTGGCAGGAGGATTCTTAACCACTGCACCACCAGGGAAACCCCTAACTTGTTATCTTAAAGCACAAAAAATATGATATGAAATACTGTACACGAGTTAAAAGTGAATGAACTAGAGCTATAGTATATCAACATTAATAAATTTCAAACAGTAATTTCGAGCAAAAGAGCAAAGCTAAGGAATAATACCTACATTATGAAAACAATTACATAAAGTATTAAAACACAATTTATACTATATATTGTTTATGGATACATTTATACAAAGCAATAGTATATAAGAATATACATGGGGGGGCTTCCCTGGTGGCTCAGTGGTTAAGAATCTGCCTGCCAATGCAGGAGACACAGGTTCGAGCCCTGGTCCCGGAAGATCCCACATGCCGTGGAACAACTAAGCCCGTGTGCCACAACTACTGAGCCTGCGCTCTAGGGCCCATGAGCCACAACTACTGAAGCCCACGAGCCACAACTACTGAAGCCCGCATACCTAGAGCCCGTGCTCCACAACAAGAGAAGCCACCGCAATGAGAAGCCTGCACAGTACAACGAAGAGTAGCCCCTGCTTGTCGCAACAAGAGAAAAGCCCACGTGTAGCAACAAAGACCCAAAAGCAGCCAAAAATTAAAAAAAATTTAAAAGATATACATGGGGATAATAAACCCAAATTCACATTAACAAGGGAATGAGATCTGAAAAAATATATAGATTCTTTCAGCTGATCTGCAGTGCATTTGTGGTGTATGTTTTCAGGTAATATGGCAAATGTTAAGATTTGATAAAGTTAGATGGTAGATACACAGATGTTCTTTAACAAATTCTTTATATTTGTATGCTTGAAATATTCCACAATAAAAATTACCTTAATTTTAATTTAAAATATGTATTCATGTAGATAAATTTAATAAGAAGAAAATGTGCACATTATACATATGTCCATTAAAGTAAGTATCTCATTGTATTGTCTTTACATAGCTGTATTTCCCATATCACCATTAGATTGTGAGTCTTTGCGAGCAGTGACTATATATTTCAATCCATCCACAGATCCCGTGCTAATCCCTGGTCCAACATCTCTTGTGCCCCTGTTATATACCATATGTTCTACTAGACTCTAGGAATACAAAAGGTCATTCAGAATCACCCCCTGCTTTTGAGAATCTTACATCTTGCAGGAGAGACGGATGAATAACTAACTGTAATTCACCAGGCTTGCTCTATGGTACACACACATCGTCCTGGCGGTGCGTCTTCTGCTCATAAAGTGGCAAACAGCCATGGAGAGGCAGCATGTTGGGGGAGGCAGACTTCAGCTCAGCTCCCAGCTCCCTGGCTCACAGACATGGGACCCTGAGTAAATTACACAACTTCTCTAAGTCCTATTTATGTACAAACTCTTCACAGGGTTTTAAGTAGTTAATAAGATAATCTCATTGAAAACACCTAGTACTTTGACAGGGCAGCCAGGGCTCAATAACTGTTAGAACAGGTGTGGCAACTGAGGCTCAAGAAAGGTGAATGATTCATCCCAGATCAAACTACAGGGGGTGACGGATCCAGGATTCCAAACCAAGTGTGTGTTCCCAAAGGTGCCTCGGACACAGTAAGTTTCCTGGGTGCTCAGTAAATGCTTATTGAATTGAGACTTCATGTCCCGCTTAAAGTCAAGTCTTTAAGCATGGGATCATTTAAAGCATTTAACTGTTACGGTGATCATAACAGTTAGGAAGGTCAAGACAGAGAGGTCCACGGACTCCAAGACCTCACAGCAGGTGGGGCTGTCTCCAGGTCTCCCTCCTTCCACCACAGCTCACCTCCCAGGTCCACAGGCGCTCTTCTGCTCTCCCTGTATGGCACAGCTCCCTGCACACTAGCTCCTGACACTGGTGACCACTCCTCTCTCATCAAATCCATCCTCCTGGGGCATTCGAGACACGACTTGCTCCTGGTTTCCTCCTACTTGACTGTCAGCACCCTCCCATCTCCTGCCTGGATGTCTCCTTCTCTACCCATGTGGTATTTTGCGTGGCTTTGGGGAACTCTAGACATCCTTGTGCCTCTGGAAATCCAGATCAGGCCAGGTTGGGGGCCTGGAGAGAACACCTGGAAGGGCCAGGTTATGTCACCAGAACAGAAAAGGCTCCACTGAGAGAAATGGGGCATCTACCGTGTACCTAGTGGTGTTCTTGGCTTACATCATTTTACTGAATCCTCTGACTAATCTTATGAAATAGACTTGATGATTCTTCTGCTTCACAGGTGAGAAAACTACCAGTAAACAAAGTCAGAGTTCCGGCCCAAAGTCACAGAGTAAGAGGTAGAAGCCGGGATTTGAACTCCTGAGGCCAAGACTTACCCACTGTGCAACTACCTCTTTGGGACAGGGTATACAGCATATCAGCATATCCACAGCACTGGTGAGTCCTCCGTTTGACATAAACCTGCAAGATGGAGAAAATAAATCCGCACACGAATTTACCTTCTTGCATTAACATTCAGGTTCCATCGTTTGGGGCCCAAACCCTGAGCAGTTGGGTCTAGAGTCTACAGTCACATTCCCAACCCCTTCCTTCTGATTTTCATTTGAAAATTTATCAACTGCTTCCATGTCGCTGCATATGCCATTGATCATATTGAGCTTTCCGGGTTTTTTTCTGGGCCTTTTTCTCCACAGTCTCAGATGCCCCTTTAAAGTCTTCGAGATGCGTTTGGCAAGCATCCAGGCCAAAACCCACACTTCCTGGGTTTTCACTCCGTCCCTGCCAGCAACCCATCCCTCTAGTGTGTCAAGTCCACTGATCTCATACTTCAAAACCCTCCCCAGAGCCAGCTGTGCATGTCCCACAGCCCCCTCTCTCTTCCAAGGTCACAGCCTTCGACAGGAAGGAGGGATGAAAACACATCGTTTTCAAGTCCTCAAGTCCTTCTATCTCCTGCTCAAAATGTCAAAGTCTGTGGAGACACGTTCAAGGTTGTCTTTTACTCTGACTAGATCATTTCTCCTGCGTGAGTCAGCAGAAGTGGGCAGTCGTGTGAGACCTGAACCAGCAGGCTAAACCCTGTCACTGCCCAAATTAAACGAGATGATGAAGATGCACGTTGCGTAAGTGGTAGAACACTAGTCAGACGTTAGATGGTGGCGGTTATTTGGGACGAGTCATCCAGGAAGAGGGTGCATATCTCCTTTTTAGTCCTGGCTGATCAGACACAGCTGACTTCGTACCTCATGGGAGGGGGGGTCACAACACCACCTCCAGGGAGCCCACCAGGATACCGCCTGCCTTGAGACAGTGCCTAAGGACACTGTTCTGCTGGGGGAGCATCTGTTCAGCATCAACACAGCTGCTCTTGGATGAGCCTTTGTCGGCTCTGATTTGTAACTCTGAGGCCCTTGGGCTCTGGCACCAAAGACCTGCCCCTCCCATCACTGGCTATCTGGCCCAGACCTTCCCACCCAAGGGTTTCTTACTTTTTGCTTTTCTTCACGTGTTTGCAAAATAACAAATGCAGTTAACATTTATAAAACAATGTACATATTTTATCTCATTTGATCCTTGCACCTGTGTTGTGACGTCATTAATACATTCTGTTTTGGAAAACTGAGGCTGAGAAAGGATAATTGCCTTATTTATTTATTTATTTTAGCTGCACAGCTTGCGGGATCTTAGTCCCCAACCAGGGCTTGAACCCATGCCCTTGGCAGTGAAAGCATGGCGTCCTAACCACTGGACCACGAGGGAATTCCCTAATTGCTTTGGGGGTTTTTTTGTTGGGTTTTTTTGTTATTTTTTTTTGCGGTACGCGGGCCTCTCACTGTTGTGGCCTCTCCTGTTGCGGAGCACAGGCTCCGGATGCGCAGGCTCAGCGGCCATGGCTCACGGGCCCAGCCGCTCCGCGGCATGTGGGATCTTCCCGGACCGGGGCACGAACCCGTGTCTCCTGCATCGGCAGGCGGACTCTCAACCACTGCGCCACCAGGGAAACCCCCTAATTGCTTTTATTAACGCCCCAAGATAATATGTGGCAGAGCTGAGATTTGAACCCGTAGCTATATCATGTAACAGCCCATTCTCTTAATCATTTTGTTAACCCCCCCTCATCCTCATAACTTAAAAGCTAGGAACACAAACAGTTTACAGCTTAGAACTAGGCACTTGCACTTTATTCTGGAATACTGGGAAGGGGGCAAGCTGCCCTGCTCACACTACAAGCCTCACTTAGGTAGCTCACAAAACATCTGATGCTTCTCAGACTTTCAAGTACATAGGAATCACCTGGGGGTCTGGTCCAAGTGCAGATTTTGAGTCTAGGTTCGGGTGAGCCTGAGAGCCATAGTTCTAACAAGCCTCCTGGCAATGCCATGCTGCTGCTCTGTGGACCACACTCCAAGTAGGAGGCCCTAGAATTCTGGTGCTCTGACTTACCCGGCTGTGAGTGGCTGATCAGACCATCCCGAAGGCCAGCTCGGGAGGGGCTTTCTGGGCTGAAGGTACAGCAAGAGCTAAGGCATTGAATCCTGACCGTGTGTGGGGCAAAGTATACCAGGCAATCAGCAGAGCTGGGACCCAGGGCATGTGGGAGAATGCAGTAGAACACAAGTCTTAGAAAACAAGTCTGGAAGGAAAATCTGGAGTTAAACTGTGAAGAGCCTTGAATATGATGCTAAGACATTTAAGAGTCCAAATTTACATCTCTTTTTAACCACACCTCTTTTATGGTGAAATTATCCATTTCTAGCTTCTTTTTTTTTTTTTTTTTATTCATTTATTTATTTATTTTTGGCTGTGCTGGGTCTTCTTTTCTGTGCGTGGGCTTTCTCTAGTTGCAGCGAGCGGGGGCCACTCTTCATCGCGGTGCGCGGGCCTCTCACTGTCGTGGCCTCTCTTGTTGCGGAGCACAAGCTCCAGACGCGCAGGCTCAGTAGTTGTGGCTCACGGGCCCAGCCGCTCCACAGCATGTGGGATCTTCCGGGACCGGGGCACGAACCCGTGTCCCCTGCATTGGCAGGCAGACTCTCAACCACTGCGCCACCAGGGAAGCCCCATTTCTAGCTTCTTAATACCTATCCTCCTTATTAGAAATAAGGAGTGCAGTCTCTGAATCATCTTTTTATGCCCTAAAATGCCTTGCACCTGGGTCTTCAGTAAAGACCAGAGAATGGGGAACACCGGAGTTCTCTGAAAGGAGGAATGATGGGACTCGGTCTGTGCCTCAGGCATTAGGAATGGTGGATTGGAGATGCAGAGATGTGTTAAGAGACTATCCCAACATTCCAGGGTTGGGATAATGAGGCTGGAACAGAGACGATGACTGTGGGGATGGATGGAAAGGGGGGAGGCACTCTAGAGGCAATTGATCACACTGCACACTGGTTATTCTCCATTGCTGCCCTCCCCTTCCCCCATCCCTCTGGCTCTCTTTGCCCTGTGTTGTTCTCCAGAAGACTGACCCCTGTGGGCTGAACCATCCAGGCCACCTTCCCTTCTGCTTCCAGTTGAGTTCAGCCAATGAAAGGCACCAGTCGGAGATTGTAGAAGGAAGAAATAGAGGACAGAGGTCGAGGTCTGTCTTTCCACACCCCCTATGCCCTCACTTCTTCCCTACCTCATTGAGGTCTTGGCAGGTTGTATTCATCCATGACCAAAGCTTCAGTAGGGCAGTCCCTTTTCCATGGTGCCAGCTGGGGGGGCACTTTCTGTAAGGTGCGGATGCTATCCTGCAAGATGAGGTACCGTGGCCAATGTGTATTCTTTCCCCTAAAGTCAGATAACCCAGGTCCCTGAACCAAGAGTCAAAGGTAAGAATGACTCGTCTTACTGCCCAATAACCCACTTTAGGGATTTTTTTTCCTTCCCTTGGGCTCAGTGGTGGTGACACACACCACTCAGGCTATGCCCCACTTCCCCTGGCCCACCTGAGAGACCCCGAAGTGGGGGCAGGCAGATCCTAGCATTCCGTAAGGGCCAAGTGCACACCTCTCTTCTCTGCCAGAGGGCTTTCTCCAGCACTGTGGGAGCTTGTTCTACCACAGACACACCTAGAAGTCAAGGTCGAAACCT
Source organism: Phocoena phocoena (assembly GCF_963924675.1). Lineage (NCBI taxonomy): Eukaryota > Metazoa > Chordata > Mammalia > Artiodactyla > Phocoenidae > Phocoena > Phocoena phocoena. The sequence continues at coordinate 137,238,933 of NC_089219.1, read as the reverse complement.
CTACCAATGGTGGATGGGAGTCCCAGCCCCAGCCTCCCTGTTCTCTGGTAGGATGATTCTGAAGTGTGTTTCACACTGTTCCTCAGAGTCTCCAGCAGGACCAAGCCCAGTGGCCACAGTCATTTGATCATTAATTCACCTTTCACTGGCTCTTCTCCCTTCCTTGTCTCATTTCCCCACACCCTCACTCGTGTTTCCTGAGATCACCTCCCAGATAAACTACCTACACCCTAGTCCTTGTCCCAAGGTCAGCTTTTGGAGGAACCCAAAATAAGACAGTGCATTTGGAGCAAGGCTGCCACCAGAGAACACACTCTGGGCTACATTTGGCCATTTGGAGCTCTCATGGATGGTCAGAGAAGGGGATGATTAACGAATTAATTTAATGAAAACAAGAGGAAGTTGGTTGCTGCTACATGGGGCAAAAGGGACTAAGATTGCAATTGAGAGGATTCCCTGGGACATCTCTCAGCGCTCCCATGGCCAGTAATAAGGGCCAATGGGAAGCCATGGCAACCCAGTAAAGATGGGACCACTAAAATTGTGGATCCTGCAAAAATGCAGGTTTGGATCATCCACCAGGTGCCCAATAGTCAAGGTGCGGGCAGGGGCTTGGGGGAACACAAAATGAGTGGTGGAAAAAGAAAAGCTTTATGTTGTCTCTTTCCCCTACTTTTTTTCTGCTGCTTTATATGAAGAGCAATGGCCAACATGATAGCTTTCGAGATTGGAGTGTTATTGAATCAACATCATGCTATGATGATAGAGGGGTTCATGGGACTTGGGGCTTTTCCTGTGTTGGAGAAACACATTTCTTCACTAAATAAAGGACAAGAAAGATGCCAAGTGACAAACAGGTTACACTGCGCTGATTATTCTTGATTTGTCCCCCAAATCCCTTCCCCACACTCTCTGTTCTGCTCTGACCTCAGAGGCTGGCCTCCATGGGCTGCTACACTTGGCATTTCTGCCCTCCCATTTCTGGTTCAACCAATGCAAGGCACCAGTAGGAGATGTGAGGTCAGGCGAGAGAGATGCTCGGGTATTCATTTCTCTGCTCCCTCCACGTCTTGCCACAGTTTGGGAAATGCTGCGGCTGCATTTCTATAAGCCTCTGAGCGGTGACCCCTCCTCCAGGCTCCAGCTCTTCCTCGGGCTCCAGCACTATGGCTCCTTGGAGGCCTGTGGGTGGTAACAGCTTCCAGATCTCACTTGTCCCTGATGGGTCACCATTCGTGGGGATTCCCTGAACCCTGTCCACACAGAAATAGAACCTTTATTAAACGTCCTTTAGTTAAACCATCTCTTTCCTACTGGGAACTGGGCTGATCAAGACAGGTGGTGAGGGCTTCCCTGATGGCGCAGTGGTTGAGAGTCCGCCTGCCGATGCAGGGGATGTGGGTTCGTGCCCCGGTCCAGGAAGATCCCACATGCCGCGGAGTGGCTGGGCCCATGAGCCATGGCCACTGAGCCTGCGCATCCGGAGCCTGTGCTCCGCAACGGGAGAGGCCACGGCAGTGAGAGGCCCGCGTACCGCAAAAAAAAAACAAACAAAAAAAGACAGGTGGTGAAAAGCAAGTGGAGAGAAAGGAGGAGGAGGGGATGAGGACGGCCGAGGTCTCCAGCCACCAGCTGGAGGGGACACTGCAGAGCAGGTTTGTCTGATACACGCTTTCAACCACATCCCGTGTGCTATCAGCTTCCTATTCTCCCTAAAACTTCTTTTTCTGCAGTCACTCAGGCAGATTTGGGTTTTGCCTGAAAAGTCTTCTTAGAAGAGGTAGGTGGCACCTTAGGCTTGCAAAGTTAAATAAAAATTACTAGCCATTAAAAAAAAGGAAGAGGGCTTCCCTGGTAGCGCAGTGGTTGAGAGTCCGCCTGCCGATGCAGGGGACGCGGGCTCGTGCCCCGGTCCAGGAGGATCCCACATGCCGCGGAGCGGCTGGGCCCGTGAGCCATGGCCGCTGAGCCTGCGCGTCCGGAGCCTGTGCTCCGCAACGGGAGAGGCCACAACAGTGAGAGGCCCGCGTACCGCGCAAAAAAAAAAAAAAAGAAAAAAAAGGAGGAGGTAGATGGCTTCTAAAAGAAAGAAACAAAGCAGTAATATGGAAGCACATGGGGTCACATTTACTCTGACTCGGCCCCACTGAGGTTATCACGGAGGGCTGAGGCGCTGTGTCCACAGAAGGTACCTAAGTGGGCGACACTGCATTTCCTTCCCCTCCCAGACAACTGAGAGTGTCCATCCGCCAGTCCAGCTCCAAGCCTCAGCCCGAGGATAGCAGTAGCAGTTCATATTAGACACTGTTTATTCAAAGACAACAGTGGTTGTGCGAGCCATGCACCTGTTTGTTCTTAGACCCATGCCCTGCTCTGTTCTGCGTCACAGAAGACTCATTTTGCAGGTTCCTTTACCCTCGAGCAGCCTCAGCCAATGGGGGCATCTCTCCTCATCTCTCTGGATATGAATGGCATGTCCAGCCACGGCTCTGCCTCCCCTATGATTCCAGCTCCCCCTGACATTCCCTGTCTCTGTGGTCCCAGCTCCTGGGAACAGCAGCCTTGGCTTCTGAACTCTGATAAGTCCACTGGCTCCCTGGGTCCCAGGAATGGCAGCTTCCTGCTGTGCTGGTCCCATGTTCCCCACCCACTGCTTGTCTCTTTGGCTCTTCCATTCCCTGTTTAATTAATTACCCTCTATTGAAAGATTAAGAGTGGCTTCTGTTTTCCTGACTGGACCCTGACTGATACAGTGACTTGTCCAAGATCACATGACTGGTAAGCAGAAGAGTCGAACCAGTTCTGCTGACCCCAAAGCCCCCGCGCTCCCCCTGCCATGCCGTCCTGCCACATCACTGCCTCAGAGGACTCCAGGCCCTGGCATCTCACCGAAGCTTCTGCTCTCCATTGCAGCCGTGTCTCTGTCCTGGGGGTCAGGGTTTTCATATTTGGATTCAAAGGTTCTTGTGCTGGTGACCTGATTTGCCTAGTTCAAAGCTCACTCAGGACCTAAGACACGGCAGCTACCAGGCCTGGAAGGAAGGCCTCTCTTTGCTTTTATTTCCTTATTTTTGTTTATTGGTGTGCAAGAAAATCTCAAGTGAATTTAGGAGTCCCCACCGAACCACATATGAATGTACTTCAAAATCTTCTCAGTTTGAGGGAGCTCTGGTGGTCCAGTGGTTTGGATTCAGCGCTTTCACTGCTGTGGCCCCAGGTTCAATCCCTTGTTGGGGAACTAAGATCCCACAAGCGGCGTGGGCACAGCCAACAAAAAACACAAACTTCTGGGTCTGAAAGAGAACTTACTTACTGCCAAGTAAGGAAAAGACGGTGCCTTGGCCAGTGCAACCACAGAAGGGCAAGGCCCGCTCCACTCCACTGTGCGTGGAAGATTACACAACAGCCCCAAAGTATTCACCATAATTGGCTTGGGTGTAGCTCTCTCTCTCCGATTCCCTTGCTGGGTGGAAATGATGAGAAACAGCACATTCCAGCTTCCCTAAGGTAGCTCCACGGGAACCCAGACCTGAAGTGCACCACACTGTGGGATAATAAGACCTCATCTAGCAGAGAGGAGGTTATGTAACTAGAAATCAGCCCATCAGCCATAACAAAACAATCAGGGAGGGTCGGAAAGACTGACGGCGCCATTCCAAGTGACCTGTTCTAGTTCTGCGGGTGGGATGGGGGGTGATGAACAGAACCCCCTGAGATGCGATTCTGAATTCTTCAACGTGACCCTCCTTTCAGCAGCAGCCGCGGGCTGTAGGACGCAGAGGAGGGATTCTCCTTTCTCCAGAAAAGAAAGTCTCAGAAGCTCTCCTGTTCTCCTCACAGTAAGCTCAGGCCTCATCTTTCTGCTTCGCTCTCTGACCTCCCAGAGCAGCTACTGTCAGTACTGCTGGCCCTCAGATATTTCTACCTGACTCAGAAAGGGATGCAGGCGATGGTCAGGAAGGGCGCATCAGGCCCGCATACCTGCTGCACATGGAGGGGGCTGGGAGCACAGAGCAGGAAAGCTCTCTACATCCTGACAGGGGCACTGGAACCAGAAACGAGCTTTATTCACCGACCTAACAATGGAATGAGCTTTGGTACAAAAGCCCGCATCCAAGCCTGTTGTTCCCAGAGCTCTGTCAGAGCAGGTGGGTGACAAAGGATTACCTCATACACATATGCACACTCTCCACAGACAAAGGTCAAAATTAAACACAGGCAGAAAAGACAAGTCATTACTATCTGTGAGTGCCATAGCTAGTTAGATACCAAACTCTCCCAGGCTCCTTTTAAAAGCTCAGTCCCAGTTCCTGTCCCCAGACACTGGGCTGCAGTAGTCAGGGGTGGAGCCAGAGGCCACGTGCAGATGACCACTGACCACTGGTGTCCCCCCAGGAGCACTTGGGACCCCTCTCTCCTTCGTTCATCAGCCCTTCAGTTCCATTCACACCCAGTACAAGGCGATTCCAAGAATTGAGAGAGAACCTCACAAGATGAGGAGACAGCCTTGGAGATTTCAAGCTTCATGCTTTTCATGCACCAAGCACTTATGTGACATACCTCTGCCCCAGGCATTGCTCTAAACACTTACAAATTCATGTCGTTTAATGCAACCCTTCTAGCAATTTTCTGAGGCAGGTACTCTTACTATGCCCCCATTTACAAAAAGGAGCCCAGGCACAGAGGGTTCAGTGGTTTGTACAATGTCATGCAAGTAAGTGCCGGAGCCAAGATCTCAACCCACAGAGTCTGACTTGACAGTACACACACATACACACTCTCACACACACATACACATGCACACATGTGTGTTTGTTGCACACGGGCTATTGGAAAACTCCCATTCAACAAAACTGTGAACTCCTTGAGGCAGAAATGGAGTGGTGGTCACCCAGCACACAGAGCTAGCGCTCAATAAACATCACCGGTTCGAGGGCCTGCTCTGTGTCAGGCACCGGGCTAGGTGTTGTCACATCGAGTTCCATGTTAGTCCTCACCACCCCTGCCTCACACACGCGTCCTCGTGTTCTTTCTCTCTCCCTCGGGGAGCACTGACAAGGCTCAGAGACAGATGAGTGGATATTCACAGGTACATCCCTGCTGTGCTTTTCACACTGCTTCTGCCTTCCACGGCTCAGAGCCATTGCTGCCTTCCCTTCTATGGGAGCCAGTGACACGTCTTTCTTGACAGGGAAAGAAGGGGTGACAGGAGGTGCTCAGACGAGGGAGGAATGGAGGCGCTGGCCTAAGCCTGAGCTCGCAGGCTCTCCAGGTGTGTCACCTGCCCCGCCTGGCCCCGGCATCCTCAGCTACTGCAGACACATCACACTCACCTCCACTCTGCCTCTTGCCCACTGGTAACCAATGTGCTGGTTTTGTTTTTTGTTTTTTTTAGCCTCTTTATTGGAGTATAACTGCTTTACAGTGGTGTTAGTTTCTGCTGTATCACAAAATGAATCCACTATACATATACATATATCCCCATAGCCCCTCCCTCTTGCATCTCCCTCCCACCCTCCCTATCCCACCCCTCTAGGTGGTCACAAAGCACCGAGCTGATCTCTCTGTGCTATGTGGCTGCTTCCCACTAGCTATCTATTTTACATTAACCACTGTGCTTTTAACTACTGGCAAATCCTTTCGCAGGATGAGGCAGACGTACATCAGAGCCCTTGTGCTTTAGTGAATCTAAAGTTTCACTTGTTCCCCAACTCAGGATGCTACCACGGCCCCTTCAAAGCCCAGGATCCCCAGCAAGGCCTCCAGGCAGTCCCTGGGCAGGCGGGAGTCTCAACACGTACTCTCAGCCCTCTCCAGCCCAACACCCCACTAGGCCTCCTAACTGGTTACCTTGTGTCCGTTTATGCTCCCCTCAGTCTATTCTCCATGCAGAACCAGAGTGATCCTGCTGAAACATAGGCCAGACTGTACCCCTCCCCTGCTTGAAGCCCTCTCTGGTAGGCAGAATACTAAGATGGTCCCAAGATTCCTGTCCCTGGTATGGGTGGGCCTGGTTTAATCAGGCGAGCCCCTTTAAAAGAAGGTCGAGAAGTCAGAGACAGAGGAAGTCAGAGAGATTTGAAGCAGCAGAGATGCCCTGCAAAACAGCCACACTGTGGAGAGGGCCACCTGGCAGGGAATAGTGGCCTCTGGGAGCTGAGAATGGCGCCAGGTGAACAGCCAGCAAGAAAGCACAGATCTCAGTCCTACAGCTGCAAAGAACTGAGTTCTGCCAACAGTCAGTGAGCTTGGAGAAGAGTTCCATGTCCCAAATGAGACTGCAATTTCAGCTGACACCTTGATTCAGCCTGGGGAGACCCTGAGTAGAGGACCCAGTGAAAGCATGCCAGACTCCCAACCCTTGGAAATGGTGAGGCAGTAAATGTGCGTCGCTTTAAGCCATTAGGTTTCTAGTCATTTGTTGCACAGCGATAGGAAACTAATATACCCTCCCACGCTTCCCCTCTTGCTCAGAGTAAGAGAAAAAGCTTGAACCCAATCTCCTACTATTCTTGCCCTAGTTCTCTCTGAACCGACTGCATAGACCAGGCATACAGGCGCCTCAGGGTCTTTGCACTTGCTGTTCCTTCTGCCCACAAGTTCTTCCCCTACAGATCTGCATGGCTCCCTACCTCGCTTCTCAGGGAGTCCAGCCTTTCACCCACTCCAGATGCTGACCCTCTGTATCACTCTTCTTTGTCTTATTCTTCTCAAAACACTCTATGCCTACTAACATACCATAAACATTTATTCTTTGTTATTGTCTATCTCTCCCCGCAAGAACTAAACTCCATGAGAACAAACACTGGATTGGTCTCTTCCATTCACTGCTGCATCCCAGGCACCAAGCACAGGACCTACCACATGGTAAACACCCAGAACTTATATGTTAAATGAATGAATGGGTTTGGGCCCCTCTCAGCCCCAAATGTTCTCAGTTGTGTGGACATTATGTACTGTTCAAGGCCTAGAGGAAATTCCACCTTCTCCGGGAAGCCTATGCTTCACTGATCTCATATACCTCCGACCTCCAAAAGCAGTGACAGTCTGCGCCACAAACTTCACTTAGCAGTTAAGTATATCCTGAAGTTTTTATGTAGCCCAATAATTGCTTCCCAGATTTAAGTCTTCTCCTGTCCCCCCTCATTTCCATCCCACAGCTCCATCCCTGCACTAGGCAGTGGGCTTCTTGAATACCAGGATCAGTCCTTCACTTATTTTTGGAAGAATAGTTGATTTACAATGTTGTGTTCATTTCTGCTATACAGCAGAGTGACTCAGTTATACGTATATATTCTTTGTCCTATTCTTTTCCATTATGGTTTATCACAGGATATTGAAAATAGTTCCCTGTACTATACAGTAGGACCTTGTTGTTTATCCATTCCATATATAATAGTTTGCATCTGCTAATCCCAAACTCCCAATCCTTCTTTCCCCCTTGGGAGAAGATGGAGGGAGAGAACTGGGTCTGTTGAAAGGGATAGAGACAGGGATGAAAAAGTTAATCATTATCCTTAGTGGAGAGTCAATAGATAATGTCTCAAACTGAAATATCAAGAAATAGCAGTACACACATGTCATTTAGAAACACGGAGGCTAAAAACCAGAATAAATAGCTAACAGAGTTGAAAGATGTTGTCTCTGAATTTGAGATAGGAAGAAGTAGGATGGGGACTGATGACTGTCATTATAATCCTTGCAGTACTTTTTTTTAACTTTTAAATTCATGTATATGTATATGTATATATATATATGTGTGTGTGTGTGTGTGTGTATGTATATATGTATATAACTTTAATGAAAATAAGAATTTAAGATACGGCATAGCTCTTACTGAGCTCAGTTCAAAAAACATCCATAGGCCCAGACTGTGGTTCCAACTCCGGCTGCATATAAGAGTCGCCTGGAGAGTTTTATAACAATACCTTGCTTGGGTGCTCACCTAACCCCAAAGATTCTGATCTTATTGAGGTGAAGTCTGGGCATATAGGTATTTTTTAAACTCCTAGGTGATACTAATGTGTAGCCAGACTGGAAATCACAGCGCAAAATACCTCGGCGAACTGGAAAGCGGCCTCGGGTCTCCTTTCGGAGCCTGAGCTCAGCCTCTTTGTCCTGATCCATCAACAGACCCAAGAACCCCAAAGCCTGGATGAAGGTGGGGACCAAGCAGAAGGCTCAGTAGGACTTATCCTTTTCCAACCTGGCTGCCTGGAGCCCCACACCTGCCCTCCTCCCAGAATTCGGCTGGAGTCTTGATTCTCCCAAACACAGATCTAATTAATGCACATCCAGTAGGAAGGGAATGAAAAGGAGAAAAGACCAGTGGGAGACCCTGGAACAGAAGAATTATGGAAAAGCATAAGGATCTTTAAACCCATCGTGGTCTATCCAAGAAGAAGGAGAGCTTCACAGATCCCTGATCATATACACCCTGAAACTGTCCCACCCCAGTCTCTGCCCACATTTACACACGCACCTGTACGCATACGTGCAAACTCACCCCTGGCTTCCTGGCAGGGGTTGGCCCCCTGGCCCACCTCTGGGAGAACAGGTATGCAAGTGATGAAGCTGGCAGTGAGAGGGCTAGAGTAAGATAATTAAATAGTTTAAAAATCCCACTAGGGGATTAAAGACACAAAGGGAATTTTAAGGGTGTTTGGGAGACTGTTGTAAGCTAATGACCATTCAAGAAAAGAATCCAGTAACCTAGCAACAATCTACACCACCTTGAAGGAAGACCAGGTGCATCCAAGTGCCAAACACACCCAAGCCACAAACCCTGATAGTTAAAACGCAAGACAGTAGATATGGGGTCTGAATCTTGTTACATGAAGTCAGGGAGTTAAAAGTCCTTGAAGAGTAGCATTTCTGCATGTAGCCAAGACAGAAATATAAATGAAAGGGGAAAAAACTAGGTGAAAAGGGACATTACACTGAAACCTGAGATGAATTACCATATTTTAGTATACGTTACCACCCTTCTGCTAACATACACATGATTTAAATAGCACCATGACAGTCCCGGTTAAACCATATAGGGTCAAAGGAGGAACTAATGATGTAAGCCTTGACATCTGCCCAAGAATGAGGAAGAAGATGGTCTTCTCCCCCTCCCCACTTTTCTTTTGTTTATAAAAATAAAGTCCTCTCAGTCCTTGGGGCATAGGCTTCTCACCTGTCTGCTTGTGTCTCTCACAAGCGTCTTATGCTAATAAACTCACTCTTTGCCTGCAGCTCTGCCTCACGCTGAATTCCTTCTGCGATGAGACAAAAGAATCTGAGCTTCAGTAAGTCCTGAACCCAGGTGAGTGGTTTCAGTGAAAAGACAGTGGTTTGGAGCCCTCTCCTAGTCAGGGATCCTGGGGTTCAAGTCCCAATCCGATCTCTGGCTGGATTCGAGTCCCACCTGAGAAGCAGTGCAGTTGCAGCAGCATAGGAAGACACAAGCCAAGGGTTCTATACCATGCGCGCTCTACAAAGGAGCGCTCCTGGGCCTCCAAGGGCGGGGGAAATGCCGGTGCCTATAGTGTAATCCGACTGCCTGAGGCCATGTCACAGTTTTCTGGGAACAAAACCAATTAGGCATGACAGAGCTCAAAAGTGACCTCTGGGAGGCTTCCCTGGTGGTGCAGTGGTTGAGAGTCCACCTGCCCATGCAGGGGACACGGGTTCGTGCCCCGGTCTGGGAAGATCCCACATGCCGCAGAGCGGCTGGGCCCGTGAGCCATGGCCACTGAGCCTGCGCGTCCAGAGCCTGTGCTCCACAACGGGAGAGGCCACAGCAGTGAGAGGTCTGCGTACCGCAAAAAAAAAAAAAAGTGACCTCTGGGGCTTAGCAGCCGCAGGCAGCAACCAGCTGCCATTTGGAGCCAGGAGAGCCCTGCTGAAGGCTGGAGTGGTCACTCTGGGACTGGCCTCCTGCTTTAAGGCTGTTTACTCAGTCTCAGACCCTGAGGCCAAGAGGCTGCAGGGTTCAGAAGTTAAGAGCATGGCTATGGAGCATACCCCACCCTTGACCTTCACCCACATGCTCAGACCCCCACCTGCCCAGTGTGCCTGTGTGAACCAGGAGGCAGGCAGGTTTGCAGGCAGGAGCCTGAAAGGGCCTGGGCCTGAGAAACAGGACTCTTATTCTCAAGACAGCTGTGTGGCCAGGAACAAGTCACTTCACCTTTCTGGGACTCCAATTCTTCACCTGCAGGACGAAGGGGTGGGACTCAGCAGCCCTGAGCCCCTTCCTGAGCAAAGGTCTGTTCAACCAAATTTCTTACTTTTTTTCTTTTTCTACATAATATATTGAGTTAGTTTTTCAGGTACTGGTACTTTATTAGCTCTTCAAGTACCTCTGTATCTGTAAGCTACCACCAGCAGGCTACTGCTTACCAGCCACAAAACCCCAGTGGCACACAAAAGTAAACAATTCTAGCTCACATGGTGGTGCAGAGTGGCTGGTGCAGGCTGGCTCCCCAGGCGTCTGTAGATCTGCTGGGGGCTCTCTCTGGGATGCTTGGCTGGTACCTTAGCTAGGACAACATAGCTCCACACGTCTCTCATCCTCTTCCTCTCATCAACCAGCAGGTGAGCCCAGGCATGATCTTCCCAGGGAGAGAGCGAGAGGGCAAACCCAAACACGCAAGGCCTCTTGAGGTCCAGGCTGGAAATTATACTTCTGCCTTATGCTATTGGCCAAAGCGAGTCACATGACTAATCCCAGATTCAAGAAAAAGGAAATGAAATACACAAAGTTACATGGTAAAGGGCATGGATAAAGAGAGAGGGAAGAATCGAGGCCACTCTTATAGTCAAAGAATAGGAGCATTAATGCAATGGACCACAGCCTCTCTGGGAAAAGAGGAATGCCATCCAAGTCAGGTCAGTGGTCCACCCTGACCCTGAATGAGGTTTTGGTGGTATCAGCCAATTCTTACAAACATATAGGCTCTCCATCCCTCTGATGGCGTAGCCTGAGACAGAATGCTTGACTCCAGAATCCGTCATCTTTCTCTGCCCCAAATCTCACAGTCTGGATCTCTTGGAGTGCCTGAGTCCAGGGTAAGGAGGGTTACCTCAGGGACTGATGGATCAGGGAAGCAGAACCTGCTCAGGCTTGGGTCCTTTGAAGCCTCTCGGTGCCTGACTTGATTGGAAATGAAGATGATGGGCTTGATTTGGAACTGAGGAGGAAGATACAGCAAGGGAGGGTGGCCATACCCCCCAGGGGGGACTCCAAAGCTCACAAAACACCTCTCTGGCTTAGCAGAAAGGATCAAAGCCTGACCTCAGCCTCAGAAAACCCAACTACCAATCCTGGTTCTGCCACTCACCAGCCAGGGGCCTCAGGTAACCCATTCAGCCTCTCCAGGGCCTGTTTCCATATACTGGGAAATGCAGATGATACATTTCTCCTAAGCTTAAATGAGGCTGTCTACATGAAATGGGCTTTGCCAAGCACCACTGAATATCCTTCAAAGTCACATGACACCCACCTCCCACAGCAGCCCCAGGCGTCCATGCCCACCCAGCTCTGGGGTGGGAATAACATTTTCCATCCCCTCCCCAGACACTGCTGTCTTTCTGCTGGCATGGCTTTCAGGCCTAGTGTGGCTCCCACTGTTTCAGCACCCCAGAAAAGCCCTCTGCATTCACTGGTCCCACTGCAAACATTTGATTGCTGTTTTTTATTTCCAGCTCTCGGGCCGCCCTCCCCACCAGGCTGTGCCCCCTGGCTGTTCCACCCTTGGCTGATTTAGATTTGCCATCAGTATCTCTTGGCTTGATTCTTCTAGTCTGTCCCAGCAGGTTGGCCTCACACACCCACATTAAAGGTCAGCTCTTGGACCGTATTATGACTGAGCAGCTGGAGGAAGCCTCAGAAGCTGATTTCCCTTTCTCTAGCTACTAAATCATTCTCTTATCCACAAACTCCCAAGCAAGACCCCCGGCCCTAAAACGGGCTGTTCTCTATCACCTCAGACAATAGCATCTTTGAAAATCTCATCTGGACTCATCTCCCTGAGTGATCCCACCTCCCTGGAGACGACAAACCGCCAAATCCATTCTGTCGCTAAGTGACAACGCTCGCACTTGGAGGCCTCAGGAAAAGATGGGGCTGCGAGGGGCAGTGCCAGGGTCTCCCAAACCACACTTTTTTTTTTAACATCTTTATTGGAGTATAACTGCTTCACAATGGTGTGTTAGTTTCTGCTGTATAACAAAGTGAATCAGCTACACATATACATACATCCCCATATCTCCTCCCTCTTGCGTCTCCCTCCCTCCCTCCCTATCCCACCCCTCTAGGTGGTCACAAAGCACTGAACTGATCTCCCTGTGCTATGCAGCTGCTTCCCGCTAGCTATCTATTTTACATTTGGTGGTGTATATAAGTCCATGCCACTCTCTCACTTTGTCCCAGCTTACCCTTCCCCCTCCCTGTGTCCTCAAGTCCATTCTCTACATCTGCGTCTTTATTCCTGTCCTGCCCCTAGGTTCTTCAGAACCTTTTTTTTTTTTAGGTTCCATATATATGTGTTAGCATACGGTATTTGTTTTTCTCTTTCTGACTTACTTCACTCTGTAGGACAGACTCTAGGTCTATCCACCTCACTACAAATAACTCAATTTCATTTCTTTTTATGGCTGAGTAATATTCCATTGTATATATGTGCCACATCTTCTTTATCCATTCATCTGTCGATGGACACTTAGGTTGCTTCCGTGTCCTGGCTATTGTAAATAGAGCTGCAATGAACACTGTGGTACATGATTCTTTTTGAATTATGGTTTTCTCAGGGTATATGCCCAGTAGTGGGATTGCTGGATCATATGGTAGTTCTATTTTTAATTCTTAAGGAACCTCCATACTGTTCTCCATAGTGGCTATATCAATTTACATTCCCACCAACAGTGCAAGAGGGTTGCCTTTTCTCCACACCCTCTCCAGCATTTATTGTTTGTAGACTTTTTGATGATGGCTATTCTGACCGTTGTGAGGTGATACCTCACTGTAGTTTTGACTTGCATTTCTCTAATGATTAGTGATACTGAGCATCCTTTCATGTGTCGAACCGCATTTTTTTCAGCCATACAAGCAGCACCTGCTGCTCACCAGCTCCCCGCTAGCCTTCCCAGACCTGCTGGATGAGGCCACGGAGGGGATGAGAGGAAGGCCTATGACTCAGTCTAGACAGGGGCTAGAGCAGTGAGAGAGAAGGAGACCACTGTCCTGCCAGCCAGGCCAACTGACTGCCTTCATCCAAAGATGGGCACCTGTCATCAGGTGGCCTCTCGATCTCAACTGAGCCTCTTATTACCAAACTCTGAGAGGTGGGTCCTGTGCTCTCTTTTACCCCAAGATCAACAAATGACTTACTTCTGTCCTCCAGCTGACAAATATATATTGAACCCCTGCCATGTGACAAGTAGAGGTGGGACTGGGGGTAGTGCAACAGTGAACAAAACAGACAGAGTCCCTGCCCTCACAGAGCCCACTCCTGGGGAAGACAGATCATAAACAGCTGAAGTGAGCAATAATCAAAATCATTTCAGACTGTGAAAAATTCTGTCCAGGAAATAAATCCAGTGCTGTGATAGAGTCTAGAAGAGCAGGGATGTCTTCGTGATGGGTGGTCAAAAGGTCCTTTGAAAGGAGGATCCTTTGATATTTAAGCAGAGACCTGAAGGATAAGGGACAGGAGGAAGAGTGGGCAGAGGAGCTGCACATGCAAAGCTCTTGGTGTGTCCTAGGAAGCGTAAGAAGCGCCGTGTGACTAGAGCAGAGAGAAGGAAAAGGAAGGCAGGAAGAGCCAGGAAGGCAGGCCAGGCTGACTCACTCAGGGTGGAAAGTCACTACATGCTGGTTTTCTTTCAACTCAATGGAGGATTTTAAGCAGGGGGCTGACACAGTGTTTCGAAAAGATCTCTCCAGGGGTGTAGGGAAAATGCAGGTAAACGTTGAATCAGAACAGAGGAGGTTTAAAAAAAAAAAAATAGAACAGAGGAGGTTTAAGGTAGCCAGAAGGGAAGGCTCTCTGATAAACAGGACCTGCTGGAAAGGGACTTGCTGGAAATGTCTACTTTTTGGAAAAAACTTAAAAATAAGATGGAACCATCTATCTGAAATGATTTAAAATTGTCTTACCTTGGAACAATAGTTCCTACATGAGCTGTATCTCGGCTGAATTTTTCAATTATATAAAACAGAAAATATCTACCTATTTTGCCTCTTTTAATTGAGTAAGATAGTAAATTTTGGAAACATTGTAGGCATTATTCAAGCAAACTAACAGGTGTGTGTTGAGAAGTTTACTCCGAGCCAAGCTCTGTGGAAAATACAATTCTTTTTTTGAAAGCGGCCCCCTGTCTTCAAGGAGCTTACACTCTGATTTGGGGAGACATGACAAAATAACATAGAACATTAAATAACAATCTGGTACTGGACTTTCAATCCAAGACAAACAACAAAAGAAATATCATAAAGTTGTACATGAGAACTCACTAAATGGACTTTAAAGAAAATGTCCAGAACTGTTGGAGGTGTGGAGAAATCACATCTGGCCACACCTGGAGTGGCTGGCTCAGATGTGGGCTTTGGAGCCCCTACAAGGATGGGGAAGGCACTCTGGAGGGGGAATGGGCTGGACCAAAGCACCAACAATGGAAAGTACAGGGTGTATTTGGGAGAATCCTGTACACACTCCTGTCTAGTCACTGATGGTTGCAAACATATACCAAACACACGTGTGTTAGCATAAGCAGGGACAGATCTGGGTTTTGTGATATCTGAAGCTTACAATATTTTTGTGCCCTCTGCAAGAAAAAGGACACACAATAACTAATATAAAATTAGGTATAAAAGAGTACATTTATTTCAAATAAGGTAAAAAGTAATAGCAAGTTATTCTTGGAGCCTTAGAGATTCAAGACCTTTCTCCCCAAATCTCTCTCTTTTTTTTTTTTTGCGGTACGCGGTCCTCACTGTTGTGGCCTCTCCCGTTGCGGAGCACAGGCTCCGGACGCGCAGGCTCAGCGGCCATGTCTCACGGGCCCAGCCACTCCGCGGCATGTGGGATCTTCCCGGACCAGGGCACGAACCCGTGTCCCCTGCATCGGCAGGTGGACTCTCAACCACTGCGCCACCAGGGAAGCCCTCCCCAAATCTCTTTATGCTTCCATAGAAATTCCCCTCTCCACATAGAATATTCTTCAAATCCAAGTACCTCCCAGAACCTGGTGCCACAGCCTCATGAATTCCAGGTAAATCTGTCCCAGAGCACAAGCAAACCAGCCAGCGATTGACTTGGATTCAAGTTCGAGAGAAAAGGCAGCGTCAAGTCTGTGGAGTAGGCCCTGGAGAAGACCTTTGTGCCCTGCTGGCCAGTGAAACACAGAGGGCAGCCAGTGATGTGACCAGGCATATAAACACCTCTAGCTCACGTATGCATTCATGTTGTTAGTATGACCTCACAGGAACCCCACCTGAGCCCCCGGTGGGGCCAGTGGCTCATTTCATTTGCAGGAGCTGTGCCTTTGAGTAATGGCACCAAAGCTGGAGAGTTCAGCTGGCCTGGCGGGTCAAACATATAAATTCCCGGAGCATTTCTAGGTATCAGCGAATCAGTGCTCGTTCAAGCAAGCCAGGATCCAGGTTCTCCAACCACACATCCAGCTCTGCTGCTCCCAAAGTCTCATGTACACTCTGTGAACTGGGTTCCAAATCTGTAGGAGGAACCTTTTAGACTCCCCAACTATGGCTGAACCTCTACAGTTTCCACAGATGTGCCCCCTGGTACAGAGCAGAGCTGGGGAGGATGTAAGAGGATTTCCCCCAGTTGGAGACACTTACCACCTTTAAGTCACCATTAAAAGTACAGTGTCGGGCTTCCCTGGTGGCGCAGTGGTTGAGAGTCCGCCTGCCGATGCAGGGGACACGGGTTCGTGCCCCGGTCTGGGAAGATCCCACATGCCGCGGAGCGGCTGGGCCCGTGAGCCATGGCCGCTGAGCCTGCGCGTCCGGAGCCTGTCCTCCGCAACGGGAGAGGCCACGACAGTGAGAGGCCCGCGTAACGCATAAAAAAAAAAAAAAAAAAAAAAAAAAAAAAAAAAAAAAGTACAGTGTCATAGACTGTCTGCTCTAGAAAGAAACTCAGAGGTCATTCAGTAGAGTGGGTTGTAAATGTTTAGTTACCGCTTCTCTAAAAGGACTTTTATCTAGAAGGGCAAACAAGCAGGGCAAAGGAGTCTCTCCACATCACTCACATTCCTTATTCTTCTAGAGTACACTAAGTTGGGCACCAAGTGTCTAATCATGGTAGCTAAGGAGTCCAGTATGAATAACAGCCAGTTACTGAAGCACCGTCTCCCGCATCTCATCCCTTGGGTCACTGGGGCTGGGGCTTCATCTCCACATCTACCGTTGCTCCTTGCACAGAGAAGACCACCCTCCACAACTCGCTTCTAGGTTCACTCATCAAGACATACTTGACCACAGAGACCCACCCATGGCTATTCTCAAGGCCAAAGCACTGTCTCCAAAAGCACACAGCAGCCATCCAACCACCAGTACCGTTACCTTGGCAGGTGAGACAGGTCTCCACCCCTCACTGGCCGCTGCCAGCCCTGCTCTCCCAGGAAGGACCTCCCCAAGCCCAGATTCTCTCTCCTCTCCTCCCACACAACCCACCTCCAAACAAAACTTAGGCTGGGTAAGCTGGGACGAAGCGAGAGAGTGGCATGGACTTATATATACTACCAAACGTAAAATAGATAGCTAGTGGGAAGCAGCCGCATAGCACAGGGAGGTCAGCTCGGTGCTTTGTGACCACCTAGAGGGGTGGGATAGGGAGGGTGGGAGGGAGATGCAAGAGGGAGGAGATATGGGGATATATGTATAGCTGATTCACTTTATTATAAAGCAGAAACTAACACACCATTGTAAAGCAATTATACTCCAATAAAGATGTTAATAAATAAATTAATTAAATTAAAAAAATAAAACAGGTTGGGGGAGAGTGATCCACCCTGTGCACGACCTTTTTTGTCCTGAATCTCAAATGCTGTTAACAAACCCCTAGGGCCAGGAGACCAGAATTCCAGATTATGGGAGGAAAAATCCTCACCTCATTCTTTGGAATCTTTCATGAGAGCCAGAACAAAGTATGAATTAATAAATAGAGTAGTTAATGCATCGATGGATTATCCCACCACACAAACGACATAAATAAAAGCAGGGCTTTTCTAGCAAAGAGAGTCAGTGTCCTATGCCCCCATTACCCGGCCCTATGATCCCTGAGGGTCAGTGGTTTGAAAACTACTAAGTATTACATCACCCCACCCCCACTCACACACTTCATTTCACACACGAGGAAATGGGAGTGGCTTGCCCAAGGTCAGCCAGCTAGTCAGACTCTGAGGAAAGCAAGAGATCCCCTTCAGCACTAACAGGATCTGTCATTTGACAGCAGCCCCCATACCCCAGCACAAGCCCCTTTTCCCTCAGCAGCTACTACAGAGAAGGGCCTCCTTTACCCTTTAAATCAGGGGTCCCCAGCCCCCGGTGCTGGTCGGCGGCCTGTTAGGAGCCAGGCCACACAGGAGGTGAGCAGCGGGCAAGTGAGTGAAGCTTCATCTGCCGCTCCCCATTGCTCCCCATCACTTGCAATACCGCTTCACCCATATCCCCCAACCCCCGAACCCCACCATCCGTGGAAGAATCGTCTTCCACTAAACTAGTCCCTGGTGCCAAAAAGGTTGGGGACGGCTGCTTTAAATGACTGTTTAAGGGATTTTTTTTTTCATCTGCTGGGGGTCTAAGCCTTTCAATTCTGAGTCTTCTGAATAATTGGAGGCAATCAGGGGCTGAATGGGACGGGTTTTCTGCCCCAACTCACCTGGAAGAGGTCAGATTGAAGGGTGCGCAAGACACTCCAGGGATTGGCCAAGCAGAACCTCTCTTCTTAAGCTGTCAGAAATTCCACCAAGGGCTGGAAGATGTTTACTTAATATGAAACATTGCTCCTGGAGGAGGGGAAGGAACCTGTATCGAGAGACCGATGCAACCAAATGTTGACAGGATCTATGGTGTCTGAAAATCATTGGTGGGATGCCTAGAATTCTTAATACAAATTTCAGAAAGTCTGAAGCCATCTGGGTAACAGGGATGAATTTAAAACGAAATAAATATTTTGCTTTTGAGAAAACTGAATCATGAGGACGCTTTCACGTGGCGAAAGAGTATCAGTCAGGACAGTCTATGATATGCCGCAGTAACAAATAAATCCTGAAATTTTAATAAGATTAATCTCAGTCCTAAAGGTTTACCATAACAAAGATTTATTTCTCATTCACAAAAAATCGGCCACATGTCAGGAGGCCCTTCTCCATCTTGCAGCTATGTCCTATGGACACATGTTCTTCAACATAAGAGAAGAGAGAGATGAAAAAGTCACATGCATCTTAACTGCCTCCCCGTGGAAATGACTCCCATCACTTCCATGTGGTCCATTGGAAAGAACCAGGCACATGGCCCCAGTATAATTACAAGGGATGCCAGTGCATGTAGGGAACACATGGATATTTGATGAGCTCTAACTATCTCAGCCACATCGAACTCCCAGCTTCTGCCCAGATGTCTGATCTTTCACCCAGGGCCTTGAGCTCCTTACCCCTAAATATCCCATTCATTTCCCTTTGGGCCAGAGCTGTTGTCAAACATGGACTAAAACACATGTCCTGACAGGCTTGTCTAAGCTCAGGTTTCGCAAAAGCACAAGCCAGAGAGTCATCAGAGGAGAGTGTGACTTCTACTTTCTGAGGTCCCTCACAGTAACAGCACATCCAAAAAGGCTAGAAAATTGTGATTCATGATACTTTGCTCATGTAACAAACGTTTATGGAGCATTCACTATGTGCCAAGCACGGTGCTCCCTGCTGAAGGTAAAGCAATGACTCAACAGACACGGTTCCTGCTCTCAGAGAGCTTACAGTCTAGTGGAGAACCATTCACATCACTTCACAAACGTGACGGTAAGCTGAAGTGTGTGCTATGAAGGGAGAGAACAGGGAGCCATGGTAGGATATAATCTCGCCTGGGAGGGTCAAGGAAGATTTCTCTGAGGAAGTGATGTTTAAGCTGAGCTCAGAAGGATGAGGAAGGGGAACTGAGGCAAAAGGTACAAGGTGAAGGAAAAGTGTTCCAAGGGTGAAGGCACAGCACATGCAAAGGCCCCAAGGAGGGAGGGAACACAGAGTCTCTGAGGAGCTTCAAGGTGGCCAGGGTAGCTGAAGCTCAGAGGGCAGGAGTGCCACTGGGTGTCACAACCCCAGAGGACATAATTCATGTGGAAAAATGTGTTTTATTTTTAAATGAGATTTTTGTTTCAAGATTGCTTCAGTGCGGGGTGGCTAGAGTTTGGCACTGGCTCTTGGGTCTGTGGATCCTTCCTGGCGTTGGCACTACGTGGTTCACGATCAGCACCCCCTGCTCCTACACAGCCTTCTCACCAGAGTTCAGGGTCCAGCCACACCCTCAGCAAAACTTCCAAAGAAAACGTGCAGGGAAAGATCCAAACTTACTGGGAAACTAAAACTGTGCAATTATAAAAGACACCCTTCATATCATCAAATGCCTCAGACGCCTCAAATCCCATAAACATCTCTTCAGGAAAGAAATGGTTAAAAGAAAGAAATTAGGGGTGAGCAGTTTCGCAGCAGAGGCCAAATATAAAGGGGTGCTCCAATGGCCCAGAAGACAAGAGGGCCTGAGCATAAACTAAGGGGGACCTGGCCTGGCTGATGAGGACCCTGAACTTGGGAGTGCCACCCCCAGGCTAGGGTCTGGCTCTAGGGGCACCTCACTCTCTAAGGGGTCCCAAAGGCCCTGGGTCTCCCTGTCCCCAACCAGACTTCATGGCCTATGACTCTGGTAAGCTGTCCCCTGCCTAGATTTCTGCTTCCCCTCATCCCCGACCCTGCTGCCCCTCTCCTTCCCAGCTCCAGCCACTTCAGACCTTTCCCAGTTCCTCACAGCTTCTCAAAGGCTCTTCCCTGGCCCAGAACATCCCTTCCTTCCCTCCTCCTCCCTCCTTCAACTCAGCCTTCTCCTCTCAGGAGACCGTCCCTGACCCTCAGACAGGGGCAGGTCCCCCATGCTCTGCCCCCCAGCACCCTAGCATTCCTGCTCTTCACCCCATCACAATGCAATAAGGACCCTTTATAGTGATCACTTCTTCCCTCTCGGACTGCAAACTCCCCCAAAGCAGCACCCACTTCTACATGGGCCACCACTGTCTCCCCAGTGCCCACACAGTGCCCGGCACATAGCGGGGGCTTAACCAATAATTCCTGCGTGAATGAACGATCCAACTACAGAACTAGGATTTAGGTTTCTCAAAACCAGGAGTTTGTGTCTAATTTATTCAAGGCTACATCCCCAGCACCTAGAACAGATATTTGTGGAATGAATGAATGACCTTCTGAGCTGGAAAGGACACCTTAAATGCCTTCATTTTACAAGTGAAGAAATGGAGGTCCAGAGAAACCAAAGACCTGCCCACGTTTTCACAGCTCAAACAGCCGGGCTGGGCTCCGGGTGCCAAGAAGTGAGGTCATCTGTAACACTCTGCCCATCCCTCTTTTTTTCCGAGGAAAACACGCACAGGTATTAGTCCTTTCCAGAAGCAGCTGCCCAAAGTATTTATGTAGATGTGAATGAATCTATTTGTTTATTCCCTGCCCTACTCTCAAAAGAACTAGAGGCAGTTTGCCCACTGTAGCTCACGGCAAGTCTGTATTTTCCAAAGTCTAGAACAAAACGTGAGCAAAAACAACCTGTTCCAGAAGGAGGGGAGACAGCACCTTAAGCAGAACAAGTTTCCTTGGCCAGAGCACAAAAGCTCCAACAGAGAGGGTTTTCCCTGTAATCAAATTACCAAACTTAGTGACTAAGAGGAATAGAACAGATGTGGAAGATTTCAGTTTTGCTGAAGGATGTGGCACAGTGTCTCAAGGAACTGAATTTGCAAAATTCTTGCGTAAGAACGGCATCACGTGGAAGAAAAATCTGGCTGTGGGACCACAGATGGGGGCGATGCTGACAGCCAAACCCTCCAAGTGATGTCAAGGTCATTGACACAAATGTTATCCGCCTCCTGATCTGCAAGGGGCAGCAGACAAGCGCCTTGAGGAAGCTGCAGCCACGGTAAGAATAAAACACCATCTATTTCTATACAGCAGTTAACTTTCTAAAGCCCTTTCAGCCACACCATCTTATCTGATCCTCGCCATGGAAAGTAGAGGCTCAGAAAAGGTAAGTGATCTCTCAAGGTCACCAAGCAAATGAGTGGCTGAAGCCCAGCTCTGTGGTCCACTGCTTCCCGCCCACTCATGGTCGTAATAAGGATTGAGGGAGTGGCTCGTTGTGGGAAGGACATTTAACTCTTCCAGGAAACGAGAGCATCATATTTTTTAATGCCACATGGCACTAACTGCTAACCTGACAGATCAATTAGTCCCCCTAATGAGCATGTTTTCAGTGATCATTTCTTACAGGGGTTCAAGTGGACCAAGGTAAAGAGGAAAGAAAGCACAGTGGCTCATCTCTGAATCTAACCACAGATGCTTCTCTAAAGAGCCCGATGTTTTTCCTGAGCAATGCCCCTCCCATGAGTCCCAGGAAATAGGTGCAGTCATATCCAAACTGAACTCCTATGCTTTTCCCCCAAACCTGGCTCCCATACATGACAGATGCCACCACCAGATGTTATAAACCAGAAGCCTCAAGTCATCCTTGACACCTCGCTCCCCTCACCCCCCAAATCCAACCCAGTGCCAAGGCCATCTGACCTCCCAACTACTACCCATATCCACCTTCCTTGCCCCATCTCACTCCCTGCACCTCAGTTCAAGCGATCATCAAGTTTTGCTTGAGATGATTCCAGCCGTTTCCCACTGCTCTCCTCATTTTCCTTCTCGCGCCCTCCAATCTCTCCTCCACACTGCAGCCAGAACGAGCACTTGAAGATGCAAATTTGGACACGTCACTCCGCTGCTTAAAATGCTTCCGTAACTCCCACTGTACCCAACATGGGCAACGAGGCCTGGTGAGGCGCCTGCCTGCCTTTCTGGCCTCTCCATCACCACCGCCCCGCTCCACTCTCCAACCTCCAGACACACGGACCTTCTCTCTGCTCCTTGTTGAGGCTACATCTCTCCCACCTCAGGGCCTCCATGTGTCCTGTTCCCACCATTCTCTGTCCCCACATATCTCTACCGACCAGATTCCTAGCTATCCTTCAAAGCTCAGCTCAAATGCCATGTTCCAAGGAAACCAGCCTTCCTCGTGGCTGGGTCAGATCCTCCTGACAGACACGATCATAGGACCGCGTGTTTAGCTTTTCCAGCACCTATCACGATTTAAATCAAATCACACTCCATGACAATGGCCCGTGTTCATTCAGTCGCTACTTTATTCCTAGCAACCAGAACGTCACCTGGCACGTGATAAGAACTCAGTAGATGTTTACTGGGAAATATTTTAATGAATGAAGCCCAGACACGGTAGATGGGGAAACGGAGTCTCATTCAGATGAAGGACCTTGACCAAGGACATGAAATCTGCCAGGATTAGGCAGAACATGGGCATCATCCAACCCCTGGAGATATATCTGGGGATTATACCCTCCTGAAATTAAGTGAAATGTTTCTATTGAACAGGATTG
Source organism: Phocoena phocoena (assembly GCF_963924675.1). Taxonomy (NCBI): domain Eukaryota; kingdom Metazoa; phylum Chordata; class Mammalia; order Artiodactyla; family Phocoenidae; genus Phocoena; species Phocoena phocoena. The sequence goes on along the minus strand of NC_089219.1, from coordinate 137,216,212 downwards.
AAAGTTGAGGGAAGGAAACTCCAAAACACACACAATGTCAGGCCTAGTGGTGAGAATGGCTGTCAAGGGAGGGCCCAGCTCTCCATTTCTTCTCAATTATCCACCCAATTAAGGCTCAGTAGACCTAGGAAGAGTCAGAAGCTGTAGCATTCAAGAAAGTAAAACTGCAGCTTTGGGCCTCCAGTGGCACAGAGGAGGCAGGCAGGAGGGTAACCCCATCCTGGTTATAAAGTTGATTGGGCTCCCTCAAGCATCATCAGCTCCTTAAACATTTACTAAGGGCCAACCATGTTCCTAGCTGAATATCTGGATGAAAAGCACAGTCTTTGGCCTTATGGAGCTCTGTATCTAGAGAAGAAACAGATCTGTAAACACTTCACTACAGTTTAGTAATTAAGTGTTAGAATTGTTACCGAGTCCAAGCTCATACTGCTCCCCACACAACAGGCCAATAAATTGAGAGACAGACGGATGGGGCAAGGAATGGCAACTTTATTCAGAAAGCCATCAGACCGAGAAGATGGTGGACTAGTGTCCCAAAGAACCATCTTGCCTGGGTTTGGATGCTAGTGCTTTTATAGAACAAAGAGGGGGAGGTGAGAAGGTAAAGTAAAAAAGGCAGTAAGTTGTTGCAAATATTTCCTAGTTACAGCCAGACTCTCTAGGGGATGTGTTAATTTCTTCCTTCCTGCAACCATTCACAGGTGGGCCTGGTTAGGATGTTTCCTGTGAGCTAAACAAAGGTATTTTAACTTAACATTCAGGCATGAGAAGCAGGGTCCCCGGAGGTGGGCCGTCATGATACTTTAAGCTATAGGCAACATCCCTTCAGTGATTAACTTGTAGCAAAAAGCAATAGAATAAAAAGGTCAAAGTAAAAGAAACAGATCCAATATGGAGTCAGATTTGTTCCCCCCATCACAGAATAAAGGTATGTCTCAAGTGCCGTGAGTGCTCAGAGGAAGGACAATTGACCTCTGGGGGTAAGTCAGGGAAGGGGCTGCTCAGAGACAGTGCCACTGAGAGCTGCATCAGGCCCAGAAGAAAAGTACATCCCATAGGCAGCCTATGCCCACCACAGCCTAGGGCAGCATCAGTTGTCCTGCAGTGACACACGGAAACAAAAAACCCAGAAGAACAATGATTGTCCCCAAGGTGGTCCTTCAAGTAGCCAAACCAAGACCAGAAAACTGTGGTGACTCCTCTTCACATCCAGAGAGCTGAAGGAGGAGTGAAATGCCACCAAGAGGAAGAAACTTGAGGGTAGAAGTCAGGAGGGCAGCAAGTCTTAGAACACAGAGCCACTGGTCCAGGGTTGCCCGTCCACATGCTACATTGGGCTGGGTAGTGTCCCCCCCACCCCGCCCAGATTCATGTCCATCAGCGACCTCAGGCTGTGACCTTATTTGGAAATAGGGTCCTTGCAGATGTAATCAAGTTAAGATGCAGCCATACTGGATTAGGGTGGGCCCGAATACAATGATTAGTGCCCTTATAAAGAAACACACAGATGCATAGGTGGCAATAGAGGCGGAGATTGGAGTGATGCATCTACAAGTCAAGGAGCGCCAAGGATTGCTGGCATCCACCAGCAGCTAGCAAGAGGCAAGGAAGGATTCTCCCTTAGAGCCTTCAGAGGGAGCGTGGCCCTGACGACAACTTGATTTCAGACTTCTGAGTTCAGAGCATAAATTTCTGTTGTTCTAAACCACTTAGCTTGTGGTAATATGTTACGGCAGCCCTAGGAAATTAAACTGGTACCTAGAGACCAAACATATAAAGCAATGAGGTGAGCCAGCGTGACAATCAGAAGTGGGCCCCAAAGTGGACCCCACTGCAGAGCACTGCCTGGGGCAGCAGTTACTCAGTACTAGCCAGTTGCTGCCAAGAAGCAGTGATGTTGCCAAGTATGCCAATTTTTTCTAGAGAAGGAATAAAATCCATACTTTTACATGAAACCTCTAACTTTCAAATGTTAGCTCTAATGGTTTAAACATTTGTTTGATTCATTCTTTTTTTTGCTTTTTGGAATCAGTGTAGGCCAGAAAAGTTCAGACCAGCCTCCCCATTTTGCAGATAAAGAAACTGAGACCCATGAGACAAGGTGATTTATGTCTTAAGTGAGAATCAGGGGTGAAACCCACATTGACATCTACTGCGCTGCAGCCCTGCCGTCTGCCGTCTGCCCCACCACTGCCTTCTCTCCCCACTGGAGAAGCAGACATTGGCTTGCCCTGCTCAAGATACACATCCCTCATGAAAGGGGCTGACTCCTGAGCTGGAGGAATGGGCACAGACCAAAATATGCCCTCATTGACCCAGCTGTCATGGTGTCCAGCGGTTCCTCCCAGTCTGGGTTCCCAGCAAGAAGTTATATGTGTTCACAGTAAAGTCCTCAGCCACAGAGAGAGAAAGGGATGGGTTGGGGTCTGAAGAGGCATGAGACAGTGGTGGTGGAGACTGGACAGGAAGGGCATTTTACAAGTGTGACATCTACTTGGCAGCATCTGTGATGCTCCAGCAGCAGGTGTTTCCCACCAGGTTATGGGGCAGGCTGGATAGACAGAGGGAGCTGTTCTCAGCAGTGAGCACAGAGACATCCCAGCAGCTCCAGCCAGTTACTGGGGGAGAAGGGGAGGGGCAGCAAAACTGTGCTAATGAGATGTCAGGGCAGACAGGCCTGGAATCACGTCAGAAGTGTGTCTCCGACTCTCTCAAGAATTCCATGCCTGACTTCAGACTATACTACAAAGTTACAGTAATCAAGACAGGATGGTACTGGCACAAGAACAGAAATATAGATCAATGGAACAGGATAGAAAGCCCAGAGATAAACCCATGCACATATGGTCACCTTATCTTTGATAAAGGAGGCAAGAATATACAATGGAGAAAAGACAGCCTCTTCAATAAGTGGTGCTGGGAAAACTGGACAGCTACATGTAAAAGAATGAAATTAGAACACTCCCTAACACCATACACAAAAATAAACTCAAAATGGATTAAAGACCTAAATGTAAGGCCAGACACTATCAAACTCTTAGAGGAAAACATAGGCAGAACACTCTATGACATAAATCACAGCAAGATCCTTTTTGACCCACCTCCTAGAGAAATGGAAATAAAAACAAAAATAAACAAATGGGACCTAATGAAACTTAAAAGCTTTTGCACAGCAAAGGAAACCATAAACAAGACCAAAAGACAACCCTCAGAACGGGAGAAAATATTTGCAAATGAAGCAACTGACAAAGGATTAATCTCCAAAATTTACAAGCAGCTCATGCAGCTCAATATCAAAAAAACAAACAACCCAATCCAAAAATGGGCAGAAGACCTAAATAGACATTTCTCCAAAGAAGATATACAGACTGCCAACAAACACATGAAAGAATGCTCAACATCATTAATCATCAGAGAAATGCAAATCAAAACTACAATGAGATATCATATCACACCGGTCAGAATGGCCATCATCAAAAAATCTAGAAACAATGAATGCTGGAGAGGGTGTGGAAAAAAGGGAACACTCTTGCACTGTTGGTGGGAATGTAAATTGATACAGCCACTATGGAGAACAGTATGGAGGTTCCTTAAAAAACTAAAAATAGGGCTTCCCTGGTGGTGCAGTGGTTGAGAATCTGCCTGCCAATGCAGGGGACATGGGTTCGAGCCCTGGACTGGGAGGATCCCACATGCCGTGGAGCAACTGGGCCCATGAGCCACAGCTACTGAGCCTGCGTGTCTGGAGCCTGTGCTCTGCAACAAGAGAGGCCGCGGTAGTAAGAGGCCCGCGAACCGCGATGAAGAGTGGCCCCCCTCGCCGCAACTAGAGAAAGCCCACGCACAGAGACGAAGACCCAACACAGCCAAAAATAAAAAAATAAAATTATTTTAAAAAGAAACTAAAAATAGAACTACCATACGACCCAGCAATCCCACTACTGGGCATATACCCTGAGAAAACCATAATTCAAAAAGAGACCACAATGTTCACTGCAGCACTATTTACAATAGCCAGGACACGGAAGCAACCTAAATGTCCATCGACAGATGAATGGATAAAGAAGATGTGGCACATATATACAATGGAATATTACTCAGCCATAAAAAGAAACGAAATTGAGCTATTTGTAGTGAGGTGGATGGACACAGAGTCCGTCATACAGAGTGAAGTAAGTCAGAAAGAGAAAAACAAATACCGTACGCTAACACATATATATGGAATCTAAGAAAAAAAAAAGTGGTCATGAAGAACCTAGGGGCAAGACGGGAATAAAGACACAGACCTACTAGAGAATGGACTTGAGGATATGGGGAGGGGGAAGGGTAAGCTGGGACGAAGTGAGAGAGTGGCATGGACATATATACACTACCAAACGTAAAATAGCTAGCTAGTGGGAAGCAGCCGCATAGCACAGGGAGATCAGCTCAGTGCTTTGTGACCGCCTAGAGGGGTGGGATAGGGAGTGTGGGAGGGAGACCCAAGAAGGAAGAGATATGGGAATATATGTATATGTATAACTGATTCACTTTGTTGTAGAGCAGAAACTAACACACCATTGTAAAGCAATTATACTCCAATAAAGATGTTAAAAAAAAAAAAAAAAAAGAATGCCGTGCCTGTTTGGACAGGTTTTGGCTTTCCTATCCACGTTCTGAAAACTCTGGGAAATGAGGAGAGAGGCCTTTTCAATTCTGTTTGGACAGTGCCTGGTATGGCACTGAATGTCAACAGCTCCAGTAAGGGGCTCCTCTGTGCCAGTTAAGGTAATGTGCCAATACCAAAACCACACACACCCAGACCTCACACCCTCACACTCCAAGCAGCATCTTCCCTTGTCTGGTGGGGAAGCTTCTTGGGAGAACGGCAGAGAAAGGAAGACACTGCTTTGCTTTGCCTTTTTTTGTGTGTGTCCTTTGACAAGATGCAAAAGAACTTTTGCTAAAAGTTTTTCATGAAGACCAGAAATGACATTCACAGCATTGCTTGGCTCTAGCAAGCCTGTGATACCATGTAGTTCAACAGCCCTGGCCTCCCACCCTGGCTGGTCCTCACAGAGCTCCGTGAGGCCGGGCCCAAAGCAGACGGGGGCAGGGAGAGGTCTGTGACTTCCACAGGACCTCTGGCTGCTATAGATGCTTTCATGACAGGGTGGCTTGCTGAGACCCCCCTCCTCCCAGACACACACACACATCCACACGCACAAACACGCTGGCCGCACAGTAACTATTAAAGACGAAAAACAGGGTTAGGTCCGAAAGGATGGCAGCTCCTGTGTTAAAACATGAGTGATAGGCAGAGGCACGCCTCTCTACTAAGCCCTCATCCCCCTGGCATCTGGAGCCTGCTATTTGCATAAGTAAATGGCAGCTCATTAAGAACACATTAGTCGCTCTGTAACCATGTAAGGAAACCCACCCACTGAACCCTAAGCCACTGGAGATTTCTCTAATTCAGTTTCACAGCCTTGGAGGCATGAAGCAGAACAGTCTTCTGCAGTCTGTCTGTCCAACCAGAAGAGGAAGAATAGACCCTTATGGAAACACAGAAGAGACTTAATATTTGTTGAAGAATGAACGATGGTAGGCCAGCTTTGCAAGGGGCAAATCTTACTAAAACTAGAGGAACGTTTGAACCACACTGGCTTGGAGAAGCGTTTCTCCCCGTGTCTAGCCACCCACTAAAAGCCTGAGGATGGTAATTACAAATCACCCGTTAGCTTTTCCGACATTTGGCCGTATGATGACTCTGATTCAGGGGATCACAGGCAGAGCCCAGGAATCTGGAGTTTTGAAATGCCTCCCAGGGATTCTTATTTACTCCCCTGTTTGAGAACCATTGCACCTGAGCCTTCCAGGAGCTTGTCAGAAATGCAGAGTCTCAGGCCCCATGAAGCCCTGTGGAGTCAGAACCTGCATTTTAACAAATGCCCTGGGAATTCTTTGGCACCAATCTAGAGGCCGTCCAGGCGGCCTCTGTGTGAGCTGGGTAGGCCCTCTGACAGCCAAGCAGACTCCTGTTTGAGACCTGCCAGGGGTGGCCCGTCACCAGGTGTGTGGCCCTTTGGTCACAGCCTCAAGTCTCCACATCACCCTCCTACAGGGCACAGAGGTTGTACTCAGTGGCCCACCTCAGAGGTCCTGGTTCACAGTGCAGACCTAAGTAATCCTCCTCTTTCACCATATGTAGACCCAGAAGCAGGGCTGCCCTCAGAAGCGCAGGCTGGAAGCCCGGGAGTAGCAGGGCCTCGAGCTCATGTCTCTGCTACGGTGTGTGTCCCTGCCACGTGGAACAAAACAGCAGGAAGCCCCAGGGCCAGCAAATCTCAGGATGGACTGGGCCCAGGCCCAGCAGTGACTGGGAGGGCCTCTTCCACCCTCAGCAGCCACTCAGGGAGGGTGGGCAGGCTCAGAGCATTTGTGCCTGTCTCCGGTGCCCTCCAGAGCCACCAATGGTTTGATTATTCCAGGCAGGCTGCCCAGGGGTGACCAAGCTAATGACTTTTGTGCAGTCAAAGAAGCAAGGCCCTGTGTCTGCCAGGGCAGCAGCTGCCCCCTCCTCTTCACACCAGCCCTAACTCACGTCTGCCTCCGCACCAGGGCCATCAAGGTCATTGTGGGTTTTCTCAAGTGCCTGCCCCTTTCACCGTAGGCAGGACCGCCCCCCACCCAGAGGATCAGAACAGAGTAGGGGAGTGAGACACACAAGGCAGAGACTCCCAAAACCATGCAAGTGCCAATTGTGGGAGTATTTTTAGCCCTGATCCCTCTGGAAAAGCATCTCATGAAATCCTCTTCTGTCAGCACTCTCTCCCTCCCCTGGCCCAGGAGGGGCGAGCGTTGCCTTGGTAACCACAGTGTGGATCTGCTGCTTTGGGGACACCTGAAACCCGCCCACAGGTATCAGCAGAGGGACCCCAGAAACCTCACATTCGGGCTCTGGCCTCCTTTCCCTGTGCAGAGTCCCCAGGGAATGGGGCCCCCATGGCTCCGGGATCCAGGAAGCCCATGCAGACGTCACAGGGGCCTCCGTAGGCAACGCTGAGACTTCGGGTTTTCAAAGATGCCCAAGCCACGGTGAAGACAACATGCAGTGCCTGCCTCAGCTCCAGTCTTTAAATTTTCATGAAATCCCTGCTTGCTTAAGGCCAGCCCCTCAGCTCGTTGGGGGGTTAATTATTCTTGCGAGGTGATTCTGCAGGGAGCAGGGCTCAGACAGGAGTAGGCCTTGTCTATCCCCTTCTCCTCACTCTGCTTTTTGAAGACCTTCATACTTTTTCCTTGAAAGGGGCTGGGGGCAAGGGGCCAAGTGTTGCTCCGAGGCCCAGAATTTTTCTCAGTGGTGTTTATTCCTTCCTTATTGCTTCTTTGCGCTCCATCAGGCGCCTGGTAAATTTCGGCCCTAAATCTCCGGTTCATTGCCCTTACGTAGCATTGCACCTCTCCACAGTAATGAACTGGGGATGGTGCACATCGGCTGTTAGTTAACTTGCAGCACAGGGAGGAAATGCCCGAACCCGGAACAGACAGGCATGAATGCTCCTGGGGCAAAGCAACGGCAGGTTCCGATGTGCATTTAGCCGTGTGATCAGTTGAAGAAGAAATCGTCACTGTCCGCATGCAATTAGTTACAGCCTGTTTTTGAGGGCCTGAGTCATAAAATGTACTAACAGAACAAACCACAGAACCTCCAGTAATCACACTGATTCTCTTTTATTCTTCCACGATGAAAATAGCTCTACTGGATTTTCTTCATGGTTATATAAATAATACCTGCTTATTGTAAACAAAAATTTAAACAGTGCATAAATGTGTCGGGGAATAAAGTCAGGATCGCTTGCCACTCAGACGTTACCACTGCCTGCTTTTGATGAGCGGTCTTCACACTTCTTGCATACATACACGTGCAATTTTCCATAGATGGAATTGTTTCATGCGCACTGCAGTTTTCTTTCTTTCTCTTTGTCACAGTGTGTTTGTGAGTTTATCTTGCCATCTCCTCACCTGACCTCCCTGCCCAGGTACCTAATGTTAGTAGCCCATCCTATCGTCCAGGCTCAGATATGACTTGAAGGCATCCTCTCCTACATCAGGGAACCATCTCCCCACACTCCCATAGCTGGGGCCAAACACTATTTCAGTCTCTCTTCAACATCTCAGGGAAAGTGACCTTGTAAAACCCTAGGTCACTTCTCTGCTAGAAATGGTCCAACAGCTTCCCATCTCTCATCAAGATAAAAACAAAGACTCTGGACTTCCCTGGTGGTGCAGTGGCTAAGAACCCGCCTGCCAAGTTCAAGCCCTGGTCCGGGAAGATCCCACATGCCGTGGAGCAGCTAAGCCCGTGCGCCACAACTACTGAGCCTGCACTCTAGAGCCTGTGAGCCACAACCACTGAGCCCGCATGCTACAACTACTGAAGCCCGTACGCCTAGAGCCCGTGCTCTGCAACAAAGAGAAGCCACCGCAATGAGAAGCCCACACACCACAACAAAGAGTAGCCCCCGCTCGCTGCAACTAGAGAAAGCCCACACGCAGCAACGAAGACCCAACGCAGCCAAAAATAAATAATTAAATAAATAAATTCAAACAAGCAAATAAAAAAATAAAACAGAGGCTCCGAAGTGACCCACGAGGTCCTGTGTGATCCTCCCCTCTCTCCATATCATCTCCAACCAGTCTCCCTTTTGTACCCCCTGCTCTGGCCCTACTGGCCTCCCCACCACAGGGCCTTTGCACCTGCCATTCCCTCTGCCTGATCCATTCATTTTCCACACATCCAAAAGGCTCATTCCCTCACCTCCTTCCAATCTTCAGTCTAATATCAGCTTCTCAGTGAGGCCTTTATTTGCCACTCCATTCAAAACTGTACAGCCTTTCCCCCAACATTCCTTTCCTGTCCCTTGTTTTTCTCCAGACACCTATCTCCAGCCAACATGCCACACATTTTACTTACTTATGAGCTGGGTCACCCCACCAGGAGGTAGACTCAATGAGGACAGGGTTACTGATTCTGTCGGTGCACTGCTGTATCTCCAGCACCCACCACAGGTAAGGACTCAATAAATATTTGTTGAATGAGTGAATCATGAGATCTTTAGGTTTGAGCAGGGGGCCTGGGTAATCAGCAAGTGCTTCAGTAGTTGCAAGTTTCTCCTACAGCTATACTTTCAAGGTCAAACGGTTTCATGAGCCTTGCTGTTCGTAAGAGCAGGCACATGCCTTTTAATTCCTGGGGTGTGCTCTCTGCTTCCTTGATCCCAGAAGCAACAGGTTGCTCCTCTCCAGCTGAGTTAACAGTCCAGATGTTCCAACATGGGCTCCACACAAAATCTGGGGAGACCCCTGCCCCTGAGTCCTTGGAAGGGCCTTGAACTTCCCCAACAGTGTTCCTAACTTGAACCCCTCCTTCCCACCCCTCCCGTGGGTATGGCTTTCATGGCTTTCTGTGAAAGCTGGACAGTCTTTCAGCTCAGCCTTGGCTGTGGGCTGCTCTCTGGTGGTCCCCAACACGGGCATCCTGGACTCTTGACCAACACTGCAGTTCACTGCATCCCCTCCTGTTCCCTGACTGCAGAGGCTGACCCAGAAATGTCAGCCTCCTTCCTAGGGCACCAGGGAGGTGCCTGGAGCAGACAGCTTGAGCCTGTGGTTGCTTGGTTTGTCTTATGTTTTGGTTTGTGTCGTTGTTTTACTATTGATGATTATTATATAATATGGACTGTCTTTTAAAAGCTTATTACTTGGATAATCTATGTAAGGCAATACATGTATAAAAATTCAACTTCCTTTGAATTGTAATCTGTTCTACATTTAACTTGTGGGAAGTGGCAGGAACAGGGTATGGTTAGGGAGACAACTAATCAAGGTCTCTCCTGCCCTTGGTTTGAGACCTTTTGACATTTGGTCAGAGAGTCTGCCTATGGGAACACACACACACACAAAGACATACACACACACAGCATTCACAACCCATATGGCAGGAGCCTGAGTGCCAAGTTCTGTCTGGCAAAAGACTGTCTACTTCCACTGCCAAAGCATATCCAGGATCAGAGTCACAGGAGACTAGAAATTTCTAAACGCTGGCCCTGCTGTGGCAGATGCTCCCACCGTCACAGGAGGGGAATGGGTGGCCAAGGTGGACATCGGCTCCTTAATCAGTTCAATACTGGGAGGATTATCTTCTCCCAGGGTGCAGCATGATTAGATTTTTTTAAAACTAAAATATAACTGTTTTAGAATAAACATGAAGGTGGGAGCGCTAGTGAATCTTCAGTTCTACCAGTTGTAGAAATTTTTCAATGTAATTATATCTCTTACAACTACATAGAGTAATATGAACTCCAGGCTAGACATTAGACATAAAACAGCTCATGTAATACTCACAAGCAGTCTGAAAATATTATAATGTCATTTTATCCTGGTGAATGAACTGGTGTTCAAATAGGTTAGAAGCTAACAGCTGGTGAGTAGTATCCCTGTAACTATTTACATTGCACTGATCTTGGATGGATGGATGGATGGATGGATGGACGGATGGATGGATGGACGGATGGATGGATAGATGGATGGACAGATGGATAAGCAAATGGATGGATGGACGGATGAAAGCATAGATGAAGAGCAGAAAGAAAACGCAACTAAACCACATAATTTCCCAGTTAAACTAATGAAATAGTGGGGCTGTTTAAAGGAATGAATTAGACTGATTAGTAATTAGCATTTCAGCAGTCAAGAAAAAGAAAAGGGAGACAGGAGGAGGAGGAACTACTATTATTAGAATCTGTGCTCTAGAGCCAGACTGCTCAGGTTCAAATCTCAGACCCACCATTTGCTAGCTGGATAACCTTGGGCTAGTTATTTAACCTCTCTCTGCCTCTGTTTCCTCATCTGTAAAATGGGACTATTATAACATAAGGTTGTTGTGAGAATTAAATGTGTTAATAAAATAATGTGTAAAGCATTTGGAACTTTGCCCAGCACCTAGCAAGTGCTCAATAAACGTTGCTATTGTCATCCCCATTTTGTAGGTGGAAACAGAAGCTGAAGGAGGGAGATGATGCTTATTCTGTAATTACTCCAATCATGCCACTTTCAATACTGATGGTCGGTAACCCTTTTATTCAGTCATGGGGCTGCAAGAACATTTGAGCCAAGTCTAGCCAGACGATCTTCAGTTGTGCTAAGTATCTAGATTTTAAGGAAGATCTAGGTTTTTCAACTATAGCTTTTTAGATAACTTTTAAAAGGTGATGAAACAAGGCAGAGACCTCGCTTCTTCAGAGACCGATACACAGTTTCACCATTTGCTATCACAGGAGTTAGGAGAAACTTGATAGTGATTGAAAAAAAGATGGATCTGCATATTCTTAAACTGCCAAAAACGTTTGTTGGGTGAATGAATGTTATCGACTATCATATTACTCAAGACTCCTTATTCAAAGACTATGATAAATTCATCTCAAAATTTAAGGAATTTATTTCTTCTCAAGAAATTCCTAAAACAGATCTGGAATTCCATATCAGAAACCCCTGGAACAGATGCATTTCAGAACTGAAAATGTCTAGAGTTTTGAGAGATACTAGAGTACAGCTGATTTATACAATGTGATTCCCCCTGGAGGTGTGGGCTGGCACCTCATGGTCAAGCAGCCTGATAGTCCTGCAGAGAACTGTGTATGTGAACTGAACATTTACATTTAGTAAATACAGAAACACTATGAGCACGTCAGCATCAGCTCAGCTCAGGTTTCGCCACCAAATTAGTTTCTTGCAAACAAACAGAAAGGCCTTGGGCTTTCAGAGCCTTTGGACGTCAGATGGCAGAGAGGGGATTGCGGACACGTAGTGAATAGGGAGCCCAAGCTGCTATGAAGAGCTTGGTTTGTGTCTCACCAACGTTGGCTGAGCACTCACCACATGGGCACTGTTCTAAGCCGGTTTACGCGAATTGTCTCATTTGATTCTCGGAATAACTATAAAGGGTAAGTAACAGGCCCAAGGACAAGCACCAGTGAGGCGGAGCTGGTATTTAACCTTGGGCACCTGAGATCAGCCGGTGAAGTTTCCCAGCCAATGGGTCATTTCCAATATTTTTTTCTTCTTCCCTCACTTTTAATTTTTTGGCTCCTATCTTTCAATAATAGTTTTTGATATTATTTTCTCTGTGTTTTTCATTGGAATTAGTAGGTAGAGGAGGTATCGCAAAAACTTTTTTTAATTATGGACTTTCATCTCATACTTTTAACAACATGGACTTTCAATCCTTTGTGAGGTTTTGGGATGTAGCAGAGTCAGCTTCTAACAAGCTTCAAACACATATGCCGGACTCACCAAGACAATCTCTGGTAAACAGAATCCTACTGAGAATAAAGCACGGGCAAAGGAAGTGAAGCGTTTACCCCAGAACCTCAGGTGGTTTGAGAGGGTTGAAATCAAGGTCTCTCTGCTCAGTTTTGCAAATAAAGGGTCTCTTTTGGTTTTCCTGATCGAGGGATCCCATTTGACTCCATCCATTTTAGGAAGCACCAACCACACGAGCAGCATAGTGCAGGATGCCAAAGCTGTTACTTTGGAGCTGGGGGCTATGAAGTAGATGGAGAAGGCAAAGGAGGACATTCCAGAACAAAGGAATTGCAAGGTGTATTTGGAGAATGCAGAGTGGTCTGGCAAGGCTGGAGCTGAGTGCACAGGCAAGAGGTGGAAATCAAGGGGTTACAAAATAGTCTGGGGCTGATACTGAGGTGCTCCTAACACCAGACTCAGGGGTGTGCCCCTCACCCCAGGGGTCCTGGAAACCCCCTGGAGGCCATAGGACAGAGCTGCCCAAGGACACTGGAGACCTGTCTGTCTTGCTCATGGCCATACCCCCAGTACGTGGAAGAGTACCATACCCCCAGTACTGGAAGAGTACACAGAGCTGGAGTTTGATGTACATTTGTTGAAAGAAGAAATCAAAGAATGAATACATGAATAGACTTACATTGGAGAACATACCTGAATGTAGAGGATGGGCAAGGAGGAGAGAGGAGGCCCTGCTAGGAGTTCACAGCAAGAGTCCAGGTGTGAACTGATGAGGGAAATCAGTGGTGATGGGCATGGGGAGGAGAGGACACAGCCAGTGAACAGCGATGGCGGATGCCACAGGACTTGTCGACCAACGGGCTATGGTGTCCAAGGGCAGGAGGCCTCAAAACCACCAGACCAAGTGTCCTGATAAAGAAGAGAGAAGAGGGAGAGGGTTCTTCCCAATGGGCTTCCTGAGAGAAGAAACCTTTCAGACTTGGAGATGCAAATACCCCGGGGCCACCCTGGGGGACAGAATTTTCATGCTCCACTAAGTTGCTGTGCGGGAAGAGGCCAGAGCTGGTGAGCAGAAGTACATAGTAGCCAAAGTAAGAATGTAGTTATATGGCAGCCACATGCAGAGATCAATCTCCCTGTGTCTCTTTTCCCTGATCACCACGCTGTCCAGCCCTTCATCTTGGAAACGTACCCCTGGAGACAATGGGGCAGCTAGAAAGTGGGAAGGGAAGCAGGGATGGAAGAGAGCTTCAGGCTCGTGGGCAGCAGTGAGCGCTGCCAAGCTGGGCGCTGCTGGCAGCAGCAAGGTGTTAGGGAACACAGGAGATTCAGGGAGGGCCCAGCTCATACCAGTGGAAGTTCACAGGGAGGCTTTCCAGCTGCAACAGAGCTAGAGTGGGCGGGACTGATGATAGATTTGATGCTTCCCGGGGAGAAGGCCAGAGTGGCTCCTTTTCCCATGTATAGGCATGATTCTTAGGTTTGGGGTGGCAATGTCATTACCTTGGTGTTCCCTCCACCCTGTTCCATAAACTTTGAGAGAGCCAGGGAGGAGCCAGGGGAGCCTCATGGAAAGAGCTCCTTATAGCTGTGACCCAGCCCCCAGCAGCCTGCAAGTCTACAGGCCTGCACAAGGGGCTCCAGGTAGCTCAAGAGAGACATTCAGGGTGATCCTTCTGACAACCATCTTTCAGACTTGGTCCACAAACCTCAGAAAGCTAAAATCTGATCCAGCAATGCTGGCTCCTCCAGAAAGATCCACACAGAGTCAGCGGTTCAGCCCTCCCCAAATTTATGGAGAAAGCCCAGGCTGAGTAGTGGGTGGCTCACCCAGAATCACAGAAGGAGCTAAAGAGCCCAGAGATGAACCCTAAGGAAGGGTCCTCTGTAGGAATGGCTGTGATTCATAAAACATCCCCACCATAAGATCTGCTCTCATAGGACCATACCTTTGGGTTTTAAAGGGACACATTTATTGAGCTGACTATGTTCCAGGCTCTGTACTGAACACTGAGGATACAAAGGTGAATGTGGCTACTTGGGGTCCAAGATGGTGGTGTAGGAAGACTCTGAACTCACCTGTTCCTATAGACATACCAAAGCTATACCAATATATAGAGCAATTCCTCCTAAAGAAATGAGGGTTGACTGAACAGCTTCTACACACACACACACACACACACACACACACACCAACAGAAGGACCCATAGATATGAGTAGTAGAGACAGAGACACAGTATTGATGGAAACCCCACTCCCAACATGGTGACCTGCAGTATGGAGGGATATCTCTCAGAGACCTGTGTGCAGACTTGCCCACCCTGTGCTGAAGCAAAAAAACCCAGCAGTTTAAAGAACACCTAGACTAGATGTGAAGGAAATCCACTTACTAACCCTAGCACATATGTCAAATGGGCAGGGAACTGCTGGAACTCTCTCCAGGTGAAAGATGCTGCACAGCTCATTTTTTGCATTCACCCTCCACCTCGATAGCATGAGTGGGAATATGGTCCAGGTGCTCTAGCCAGCCAGCCAGGGCTGACCAACTGAACCCAAGGCCCCTGGCCCACACCAGCTACAGCTGTCCTCTCAAGGTGGCCCTGGCATGGTGTGCCCTGGGTCCACCTCTGCCTGTGCTCATCCCAACTCCAGCCATCCCACCAAGGTAGCCCCAGCACAGCATACCTCAGGACCTCCCTGGTCTACACCCACTTCAGCTCCAGCCAGCCTGCCAAAGCCAGCTGGTACATGCAGTCCACACAGGGGACATTCCTATACAAGGCCATGCCTTCGAGACCAAGAGAGGTAGCTGTTTCATCTAATTCATAGAAACAAAGACAGAAAGTCAAACGAAATGAGGAGACAAAGGAACATGCTCCAAATTAAAGAAAAACATAAAGCCCCAGAAAAAAATTAAATGGAGATAAATAATTTACCCAATAAAGAGTTCAAAGTTATGGCCATAAAGAGGCTCACCAAACTCAGGAGAAGAATGGAGGAACACTATGAGAACTTCAGCAAAGAGTTAGAAAATATAAGAAAGAACCAATCAGAGCCGAAGAATACAATAACTGAAATAGAAAATACTCTAGAGGCAATCAACAGCAGATTAGATGATACAGAAGAACAGATCAGTGATCTAAAAGACAGAAGAGTGGAAATCACCCAAACAGGACAACAAAAAGAAAAAAGAATTTTTATAAATGAGGATAGTTTATGAGACCTCTGGGAAAACATCAAGCATACTAGCATTCACATTTTAGGGGTCCCAAAAAGGTAAAAGAGAGAGAGAAAGGGACAGAAAACTTATTTGAAGAAATAATGGCTCAAAACTTCCCTAACCTGGAGAAGGAAACAGATATTCAGGTCCAAGAAACACAGAATCCCAAACTAGATGAACCCAAAAAAATCTACACCAATACACATTCTAACTAAAATGGCAAAAGTCTAAGAGAGAATTTTAAAGGCAGCAAGAGAAAAACAACAAGTCACATACAGGGGACCTCTCATAAGACTATCAGCTAATTTTTCAGCAGAAATTTCACAGGCCAGAAGGGCATGATATATTTAAAGTTCTGAAAGGAAAAAATCTGTAACCAAGTATACTCTACCTAGAAAGGTTAACATTTAGAGTGAAGGAGAGATAAAGACTTTTCCAGACATGCAAAAACTAAAGGAGTTCATCACCACTAAACCAGCCTTACAAGAAATGTTAATGGTCTTCTTTAAGCAGAAAAGAAAAGGCCATAACTAGAAGAAAATATATGAAAGAAAAAAATCTCACTGGTAAAGGTAAATATATAGTAAAGGCAGAGGATCAGCCACTTGAAAAATTAGTATGAAGGTTAAAAGAAAAAAATAGAAATTTCAACTATTGTAGCTCCAGTGGTGCAATTGATTAGTGTGCGGTACTTATAAGAAAT
Source organism: Phocoena phocoena (assembly GCF_963924675.1). NCBI lineage: Eukaryota > Metazoa > Chordata > Mammalia > Artiodactyla > Phocoenidae > Phocoena > Phocoena phocoena. The sequence goes on along the minus strand of NC_089219.1, from coordinate 137,199,982 downwards.
TTCAACTATAACTACAGTAAGTAGTTAAGGGATACACAAAATAAGAGATGTAAATTATAACATCAAAAACATAAAATGTGGGTGGGAAGTAAAAATGTAGTGCTTTTAGAATGCATTCAAACTTAAGTAACTATCAGCCTAAAATAAACTGCCATATATATAGATATTGATATTGATATACATGAGTCTCATGATAACTACAAACCAAAACCCTACAATATATAGACAATAAATAAAGAGAAAGGAACCCATAAAAAAAAACATAAAACTAAAGGATATTATCAAACCACAAGGGAAAAAACCAAGAGAAGAAGAAAGAAAGAGAGAAGAACTACAAAAACAACCAGGAAACAATGAATAAAATAGCAGTAAGTACATATGTATGAATAATCAAAAGATGCAGGGTAGCTGAATGGATTTTTTTTTAAAGTCCCATCTATATGCTGCCTACAAGAGAATCACTTCAGATTTAAAGACGTACACAGACTGAAAGTGAAGGGATGGAAAAACACATTCCATGCAAATTGAAACAAAAAGAATGCTGGAGTAGCAATACTCATACCAGACAGAATAGACTTTAAAACAAAGACTATAACAAGAGACAAAGAAGAGCATTACATAATGATAAAGGTATCAATCCAAAAAGAGAATATAACATTCATAAATATTTATGTACCCAATAAAGGAGCAGCTAAATATATAAAGCAAATTTTAACAGACATAACAGAAGAAAATGACAGTAATACAATAATAGTATGGGACCTTAATACCTCAATAACATCAGTGGACAGATCATCTAGACCAAAAATCAATAAGGAAATATTGGCCTTAAAGGACACATTAGATGAGATGAACTTAATAGATATGTATAGAACATTTTAACCAAAATCTGCAGAATGCACATTTTTCTCAAGTACACAAGGAACATTCTCCAGGATAGATCACAGACTAGGCCACAACAAAAGTCTCAATAAATTTAAGAAGATTGAAATCATATCAAACATCTTTTTCCAACCACAATCAACTAGAAATCAACTATAAGAAGAAAACTGAAAAAAAAGAAAAACCCACAAACACTGGAGGCTAAAAACATGCTAGTAAACAACCAATGCATGAATGAAGAAATCAAAGAGGAAATCAAAAAATACCTTGAGACAAATGAAAATGTAAACACAACTTTCCAAAATCTATGAGACACAGTAAAAGCAATTCCAAGAGGGAAGTTCATAGTGATACAGGCCTACCTCAATAAGCAAGAAAAATCTCAAACAATCTAACCTACCATCTAAAGGAATTAGAAAAAGAAAAGTAAATAAAGTCCAAAGTCAGCATAAAGAAGGAAATAAAAAAGACCAGAGCAAAAAATAAATGAAATAGAGACTTAAAAAAAGTTGAAAAGATCAATGAAACTTACTAAGAGCTGGTTCTTTAAAAAGATAAACAAAATTGACAAACCTTTAGCCAGATCATGAAGAAAAAAAAGAGAGAAGACCCAAATAAATAAAATCAGAAATGAAATGGAAGAACTTATGACCAATACCAGAGAAATACAAAGACTCATAAGAAACTACTGTGAAAATTATATGCCAACAAATTGGACAACCTAGACTAAATAAATTCCTAGACATACAATCTTCCAAGACTGAATCAGGAAGAAATAGAAAATCTGAACAGACTTATTACTAGTAGTAAAATTGAATCAGTAATCAAAAACTTCCCAAGAAACCAAAGTTCAGGACCAGATGGCTTCACAGGGGAATTTTACCAAACATTTAAAGAAGACTTAATACCTATTCTTCTCAAAGTATTCCGAAAAATTGAAGAGGAAGACACGCTTCCAAATTCATTCTATGAGGCCAGCATTACACTGATACTAAAACCAGACAACTACAAAAAAAGAAAATTACAGCCCAATATCCCTGATGAACATAGATGCAAAAGTCCTCAACAAAATATTAGCAAACTGAATTCAATACACATTAAAAGGATCATACACCATGATCAAATGGAATTTATTCCAGGGATGCAAGGATTGTTCAATATCTGCAAATCAATCAACATGACACACCACATTAACAAAATGAAGATAGAACTCATATGATCATCTCAATAGATGCAGAAAAAGCATTTGACAAAATTCAACATTCATTTATGATAAAAACTCTCAACATAGTGGGTATAGAGGGCTTATCTCACACAATAAAGGCCATGTATGCCAAACCTACAGCTAACCTCATACTCAGTGATGAAAAGCTGAAAGCTTTTCCTCTAAGATCAAAAACAAGACAATGATACCAACTATCACCACTTTTATTCAATACAATATCAACACTCCTAGCCATAGCAATCAGACAAGCAAAAGAAATAAAAGGTATCCAAAATAGAAAGGAAAAAGTAAAAATGTCACTATCTGCAGATGACATGATACTATATAAAGAAAACCCTGAAGACTCCATCAAAAAAAATTAGAATAATTCAATAAAATTTCAGGACACTAGGGAATTCCCTGGCAGTCCAGTGGTTAGGACTCTGTGCTTTCACTGCCAAGGGCATGGGTTCAATCCCTGGTCAGGAACTAAGATCCCTCAAGCCATGCAGTGCAGCCAAAATATAAAAATAAATAAATAAAAGATAAATAAATTTGCAGGATACTAAATTAATATATAGAAATGTACTGCATTTCTATCCACTAATAATGAATTATCAGAAAGAGAAATTAATAAAATAATCCCATTTACAATTGCATCAAAAAGAATAAAATACCTAGGAATAAGTCTAACAAGGGAGGTGAAAGACCTATTCTCTGAAAACCATAAGACACTGATAAAATAAATTGAAGACAACACAAATAAATGGAAAAATATACCACGCTCATAGACTGGAAGAATTAATATTGTTAAACTGTCCATAATACACAAAGCCATCTACAGATTCAATGGAATCCTTATGAAAATACCGAAGGTGTTTTTCACAGAACAAGAACAAATAATCTTAAAATTTGTACAGAACTACAAAAGGCCCTGAATAGCCAAAACAATCTTGAGGAAGAAGGAAAAAGTTGGAGGTATCACACTTTTTGGTTTCAAATTACACTACAAAGCTACAGTAATCAAAAGAGTATGGTACTGGCACAAAAACAGACATATAGATCAATGGAACAGAATAGGGAGCCCAGAAATAAATTCTTGTGTATATGGTCAGGTAATCTATGACAAAGGAGGCAAGAATATACAATGGGGAAATAACAGTCTCCTCAAAAATGGTGTTAGGAAAACTCAACAGTTACATGCAAAAGAAAGAAACAGACTACTTTCTTGGACTAAAGACTTAAGTGTAAGACCTGAAACCATAAAACTCCTAGAAGAAAACAAACGCAGTATGCTCTTTGACATTTGTCTTAGCAACACATTTTTGGATCTGTCTTTTGAGGCAAGGACAACAAAAGCAAAAATAAATGGGACCTAATCAAACCAAAACTTTTTTGCACAGTGAAGGAAACCATCAATAAAATGAAAAGGCAACCTACTGAATGGGAGGAGATATTTGCAAATCATATATTCAATAAGGGGTTAATATCCAAAATATATAAACAACTCATACATCTCAATATGAAAAAATAATATCTGATTTAAAAATGGGCAAAGGGGCTTCCCTGGTGGCACAGTGGTTGGGAGTCCACCTGCCAATGCAGGGGACACGGGTGTGTGCCCTGGTCCGAGAGGATCCCACATGCCGCGGAGTGGCTGGGCCCGTGGGCCATGGCCGCTGAGCCTGCGTGTCCGGAGCCTGTGCTCCGCAACGGGAGAGGCCACAACAGTGAGAGGCCTGCATACCGCAAAAAAAAAAAAAAAAAAAAAAAAGAATAAATAAATAAAAATGGGCAAAGGACCTGAATAGACATTTCTCCAAAGAAGACATACAAATGGCTAACAGGTATATGAAAAGATGCTCAACATCACTAATAATCAGGGGAGTACAAATCAAAACCACAATGAGATATCACCTGACACCTGTCAGAATGGCTATTACCAAAAAGACAACACGTAACAAGTGTTGGTCAGGATGTGGAGAAATGGGAACCCTGGAGCACTGTTGGGAGCACTGTTGGTAGGAATTTAAATTGGTGCAGCCAAGATGGAAAACAATATGGAAATTCTTCAAAAATATAGACCTACCAGAGAGCACTGGAATCACAACTAACTGCTGAAATATCATCGACAGGAAGACACTGGAACTGACCAAAAAAGATACCCCACAATCAAAGACAAAGAAGAAGCCACAATAAGATGGTAGGAGGGGCACAATCACAATAAAATCAAATCCCGTAACCACTGGGTGGGTGACTCACAAACTGGAGAACAATTATACCACAGAAGTCCACCCACTGGAGGAAGGTTCTGAGCCCCAAATCAGGCTTCCCAACCTGGGGGTCCAGCAACAGGAGGAGGAATTCCCAGAGAATCAGACTTTGAAGGCTAGCAGGATTTGATTGCAGGACTTCAACAGGACTGGGGGAAACAGAGACTCCACACACAAAGTAGTGTGCACATCAGGACCCAGGGGGAAGAAGCAGACCCCATAGGAGACTGAACCAGACCTACCTGCTAGTGTTGGAGGGTCTCCTACAGAGGCGGGGGGTGGTTGTGTCTTACTGCGGGGACAAGGACACTGGCAGCAGAAGTACTGGGAAGTACTCCTTGGGGTGAGCCCTCCCAGAGTTTGCCTTTAGCCCCACCAAAGACCCTGTAGCCTCCAGTGCTGAGTCCCCTCAGGCCAAACAACCAACAGGGAGGGAACTCAGTCCCACCTATCAGCAGACAAGCAGATTAAAGTTTTACTGAGCTCTTCCCACCAGAGCAACACCCAGCTCTACCCACCATGAGTCCCTCCCATCAGGAAGCTTGCACAAGCCTCTTAGATAGCCTCATCCACCAGAGGGCAGACAGCAGAAGCAAGAAGAACTACAATCCTGCAGTCTGTGGAACAAAAAACACATTTACAGAAAGATAGACAAGATGAAAAGGCAGAGGGCTATGTACCAGATGAAGGAACAAGACAAAACCCCACAAAAACAACTAAATGAAGTGGAGATAGCTACCCTTCCAGAAAAAGAATTCAGAATAATGATAGTGAAGATGATCCAGGACCTTGGAAAAAAGAATGGAGGCAAAGATCAAGAAGATGCAAGAAATGTTTAACAAAGACCTAGAAGAGTTAAAGAACAAACACCTAGAAGAATTAAAGAACAAACAAACAGAGATGAACAATGCAATAACTGATATGAAGAATATACTAGAAGGAATCACTGGACATTTACCCCAGAGAAATGAAAACTTATTTTCTCACAGAAACTTGTACACAAATGTTCACTGCAGCTTTATTTGTAATAGCACAGAAACGTGTACACAAATATTCACTGCAGCTTTATTTGTAATAGCCCATAGCTAGAAACCACCTCAATGTCCTTCAATGAGTGAATAGGTAAATAAACTGTGGCTCATCTAGATCATAGAATACCACTCAGCAGTGAAAAGAAAAAAGTAGAAACAACCCAAGTGTCCATCAACTGATGATTAGATAAACAAAATATGATATTACCCATACAATGGTATATTATTTGCCAATAAAAAAAATGAAGTGTTAAAAAAAAATACACTAGAAGGAATCAATGGCAGAATAACTGAGGCAGAAGAACAGATAAGTGACCTGGAAAACAGAATGGTAGAAATCACTGCTGCAGAGCAAAATAAAGAAAAAAGAATGAAAAGAAATGAAGAGAGCCTAAGAGACCACTGGGACAACATTCAACACACCAACATTTGCGTTATAGGGGTCTCAGAAGGAGAAGAGAGAGAGAAAGAACCCGAGAAAATATTTGAAGAGATTATAGTCTAAAACTTCCCTAACATGGGAAAGGAAATAGCCACCCAAGTCCAGGAAGCACAGAGAGTCCCAGGCAGGATAAACCCAAGGAGAAACATGCCAAGACACATAGTAATCAAACTGACAAAAATTAAGACAAAGCAAAATTATTAAAAGCAACAAGGGAAAAACGACAAATAACATACAAGGGAACCCCATAAGGTTAACAGCTGAGTTCTCAGCAGAAACTCTATAAGCCAGAAGGGAGTGGCTCGATATATTGAAAGTGATAAAAAGGAAGAACCTACAACCAAGATTACTCTATCCAGCAAGGATCTCATTCAGATTCGATGGAGAAATCAAAAACTTTACAGACAAGCAAAAGCTAAGAGAATTCAGCACCACCAAACCAGCTCTACAACAAATGCTAAAGGAACTTCTCTAAGTGGGAAACACAAGAGGAGAATAGGATCTACAAAAGCAAACCCAAAACAATTAAGAAAATGGTAATAGGAACATATGTATTGATAATTACCTTAAATGTGAATGGATTAAATGTTCCAACCAAAAGACACAGGCTGGTTGAATGGATACAAAAACAAAACCCATCTATATGCTGTCTACAAGAGACCCACTTCAGACCTAGGGACACAACAGACTGAAAGTGTGGGGTTGGAAAAAGATATTCCATGCAAATGGAAATCAAAAGAAAGCTGGAGTAGCAATACTCATAACAGTTAAAATAGACTTTAAAATAAAGAATGTTACAAGAGACAAGAAAGGACACTACATAATGATCAAGGGATCAATCCAAGTATAAGATATAACAATTATAAATATATATGTACCCAACACAGGAGCACCTCAATACATTAGGCAAATGCTAACAGCTATAAAAGAGGAAATCGACAGTAACACAATAATAGTGGGGGATTTTAACACCTCACTTACACCAATGGACAGATCATCCAGACAGAAAACTAATGAGGAAACACAAGCGTTAAATGACACAACAGACCAGATAGATTTAATGGATATCTATAGGACATTCCATCCAGAAACAGCAGACTACACTTTCTTCTCAAGTGCACACAGAACATTCTCCACGATAGATCACATCTTTGGTCACAAATCAAGCCTTGGTAAATTTAAGAAAATTGAAATCATATCAAGCATCTTTTCCAACCACAACACTATGAGATTAGAAATAAATTACAGGGGAAAAAACATAAAACATACAAACACATGGAGGCTAAATAATACGTTACTAAATAACCAAGAGATCACTGAAGAAATCAAACAAGAAATCAGAACATACCTAGAGACAAATGACAACGAAAACACAACAATCCAAAACCTATGGGATGCAGCAAAAGCAGTTCTAAGAGGGAAGTTTATAGCAATACAATCCTTCCTCAAGAAACAAGAAAAATCTCAAACAATCTAACCTTACAACTAAAGGAACTCAAGAAAGAAGAAAAAACAAAACCCAAAGTTAGTAGAAGGAAAGAAATCATAAAGATCAGAGCAGAAATAAATGAAATAGAAACAAAGAAAACAATAGCAAAGATCAATAAAACTAAAAGCTGGTTCTTTGAGAAGATAAACAAAATTGATAAGCCTTTAGCCAGACTCATCAAGAAAAAGAGGGAGGGCTTCCCTGGTGGCGCAGTGGTTGAGAGTCCACCTGCCGATGCAGGGGACACGGGTTCATGCCCCAGTCTGGGAAGATCCCACATGCTGCGGAGCGGCTGGGCCCGTGAGCCATGGTTGCTGAGCCTGCACGTCCGGAGCCTGTGCTTTGCAAGGGGAGAGGCCACAACAGTGAGAGGCCCGCGTACAGCAAAAAAAGAAAAAGAGGCAGAGGACTCAAATCAGTAAAATTAGAAATGAAAAAGGAGAAGTTACAATGGACACTGCAGAAATACAAAGCATCATTAAGAGACTACTACAGGCAACTCTAGGCCAATAAAATGGACAACCTGGAAGAAATGGAAAAATTCTTAGGAAGGTATAACCTTCCAAGACTGAACCAGGAAGAAACAGAAAATATGAATAGACCAATCACAAGTAATGAAATTGAAACTGAGAGTAAAACTCTTCCAACAAACAGAAGTACAGGACCAGATAGCTTCACAGGTAAATTCTATCAAATATTTAGAGAAGAGTTAACAGCCATCCTTCTCAAACTTTTCCAAAAAATTGCAGAGGAAGGAACACTTCCAAACTCATTCTACGAGGCGACCATCACCCTGATACCAAAACCAGACAAAGACACTACAAAAAAAGAAAATTACAGACCAATATCACTGATGAATATAGATGCAAAAATCCTCAACAAAATACTAGCAAACAGAATCCAACAGCACATTAAAAGGATCATACACCATGATCAAGTGGGATTTATCCCAGGGATGCAAGGATCCTTCAATATACACAAATCAATCAATGTGATACACCATATTAACAAATTGAAGAATAAAACCCATATGATCAACTCAGTAGATGCAGAAAAAGCTTTTGACAAAATTCAATATCCATTTATGATAAAAAAAACTCTCCAGAATGTGGGCATAGAGGGAACCTACCTCAACATAATAAAGGCCATATATGACAAACCCACAGCAAACATCATTCTCAAAGCTTAAAAACTGAAAGCATTTCCTCTAAGATCAGGAACAGGACAAGGATGTCCACTCTCACCACTATTATTCAACATAGTTTTGGAAGTCCTAGCCATGGCAATCAGAGAAGAAAAAGAAATAAAAGGAATCCAAATTGGAAAAGAAGAAGTAAGACTGTCACTGTTTGCAGATGACCTGATACTATACATAGATTATCCTAAAGATACCACCAGAAAATTGAAATCATATCAAGCATCTTTTCCAACCACAACACTATGAGATTAGAAATAAATTACAGGGGAAAAAACATAAAACATACAAACACATGGAGGCTAAATAATACGTTACTAAATAACCAAGATAACTAAGCTAATCAATAACTAAGCTAATCAACTAAGCTAATCAATGAATTTGGTAAAGTTGCAGGATACAAAATTAATGCACAGAAATCTCTTGCATTCTTATACACTAAAAACAGAAGATCAGAAAGAGAAATTAAGGAAACAATCCCATTCACCATTGCAACAAAAAGAATGAAAAACCTAGGAATAAACCTACATAAGGAGGTAAAAGACCTGTACTCGGAAAACTATAAGACACTGATGAAAGAAATCAAAGATTTCTTTGACACAAACAGATGGAGAGATATACCATGTACTTGGGTTGGAAGAATCAACACTGTGAAAATGAGTATACTACCCAAAGCAATCTACAGATTCAGTGCAATCCCTATCAAATTACCAATGGCAGTTTTTACAGAAGTAGAACCAAAAAATCTTAAAATTTGTAGGAGACACAAAAGACCCCAAATAGCCAAAGCAATATTGAGGGGGACAAAATGGAGCTGGAGGAATCAGACTCCCTGACTTCAGACTATACTACAAAGCTACAGTAATCAAGACAATACAGTACTGGCACAAAAACAGAAATATAGATCAATGGAACAGGATAGAAAGCCCAGAGATAAACCCACGCACCTATAGTCAACTAATCTATAACAAAGGAGGCAAGGATATACAATGGGGAAAGGGCAGTCTCTTCAATAAGTGGTGCTGGGAAAACTGGGCAGCTACATGTAAAAGAATGAAATTAGAACACTCCCTAACACCATACACAAAAATAAACTCAAAATGGATTAAAGACCTAAACGTAAGGCCAGACACTATCGAACTCTTAGAGGAAAACATAGGAAGAACACTCTTTGACATAAATCACAACAAGGTCTTTTATGACCCACCTCCTAGAGCAATGGAAATAAAAGCAAAAATAAACAAATGGGACCTAATGAAACTTAAAAGCTTTGGCACAGCAAAGGAAACTATAAACAAGATGAAAAGACAACCCTCAGAATGGGAGAAAATATTTGCAAATGAATCAACGGACAAAGGATTAATCTCTAAAATATATAAACAGCTCATGAACCTCAATATTAAAAAAACAAACAACCCAATCCAAAAATGGGCCGAAGACCTAAATAGACATTTCTCCAAAGAAGACATACAGATGGCCAAGAGGCACATGAAAAGTTGCTCAACACCACTAATTATTAGAGAAATGCAAATCAGAACTACAGTGAGGTATCATCTCACACCAGTTAGAATGGGTGTCATCAGAAAATCTACAAACAACAGATGCTGGAGAGGGTGTGGAGAAAAGGGAACCCTCTTGCACTGTTGGTGGGAATATAAACTGATATAGCCACCATGGAGAACAGTCTGGAGGTTCCTTAAAAAACTAAAAATAGAATTACCATATGACACAGCAATCCCACTAGTGGGCATATACCCAGAGAAAACCATAATTCAAAAAGACACATGCAGCCCAATGTTCATTGCAGCACTATTTACAATAGCCAGGTCATAGAAGCAACCTAAACGCCCATCGACAGACAAATGGATAAAGAAGATGTTGTACATATATGCAATGGAATATTACTCAGCCACAAAAAGGAATAAAATTGGGTCATTTGTAGAGACGTGGATGGACCTAGAGACTGTCATACAGAGTGAATAAGTCAGAAAGAGAAAAACAAATATCGTATATTAACGCATATATGTGGAACCTAGAAAAATGGTAAAGATGAACCGGTTTGCAAGGCAGAAATAGAGACACAGATGTAGAGAACAAACGTATGGACACCAAACGGGGAAAGTGCGGGGGGGACGGGGTATGAATTGGGAGGTTGGGATTGACATGTATACACTAATAGGTATAAAATAGGTAACTAATAAGAACCTGCTGTATAAAAAAATAAATAAATAAACTTAAAAGAAAATAGAACTACCGTATGATTCAGCAATTCCACTTCTGGGTATTTTTCCAAAGAAAATGAAAACACTAAATCAAAAAGATGTATGTACCCCAATGTTCACTGCAGCATTATTTACAATAGCCAAGATATGGAAGCAACCTAAGTGTCCACAGATAGGTGAATGGATAAAGACAATGTGGTATATATATATATATATATATATATATACAATAGAATATTAATCAGCCATAGAAAAGAATGGAATCTTGCCATTTGCAATAACAAGGGTGGACCTAGAGGGAATTATGTTAAGTGAAATAAGTCAGACAAAGAAAGACAAATACCACGTGATTTCACTTACATGTGGAATCTAAAAAGCAAAATAAATGAACAAACAGAAACAGACTCATGGACACATAGAACAAACAGGTGGCTGCCAGAAGGGAAGGATGGGGGGAGGGGTGGACAAAATAGGTGAAGGGGATTAAGTACCGACTCCCAGTTACAAAATAAATAAGTCACAGGGATGTAAAGTCCAGCATAGGGAATATAGTTAATAATATTGTAATAACTTTGTATGATGATAGATGATAACTAGACTTATCATGGTGATTACTTTGTAATATATAAAAACTATTGACTCACTATGTTGTACACCTGAAACTAATGTAATATTGTAAGTCAGTTATACCTCGATTTTTTTTGAAAGGCAAAAAATAGGACAAAACAACAACTATAACAACAACAACAACAAAAATAAGTGTGGCATGGTCCCTACTTTTAAGGAGTTCATAGTCTATTGGAAAAATAGACATGGACCCAAGTAAGTAGAATAAGTAAGGGCATCATAAGGATTCAGTGAGATAGGTAGGGATAACAGTAAGTCACTTAATCTACACACCAATACTCTGGGAGAGGTATCGCTAGCCCATTTTACACATGAGGAAACTGAAGTTACAATGGTTAAATCACTTGCCCCAGTTCATACAGCTCGTAAGAGACACCACGACCAGTGGGCTGCTGCGTGCTCACACAGGCTGTGAAAGTCAGTTTTGCGCATCTCTTCCCAATTCCTTATTCAGTGACATCACATTGGTAACTTGAAATCCACCAACAGATGGACCACAGAAATTGGCAAACACTACAAATCAGGTGACAGTCTGGATTCAAACCCAAGTCGGAAACCAAAGACTTTTTCCAGTCTCGCCCAGAATTTTTTCTGGATTAAAGCATCCCTTTCTAAAAAGCCTGGCTCCCCAAGAGAATCACGCCAGGCAATCCTGGATAAGGCCAAACAAGATAATGGATGTGAGCTGCCTTCTAAGTCACAAAGGGCTGTGCAACTAAGTTTAGTCACCATCTGTCCCCTTAGCTCCTGAGCAGACACACAGGGGCTCAGACATGCCCAGCAGGCCTCAGGTAGGGGGCAAGGAGGGGGGCCAGGAGGAAAAAGGAGCCTTCTCTAGAATACTGATCTCCGTACGTGTCATTGGTATGATTATTTAATTAATCCCTGTCTCCCCGACTAGCTCCACAGGGATAAGGTCTCCACAAGGACAAGGATTGTGGCTGGTTTTGCTGACCACTGTAGCCCAAGTGCCAAGCAGCATGCTTGGCAAACAGGAAGCCCTACATCCACATTGGTTGAAAGAATGAATTAATAAAGCAGGAGGGCATCAGAGCTAAACTATACACAGAGCCCAGGCACGCCTCCTTAGAGTCTGCAAGGAGAAGGGCGTCTGATGCCCACCCCAGCCCTGAGAGGAGACTGCAGGAGAGCCAGACTGCCTGGGTGGGACCCCCGTTATGCCACTTACTAACTGGGGAAGCTGTGCCCCAGTGTCCTCAGCTGCAAAATGAGATGTGGGGTTGTTCTGAGAATTAAAGGCGTTAACATTTGTAAAGCGCCTGGCATGTAGCAAGTGCTGTGTGCTTGTTACTAGGTTAAGAAACCCCCCTCCCCAAATCATGTGCATTGATATTTTCTCCTCTGCTCTTGGAATGCAATTTTCTGGCCTATTCTAATCCTGAGATGGCTTCCCCAGGGAAAAAGAAGTTCCAACAAGTCCTCCTCTCCCCACCCCTCCCTACCCTACCCTGCCCCACCCCGGGCATCCAGACCCGCCCACTTCTCCTTAAACGACCCTGAGCCTTGTTCAGCTCCACCTGGCCCCAAAGCCTGGGACCCGCGCCCAGGTTCCGGGAAGACACCCCCTTCCCTTTGCCTCCTCTCTCCAGCGCCCCTAGGAGCCCGGCTCCCCGCTGGGGTTGGAGGAGATGGAAGGCAGGATGCGCCACCTGCAGCCAGAGCCGTGACCCGAGCCCGCACACCCTGGGCGGCTGCGCCACCCAGTGGCGACCTGCGGAATCGGCGGTGGGGAGGCCAGTGGAGTTGAGGGTCCAGAGCGTCGGGGTCTAGCTGTCCTGGGCCTCTGCAGGGACGAAGGTAAGAGAAGGCAAAAGAAAGGGAAGGTTGGTGGGTGGAGAGAATGTCACCAAAAGGACTGGTAGAATCTAGCTCACAGGAAATTAATTCAGTTGGAAAAGCAGGGCTGTCTGCAGGGGCTCTTTTCTCCCTTGTCTGTTCCTACTGGGGTCTTCAGGCTTCTCCTCCCATAAGAGAGTATTTGGCTGGGGGTGGAGGCTCCTGTCCCATGAAATCCCTGACTACCCTGCACTGCCCTGGGCTGATGAGGAGACAAAGATAGAGGGCGTCTGCAGCCCTGAGGCTGGGAGCAGCCTCCTCACCCTGTGGGTGGCATCTAGGGAACAGGACCCAGGGAGAGTCCAGATTCCAACCGCAGCTCCGCCCTGGTTCCTTGCGGCCCGGCCCCCATCAGCCAGTGCCTGGAGAGAAGATGATAAAAATAAACACCTACCCAACTTCCCTCACAGAGGGGTTGTGAGACTCAAACAAGATAACACTGGGGAAAGCATTTGCAAGAACAATAGCCATCGCTATTGGGAGTTCCTGATCCTTAATAACTTTAGCAGCCATGTGACGAGAGGCAGATACAAATACACTTGCTTCAAAAGTAAGACCCTCAAGTCCTCACTATTAAAAACTCCTCAAACAAGGGATTCTTATTTGGAGGTGCAGGAAAGGAACATGCAGTTGAGATCCAAAACCACAAAGTTCCATATGGGAAATTTAAAGGATCAAGAATGTCTTGTGGATTTTTTCCACATTGAATTTAGAAGGCAGCTTGCTCTTTAGGAAACCTGTGGAATAGACACTATGATCCCCCAAAACATTTGGAGGATGAGGAAGCAGCCAAGAGAGTTATCTAGGATCCGACTCAGAACCACCGCAAAGGCAGAATCACAGAAGCCCTGGCTTTCACCTTGGCCTGGGACATCACTGGCAGCTCTATTCAGAACTTGAGTGAACACCTCCACTAGGCAGCCGCATCGTCCTTGTAGGAGAACAAATCCGCGTGCTGGTCCCATTCTGATCTCCCTAGATGTGGAGTCCAGGCCCCCCGACCACTGGCCCAGTATCACGAGAATAAGGCTGCCCCCACCTCAGAGTCCAGGACTGGGAACCTCTAGACACGATGGGAGTTGACAGCAGAGTAAGGGAGAGAAATAAGAGGCGGCCCTGACCCCAAATCCCACCCGCAAGCGAAGCAGTGAGCCAACCAGCATCACCCACTGCCTGCACACGATAGGCAGAGCCAGAAGACCCGCTTTAGGAGAGAGGGTTGGGGCAAGTTGACCAGAGCCCCAGCACCTGGCAGGGCAGACACGAGTTTGGGATTTCAGTTCCCTGGTTGACACATCTGTTCAAAGTTCCCTCTGATACAGGGTCCCTATGCACGTCCCCATGGCCCCTTCCTCCCCTCTGTCCTCTCTCCCTAACCAGAGAGGGTCACATTCACTCTCACAGCCCATGTATTTCCACTGCCCAGTGGCTTTGTCCTGACTTGCTCTGCTTCTTAGACTTTCCTTACTCTTGGCTCCATGTTGTCATGCAATATCTATTTCCTCTGTGATGGTCTCCCAAAGAGAGCCAGGATCTTTGGGTGTAAACCTTCACGTACACCTCCTCTGAATCCTCCTAGCCCAGGGGGCCATGGGCACTTATTGTGCACCACTGTATGGGTACTCGTGGGGAGGCAGGGAGAGGGCTCACTCTGATGTCAGTTCCATCCTGTCTAGAGATTCCAGGTCTGTACCCTGACGGGAGGGCAGACCCAGACCATCGCTCACTCTGGCAGCACTGGCTTCAAATTCGTCCAACAGGTCTCCGTTGTTCCCACTCTGTCTCCAGTGCTATGCTGGGTGTTGTGGGGGAGGACTCCAGAAGTAAGAGGAGACATCTCAGGGCTCCCCATCTCTGCATACGTCCCGTCATTCTGTCCCGAGGAGGGAGAATGCTCATCTGATTGGTCAGACTGCAGGTCACCGACTGGCCCGTATTTGCAGGTGGATGTGGCCACTGTTCCTGAAACATGGGCTGGGGCGGGGCGGTGACTGGCCATCCCTCTCCTCTGTTCCTGCAACAGATCAGTTCACTGGCCCAGGCTGATGCCCTCTCCCTGTCCTTCCATGCAGCTGCCCAGAGCACAGGAGGAGCAGAGATTCGGGGAGAACAAGGCCCCCAGGCTCAGCCCAGCTGACCCCAGTTCGCTGTGTGAGGCGTGGGGACCCAAACCCAGCTGCATCCAATCTGACTCTTCTTTCGTCTCTGCTCTTCCTCTAACTGTCCCTCTGGGACTTTGTGGGTAGTGGATGCTAGGGTTTGGGGTCTCCCTGGGTCCTCTGGCCATCAGGCACGTATTAGCCCCTCACTGCTGCCAACCTTGGTGACGACCCCTCACGCTCCAGGAGAAGCAGTTCAGCGGGAAGTTTAGAACTGTGCTGTGACACGAGGTAAGAGCTAGACAATCAAGTTTACTGGGGAGCGGCAAAAGGCTTCACGGGGAGAGCGGAGCTGGAGACTGGCCTTGAAAGATGTATAGGATCCCACTGACATTTGGGGACGTGGGGACAGACAGTCCAGGCAGAAGGAACTCAGGCACGTCCGGAGAAGAGTAAAGAGTCCAGTGTGGTGCTGGCCACGTGAATGTGGACAATGGAAGAAGATTCTAGAAGGTTAGGTAGACCTACAGGTTGGAGTCCCGGCACGCTCAGTCAAGAAGTTTTCACCTAATTTAGTAGACACCTGCGAGCCACTGAAAGCTACTAAGCAGGGAGGACTGCCGTCAGGACTGAGCTCTAGAAAGAAGAATTTGGTGGAAGCGTATGGGGGTGGATTGGAGCCAAACAAGACAAAGGGCAGAAGGACCAGTTCGGCAGCCTGCACAGTAACCCAGGCAAACAGAACATAAACGCAGGGCGGTGGGACCAGGAGGAGGTCCCAGGGTGAAGGGCGAGCACAGAACCCAGAGAACAAGAGTCCCAAGGAAGACAGAAGATGGGCTGTGGAGGGTTGCCGGAAAAGTCTCCAGGAGAACAGAGAGAACAGGTCTCCTCCGGGTGCCTCCACGGAAACTGGGAGGTCAGGGCAGGCGGGGCTGATTCGCAGAAAGATGAGCTTGTCCACCTGCCCTGGGCCTGCTACCCTGCCACATTCCACTGCCCCAGAATACCATCAGCTGGTGCCCTGCGCTGCTTTGTCAGTGTCTTTTCCTCTCTCCGCTTCCCCTTTCTCCCACTTATTCTTCAGTCCTCAGCTCAAGATCGCCTCCCCCTGCAAGCTGTCCCTGAGCGCCACCCCGGGGACATAGTTAAGTGCCCCCCTCCTGCTCCCCTCCACCCTAACACGTGTGCGGGGTGCACCGCAACTGCTGGTTCCCTTCTCAGCTTCCCCCATCAGGTGTTTCATTTATTCGACAGGTAGGAACAAATGTTTATTGAGCACCTACTATGTGCTAACCCCCAGGTGCTGAGAACTTCACACCGGGGAGCAAAAGCAGCGCCTGCTCTCAAGGAATGCTTGGTCCAGTGGAGGAAGGAGGAGACCAGATCAACAGAGACTAGGGCTTCCCTGGTGGCGCAGTGGTTAAGAATCCTCCTGCCAATGCAGGGGACATGGGTTCAAGCCCTGGTCCGGGAAGATCCCACACGCCGCGGAGCAATCAAGTCCATGCGCCACAACTACTGAGCCTGCGCTCTAGAGCCCACGAGCCACAACTACTGAGCCCGTGTGCGATAATTACTGAAGCCCGCGAGCCTAGAGCTCTGCTCCACAACAAGGGAAGCCACTGCAATGAGAAGCCCGTGCGCCGCAACAAAGGATAGCCCCTGCTCGCCGCAACTAAAGAAAAGCCCACGCGCAGCAACGAAGACCCAACACAGCCATAAATAAATAAATAAATAACAACCAAAAAACAGAGACTGGCCATGTAATAGGGCGTCATCTCTTCTCTGACTCTTTATCTCCACCCCTCGTGGGCCTGGCATGGAGAAGACTCTAGAAATGATGCTTGAGGGAAGGAAGACACGTTGACTTTGAAGTGTGGCAGGACGTCCAGAGAGCAGCTGGGAATGGGGTGTGCGTGGCGCGGGGGGCTGGAGGTCAGGAGAGATGACTGGAAAAGGGCTCTTTTTGGAATTCTGCCCTCTCACCTGTAAGTTACCGTGAGTGTCACTAAACCTGGCATGCAGAGTATGTGGGGTCCAAGCGCTTACCTGAAACATGTAGAGAGTCAGCAGGCTCTGCACTCTTGATGCAGCTTAGATTAACAGGGGGCCTATTCTTGAGCCCAGGCTGCTCCCGCTCAGAACTCATCCCGTTTAAGGAATCGGGACATCAGGTCGCCTGCTCCGGAGGGCCAGACAGCCATCAAAGGGAAAACGCTTACACTATGGAATGTTCCTAACTCAGGAAAGAGCTAGTGTCAGTGGGGAGAAGGGAGGCTGCCTCTGCACAGTGCCCCAGACAGCAAGTCACGTCTCCAGACTCCAGACCAACCAATGATTAGGTTTTTCCTCGTCTGACACAAGACTTCAGCTCCGTCTGAATGCCTGTGGCACTGAGCAAATCAAATGTAGATCCCAAAGGGCCATCAGAAATGGAAAGAGCCTGTTCTGGGCATGGTTTCTGCTGGTCCTAGAAAAGAATTATCCACGTTGCCACCCAAGAGCTCCCCTTCTGGCTCCCTGAGGGCAGCCAGCCCACTAAGGGCTCCTTCCCCCTCCCTCCCTCACCTCTGAAATGCACTGTATCGAGTCCTGCCGACAAATGACTGCTACCAATGGCTTCTAGCTGTCTGGAAACACCTGCAGGTAAACAAGCCTGTCCCAGTCACACTGTATGACTTAGCTTTGCAGGCCGCTGGACTCCCCGTCCTGAGTTTTTCCCCACCCCACGCCAACTCTGTGGTGCCTGTGACCTCCAGCTGGTCCTCCAGTGAAGCATCCATCATCTAGAATCCAGACTGAAAGCTCCATGTGGGCAGGGCCGTGTCCTTCTGCTCACTAGTGCATCCCCAGGTCTGGGACATTGCCTAGCACACAGTAGGCCCTTTATAAGTATTTGTTATGTAGATGCAATAAACTTTGGTCAAGCACCTCTCCTGTGTAAGGTACCTTCAGGCCTGTCCTTCTTCTCAGGACACAGAGCAGAAAGGGCGACCAGTGCTCTTCCCACCAAGAGCCCCCTCTGCAGATGAGCCAGCATGTTCCAGAGGGGTCCCGGGGTCAGAGTGAAACGGAGCAGGACCCTGTGGTCCTAGCCCCTCATGTCCTCTGCCTGCCTTTCGTCTGCGGAAAAACTTTAGCCGAGGAGTAAGTTTAATGAGAGAAGTGAGAAAATGCAGAAGCAAAGAAAAGCAGTCAAACAGGACAAAATAATAATAGTTTAGTCATTAAGCAAAGTCAAGGACCTTTAGTTCCTCCTCAAGGGCTACAGATAATATTCTGAGCCATGTGAGCTGTCTTATAGACACTGAAACCCCCGCCAGGTGGAAGAAGTTAACTACTTGGTGACCAGACTGTAGCCATGGCATAAGCTGACACAATTCTGAGAACTGGCCTTAAGGAAATGGGAACAAACCACCCTGGAACTGAAGATTAAAAAAATCAAGATGACACTGGTCAAACCACCACATGACCAATTGCAAGATGACTGTCAGAGCCGACTGTGCTGTTTCTGCACGTAGCCCCCTCCCTCTGTCTATAAAAGCTCTTGCCCACTGATTATCAGTGGGGGGAGGGGGGGAGTCAGCCTTTGGACAGGAATCCACCCTCCCCTCCCCACCCCCGCAGTTGCCAGCAACCAAAATAAAGCAAACTCCTTTCCACCAACCTTGCCTCTTTAATGGCTTTTGAGCGGCGAGCAGCTGGACCCCGCTTTCGGTGACGAGAGGAACACATGTCCAGCCCCTGTGGCTCCCTCTGCCTGAGCACAGGTCTACATAATCCCCTCTCTTTAAACCTACAGTGAATATGGGCCAGCCTCCCCCCTTCCCACTGTCTTCCTCCCCATCACCCCAGCACTCTTGTTCCCTCCGGGATGTTTCCAGGAACATTTGGCACCATTTCAGAGAAGTTCAAATAGCATGGCTTCCTTAGTAATCTGGGACACTTACGCCACCCAAATTACTTCTGCCTTTGCTTCGGACAACAAAGTAAGAGAGCTGAATCCTGTCCTCATGAAAAAGGGTCAATGCACATTCCACAGAGATAGACATCGTAGGTAAGAGGCAGGCTTCATAGCCAGCATACCTGCGTTCCAATCCCGGCTCTGCCATTGACTTTCTGGTGACAGGGAAATTTCCTTGTCTCAGTTTCCTCACCTATCAGGTGGGGATGACCTTAGTAGTTCCTACCTCATTGGGATATTATGAAGGGTAAATGAGATAATCCATGTAAAGCACTTAGAAAAGTGAGTCTGCAATAAAAGTTAACTTTTATTTTTATTATCATTATTATTATTATCTTTAACTACAGTTCAGGAAGGATCCCAGTAGAGGGTGTTTACTGCAATTTTTACACATTTTCTCCTAGTTTGGGGTGGCTAATGAAACCTCACCCCTCTGACGCTAGGAGGCTCCTCCCCACCTCCTCATGGAAACACCTCTGCCAAATATCTCTCTCTCAGCCCCAACAAAAGGGATCTTATCACCTACCCTCATGTACGCTCTGTATAAGTCAGCACAGCCTAACTGCTGTAACAAACACCCCCAAAGCCAAGGGCTTGACACAACAAAGGCTTTTCTCACTCGTGATCCAGTATTATCAAGGGTAGGAGATATTCTGCTCCACAAAGTCATTCGGGCACCCAGGCTCCTTCCCATGGGCTCCACTATCTTGCAGGGCCATGGACCCCCACCCTGGGTCCTCTGCATCAACCAGCAGGTGGGAAGAAAGCACATGGAGATCACATGCAGGTTTGGGGACCATACTGTGTGGGGGAGTTTATTCCTTTAGCCACATCCATTAGCCAGAAACTCAGTCCCATGACACCACCTTACTGTAGTAGAAGCTCTGAAACAGTCTTTCCACATGTTCAAGAGGAAAATAAGATCAATTCAATGATCACATAGTATTTTTTCTGCTACCTACTCCTTCTGAGGCTTCTCTAGGAGGGAACTTGCGTTTCGTGCTTCCCCTCAAATCCTATAGCAGATGATGTCATTCCACCTGGGCAGCAGACATGGGAGAAAGAAGGCGATCTTCAGAATGGGACAGAGCTGGGCCTAAATCGCAGCTTTGTCACTTACTAGGACAGCTCAGCCCTCTGAGTCAGCTTCCTTTTTTACAAAGTAGAAGCAGTAACACAGGGTGGTTACCAATTGGAGATGATACTTATAAAGGGCGGCCACGAGTGGAATTTTCTTTGGCCCTCCTCTTGTTCTCCCATCCCCCAACCAACACCACACCATCCTCTCCAGGCTAATTAACGTTCCTCCAAGCCAACAAAGTGAGAGTCAGGGCCACGACGGGGGCGGGTGTCCTGGTTTGTTTTTCAACCAGTCAACCTGACTGACTCGGCCCTAACAACTGGAAAGAAGATGGAGGTCAGAATGGTCTGTGAATGTAATTAAGTGAATGTAAAATCTGGAAACCCAAATCCCTCTCGGCCCCAACCAATGCCAGTTTGATCCGTTGGTGTTTAGACCCCGTCCCCAATCCACTCGCACATTTTACGCTCTGATCCAGATGGCCTACGGATGCTGGAAGCCAACCAGCACGGGGAATTGGTTGCTTCATAAGCTCCTACAGACTCTGTCCCTAATTGCAAACCCATTTGGGACATTTTCTGAAACAAGAGGCTCTGCACGAACCACTAGCTCCTAAACAAACATACTAACAAACAAACAAACATCAGAGTTTATGCTTTTCCCCCTCGTTCTCCCACTCACCTGGGTCCTCCTGCACACCTTGCTGTAAAACAATTACTGGGGAAACAAAAGGCACCGCCCAATCCACGCCCCTGGTAGTACCACGGCAGTCAGGAGTCCCTGTTCTCCTAGTAACGCGCACTGCCCCAGCTGTGCGTATTTGGTGCTTGGATTACACGAGCCAGAAGCCGGGGGTGGGCATGTTGCTAGGAGAACCTGAACTTGAGTTTAAATTTGCAACCTTTCTTCACTGCCACAGCTTTTTCTCAGCTGCAAATAGACACACACACTCAAGAGTAGGACCCACAACCCTGGGCTCCCCTGGGAAATCCCAGCTCAGATAAGACTGTTGTGGGTCTTTTTTTTCCCCTTGATTTTCAAGCCTAGCCAAAAACCACACAAATAAACAAGAATTATAAAGAACTATCCATTGGGCAATACTGACTGAGCCCCTACCACTGCCGGCACTGTGCTAGGCCCTGGGACACCGCTGTGAAGGAAACAGGCATCTGGGGGAGGGGACAGTAAATAGACAAACAGAACCCGTAGGAGATATATATAAGTGTGTGTGTGTGTGTGTGTGTGTGTGTGTGTGTCTACATATGTGTATGTATAAAAGTAGATATAGAAAGAGATTTATTTCAAGGAATTTGTGCATGTGGTTGTGGGGACTGGCAAGTCTGAAGTCTGCAGGGCAGGCAGACAGCCTGGAAACAGACAGGAGGCTGCCGTCTTGAGGCAGAATCTCTTCCTCCACAGGGAAACTTCAGTTCTGCAGTTAAGGCCTTTCCACCGATTAGATGCTATCAAGAGTAAGCTCCTTTCCTAAACGTCAACTGATTGTAGATGTGTACCATATCCTCAGAATACCTTCACAGCAGCACGAAGTTGGTGTGTGATTGAATAACTGGGTACCGTAGCCTGGCCCAGAGGACACAGAAATTAACCACACAGCGGTATATACCTGCCTGAGTAGTGAGAAGTAAGCGCAATGGAAAAGAAGAAAGCAGGGTGAGGGGATCAGGGAGCCCCGTGGAAGGCAGACGACAACAGGAGACCCACCTGTGTGAAATACAGTATGTCATTCAATGCAACCTAAATGAAAAATAAATGAACATACCTAGGCATTGCGCTCAAAAAGCAAGACAAAAATCCTCACCTAGTTACACACCTGCTTAATCTTGACCGTGTTGCGTGGTAACTGAGACCAGAGGTAAGTCGTCTGAATAACTCTCATTAGTATTACTTGACACAGCCAAAGCCAGGCTGTCCAGTCTCCTCGACCTGTTCACTAGGCAGCAGTGAAACCCTGTGACCACAGCCTCCTGGCCGCGCCTCTACGCATGCTCCCTCCCCTGCGCTCCTCTGCCCCGCCCCTCGGGGTTCCCAGGGCTCCTGGTCCACGAGACTCCCTGGGCAGCCTCCTGCCTCTTCTGCCCTGACCTCTACCCCTGCAGGCCCTCTTCCCGCAGCTCCATCCTGCTGGCCTCTTGCCGGTTCCCCAACACTCCAGCCTGCTTCTGCCTCAGTGTCTTGGTCTTTCCTGCTCCCTCTTCCTGCAAGGGTCCCCTCTCAGCCATCTCCTGGGCTCTCTCCCTCACATACTGCTCAGAAGGGCCAACAGTGAACACCCTGTAAAACAACACCTCCCCGTCACTCTCTGTCCCCTTAGCCTGTCTTGTCTTCACAGCACTTGTGTTAAATGTATATCTCTTTGTTAATCGTCTGTCTCCTCCCACTTGAATGCAGAAGGGCAGGGACTCTGGGTTTTGTGTGTCTGTGTAGTACAATAACATAAAATTTACTGTTTTAAAATGTACAGCTCAGTGACATTTAGTGCATTCACAATGTCGTGAGCCATCACCACTACCTAGTTCCAGAACACTTACATCACCCCAAAAGGAGACCCCATACCCATTATGCAGTTGTTTCCCTTTCTTCCCTCCTCCAACCTGTGACCGTGGATCTACCTATTCTGAATGTTTCATATAAATGCAATCGTACAATATGTGGCCTTTTGTGTCTGACTGCTTTCACTTACCATGATGTCTTTGTGGTTCATCTCACCGCATCAGATAGCTGTACTTCTTTTTTCTTTTTTCTGGCTGAATGACATTCCATTGTGTGGATATGCCGCGTTTTGCTTGTCCATTGGTCACCCGATGGACATTTGGATTGTTTGTACCTTTTGCTGTCGTGAGTAATGCTGCAGTGAACATTTGCGTACGAGTGTTTGTTTGAAGGGAACTCTGTTTTGATCGCTCTGTATCTCTGGCCCGTGAACAGACCTGCACAGGGAAAGGCTCAGTAATTAACAGCTATGGATAGTTTAATCCTCAGACAAATAAATAGTAGTCAAGGTTTGAGCATCTAATGTCCTTGGGCTCCAGGCCCCCTTCATCCAGCCTCTGCAACAGTGCAGGACTGAGACCCCCATGTCTTCCTCTTCCCAAACCCACACTCTCAGTGTCCTGGAGCCAAACTCTACCCAGCAGTGGGGCAGCGGTCCAGCTGGCCCACTCCCCAAACATAAGCACCTCCAGGCAGTGGAGAGAAATGGGCCCTTCTGAATTCTCATGGAGCCCTGGGATTCCCCCCAAAAAACAAAGCCTTATTGCCTTCAGGGAAGGTCTGATTGGTAGGCTAATAGAATTCAGAAATCTTCTTTGGATAGGATAAAATCTTAAATTTCACAATTAGGCATAAGATCCTAAAAAAGATAACACCCCTGTATTGGTTTCCTAGGGCTGCCATGACAAAGTACTACAAACTGGGTGGCTTAAAACAATGGAGACGGAAATTTATTCTCTCACAATTCTGGAGGATAGAAGTCTGAAATCAAGGTGTTGGCAGGGCCACTCTCCCTCTGAAGTTTGTACGGAAGGATCCTTCCTTGCCTCTTCCTAACTTTGGGTGGTTTCCAGCAATTTTTGGCAGTCTTCAGCTCACAGCTGCATCCCCCCAATCTCTGCCTCTGTCTTCACTTGACATTCCTTTCTCATATCTTCACATCAGTTTCTTATGACACCAGTCATACTGAACTAAGGGCCCTCCCTGCTCCAGTATGACCTCATCTTAAGTAATCACATCGGCAATGACCTTATTTCCAAATAGCATCGCATTCTGAGGCACTGAAGATGAGGATGTCAACATGTCTTTTGGGGGATACAATTCAATCCACAGCCTTGGGATACATATCCTTGATTTCACTAAAGTGTAAATGACTGATAGGGTATTGGGGGGCAGGGAGCTGTTGTGCAAATGAAGAGAGGAGAGGACCATGCATAGGCCAGTGGGTCCACTAATGAGGAGAAATGGGGTAAGGAAGAGGAGGATGGAGCCCTGAAGAGTGGTTTCTTTGTCTTTCTAGTGATGTAGCTGAGGGCCAACCCTTCAGCGGGCCCAGTAGCAGAACAGGGAAAGGAGGTGTCTCGGGTCTCCTAGAGGGAATCTTTTAACACTCACACCAGCTCACTCCTCTGCTAAAAATCCTCCAGGGGCTCCCTTGTCCCGAGGGCCCACACCACCCACCCTCTGCTTCTGCACACACTCCACGTGCTGTCACTGCCCCACTGTTCACTCTGCCACCCTGGGCTCCTTGCTACCCTTGAAAGTGCCTGGCATGTTCCTGCCCCAGCCTGGGTCCGGCTATTCCCTTCCTTCAGAGAGCTCTGTGGCTCAAACTGCATCTTACCAGGCCCCCACTGAGCACCCCATCCCCACTCCACCCAGCACTTTCTCTGCCCTCACCTTGCTAGTTTTCCCCACAGTGCATACCGCCACCTGATACACAAGTATTGGCCTATTTCCTGCCTGTCTTCCTCCGCTAGACTATGAACACCGTGAGGACAGGGAGTTTTGTGTTAGTCGCTGCTGTATTCTGGGTCTGCAGAGCAGTCCCTGGCACGCATTAGGCGTTCGATAAGTTTTCATCAGCTATATCCCTTATATGCAGAATCTTAAAAAAGGCTACAAATGAAATTGTCTACAAAACAGAAATCGAGTTACAGATGTAAAACATAAACTTATGGTTACCAGGGCGGGTAAGTGTGGAGAGGGATAAACTGGAAGATTGGGACTGACACATACACACTACTATATATAAAAAAGATAACTAATAAGGTACCTACTGTATAGCAGAGGGAACTCTGCTCAGTACTCTGTAATGACCTATATGGGAAAAGAATCTAAAAAGGAGTGGATGTATGTATATGTATAACTGATTCACTTTGCTGTATGGCAGAAACTATTGCAACATTGTAAATCAATTATACCCCAATAAAAAATTTTTAAATTTCTTTTCATCCGATGAACGAAACTTCTTCTGCTACACTACATGCTTGGGGAGGCTTGCAGCTACTGAGAGGACCTCTGTGATTAGCTGGGGCCCACCTGGATAATCCAGGATAATCACCAAGACCCTTAACTTAATTGCATCTGTGAAGTCTCTTTTGGCGTGTAAGGCAGCATTCACAGGTTCAGGGGGCTAGGACGGGGACGTATGTGGAGGCCGTTATTCAGCCTCCCACAGGCAGGCGAGGCAGGCCTGCTTCTTATCTGTTGTCATGACACCCATCGGCTGCCATGTCTGCAGTGCCAGGCCACCTGCCCCGCCCACCCTGAGGTAGAGCCCCGCCTCCCAGACTCCTTCCATCAGCCTTTCCCAAGCCCAGCTTCTGGGACCTGTGACCTGATGCCCTCACTCCCACCCCAGGCTTTCACACCGTCCCTGACCAGCTGCAGGCCCCTGGTCATGCCTGCTTTCTCCTGTTAAAGGCACAAGGCTGGGCAGTCCTGGGAACCAGTGTCACTGAGGCCAGGACAGTGGTACCTTCTTTGAATTGTTTTTTGGGGAGAGAAGAGCCTAGAGGGGACAGTCAGGGTATGTGTGTGCGAGGGGGGATGTCCCTCTTTGTCTTCTGCACTTTTCTTTCCTTCTGTTCTTTCACCTGCTTCTTCTCACCCCCGGGACACACTCTGACTTTTCTGCCTCTTATTCTCCATCCTTCCCACCTCAGCTGGTGACATCCAGTGGCATCAGGCGCACCTGCCATACTCAGTGCACCCAGGAGAGTTCACTGAGCCTTTTCTGGGTGTCTCTCTCTCACACACAGGGATCGCATTCTGAGTCACCTCCTAAACAACGCTTAATGACCAAAGAGGCAAGGGCACGGACCCTGCCCCGCCTCAGCCCAGTGTGACGACAGGAGCTATGGAGCCAGAAGGGCCTGCCCCCAATGTCATCCCTGACTGGCTGGGAGACATGTCCCCACTGACACTCAAGGTCCACATCTTCAAAATGGGTATAATAGCCCTCTTGGGATGGCCCCCCATTTGTGGTCCCCAAGATCCTGGCATAACTTTACAAAATATCCTTGATGTGGAAGAATCTTTGTAACAATTGAACAAGGAAGAAACAGATCATGGCTGCAGGAACCTCAAGAGGTGCACTAGGCACCTGGTGTCAGAGGTCATGGGGATCCACAGCACCCAGCCAAGCCTTGACCAGAATTGGCTCCAGCTGTCGTGACACTACTACACGCTTGAACAGTCCCAGGCCTCTCTCCGCCCTCCCCTCCTCGCCCCCATACAGCCCAGAGGGGCAACAGAAGGGGTCTCTAGAGCAATCTGTCTCATTTCACCACGCACCGGTAAGCCCAGCATCGTCCTTCGAGGAAACAGCTTCCCCAGGCGGTCCAGTCAGTACCGGCTGGTTCCAATCAAGGCCGTGAAAAGCTGTAGGTATCTGACCTCCTTCGTATGGTTCTGCCTTGAGAAGCTAAGTAAAGACGGGAGAGAGAGGTGAGAAGAGAGCGTCCTTCCTACATTCAGTTATCTGATTAGAATGACTGTCCAGCAACTAACCTCAGGTTGGTTATGGGTGGGGGGCTGTCCTGAGGTAATGTGAGGGAAGCACACAACAAGCCCCCGGTAGCACTAGTCTACCCCCACCTCACTGCTTTGTGGGGGGACCTCGTGCAGGTCCCCCAAAGTCTCTGAGCCTCAGGTTAAATGAGCTGCCCGCTGGCTTGACTACCTCACGAGACCCGAACACAGTAATGTGTGTGAGGGTCACCTTGAAATGAGTGGAACACACATACAAATACATTACATAAAAGAACAATGAGGAATAAAGGAAACAAAACAAAATAATTGGCTAGGTGGTGTATTAGTTTCCTAGGCTGTCATAACAAAGTCCCACAAACCTAGTGACTTAAAACAACAGAAATTTATCGTCTCACATTCTGAAAGCCAGAAGTCCAAACTCGAGGAGTCAGCAGGGAGGGAACTGTTCCCAGTCTTTCTTCTACCTCCTGTAGCCTCAGGTGTTCTTTGGCTTATAAATACATCACTCCAATCTTCCATCTTCACATGACACTCCCCCTATGTCTTCACACTATTTTCCCTCTGTGTGTGTCTATCTCTGTGTTTTAAAATGTACCTGGTGCTTTGTGACCACCTAGAGGGGTGGGATAGGGAGGGTGGGAGGGAGACGCAAGAGGGAAGAGATATGGGGATATATATATATGTATAACTGATTTACTTTGTTATAAAGCAGAAACTAACACACCATTATTAAGCAATTATACTCCAATAAAGGGGTTTAAAAAAAAAAAAACGTACCTGGGATTTCCGTTTTTTTCAGGTATGGTGAGACCAAGCGCTCAGAAGATGATTGCCATTGAAAAGAGAGTTTGTTACTCGTAGTTCTCAAGAGGAGGGGGCAACCCACATCACACAGGGCCACATGGGAAAGCACCAGGATTGGTCAGGAGGCAGAGGAGAGGAGAAAGTGTGGGCGGGGTCCTTATTGTGGTTTTCGAGGGAGGGAATGAAGAAGACATAGTAAGCAGGCTGAGTAGGTTTAGGATTGGAAGGTTCAAATAATTTCAGCAGGCTCTGGGCTGTGGGGTGGTCCCTAGTTGTCCAGGACGTGGCCCTACGTTGATTAGGAATATTGCCTCCTGAGTGGAGGAGCCAGATAGAGTGTGGGCTCTGGATTGGTTAGTTTGCGTACGAAAGACATGCTTCTGTGCAGGTCCTTTGCTACTTCTGGGAACCACTTAGCCCTGGGAGAGACAGTCTCTCCCCAGTCACTGAAGCCCCAGATACCAGAGGACCAAGAATACAGAAAATAAGGCTTCCCTGGTGGCGCAGTGGTTGAGAGTTCGCCTGCCGATGCAGGGGACACTGGTTCGTGGCCCGGTCCGGGAGGATCCCATGTGCCGTGGAGCGGCTGGGCCCGTGAGCCATAGCCTCTGAGCCTGCGCGTCCGGAGCCTGTGCTCCACAACGGGAGAGGCCACGGCAGAGAGAGGCCCACGTACCGCAAAAAAAAAAAAAAAAAGAATACAGAAAATAAATAACCAACAAGGACCTACTGTATAGCACAGGGAACTCTGCTCAGTATTCTGTAATAACCTAAATGGGAAAAGGATTTGAAAAAGAATAGATATAACTGAGTCTCTTTGCTGTACACCTGAAACTAACACAACATTGTTAATCAACTATACTCCAATATAAAATAAAAATTAAAGAATAGAGAAAATAAGAAAATAGAGTTAATAAACTGAGAGTCCAAATTTCCCCTGTTTATAAGGACAAGAGTTATCTTGGATTAGGGCTCACCCTAATAACCTCATTTTAACAACTTGATTACCTATAAAGACCCTATTTCCAAATAAGGCCACATTCTGAAGTACCGTGGGTCAGGACCTCAACGTATCTTCTTCACAGGACATAATTCAATCCATTCAGACAAGGAAGAGTAAACTTTTTCAGTAAAAGCCCAGATAGTGAATGTTTTAGACTGTCACGGGAGAGCAGCCACAGACAATAGGTAAATGAGTGAGCATGTCTATGTTCCAATAAAACTTTATTAACAAACTAGGCAGTGGGCCAGACATGGCTCACAGGCCATAGTTTGCCAAACCCTAAGTTAGGAGACAGATTTCCAAAATAAGAAAAAAAAGAAAGGGTTCGTGCAGCCTTTCTGAAAGAGGGAATTCCGCCCAGGAAATAAAAGTCAGGAGCAAATTTTGAGTGTCCAGAAGCGCTAGGGGTAGAGTCAATGCAGGTCTAGCCCAGGGTCTGGGCTCAGAGACTTGGATTCACAATGAGGGACGGCAGAGGGCCGGGGAGGATCCCTCACAGGCCTTGGAGGGGCCCATCTTACAGAAAGACCCAGTGACTTGCCTCACAGCCACTAGAGGTGGGAAGCAAACGCAGGTGTTCTGATTGGAGGCTGAGTTTGTAACCGCACGCCTCCCGGGGGGGGGCGGGGCCTGGCTGCTCCAGATGACAAGGGCCGGAGAGCCTGGAAGGAGCTGGTGGCGAGCCGAAGTGGGCGGGTCACTAGAGTCATGGACATCAGGCTCACCCCTGAAACGTCTTTAGGGAGAGTCCTTATTAACACCCCACCCACAAAAGCGGCTGAGATGCGACAGCTTTACTCTGAATTGGCAAATGCTCTATGAATTCTGGTAAACATACGTTAATAATTAAACATCCAGGGAATCAGTTCACCAGGACCGTAAGGAAATAAAAGCAGAAACAAGGTCAGGAGACTAAGGGCAAGACACTAATTGTGCCTATTTAGCTGCGTCATAGAATTTCGCCCTTATTGGCTCGTCATCTTCACACCTCATTGAAAATCCGTTAAACCAATGGCTGGGCCCTTAACCCTGACTTTCAGGCAGAAGTTTCCCTTGGGCACAGTTTTTGACTAGGGTCCCTTCATTAATACTGGCGTAATTGCTTGTAGCTGGAGGATTGTGATTACATACCACTATTTAAATATGGAGGAGGCGCACTAGAGGCTTAATCTTTGCATCGTTTTAATTTTTTAATACGAATGGACTTACCTCCCTCGGGCAAGATAATATATTAAAACTTGAATTTTTAAAACAGCGGGTGATGACTCAATTTATAAGAGAATTCACTATAGGATTTCTTAAATAGTGAGTTCCCAGAGCAATAAAAATTCTTTGATTTACAAATTTTCAATTTGCCAGCATCTTTTCCATATTATAACTCGAGTGTAGAGGCTGTATTTGAAAAAGAAACACAATTGTTAATGAGTACCCTAGTGACAGCAGCTGAGCAAGAAAGAAACATTTGCATTTATAAACAGGGCGGCTAGAAGGCATATTTTAAGGACCCCTTGCAGATGTCTCAAAGCCTGGGATAGGGCTCTGACCTGCTAGGACACACAAGGCAGACAGGTGAACCAAAAAGGGAACATCAGTCAGAGAAGAGGAGACCCAGAGACCAGACTGCAGTTTGGAGCTACTGCAACTAGAAGCTCTTTATGTGTGTACAGACGGTAAAGCCCCAGGTTCTCAGAAAAGGAGCTCTTACCCCTCCATCCCTCAGCCACACTCAGTGAGACAGATTTACCCAGCACCACTTCAGATACTGCCTGTTATAAAGCCTGGGAGAATATCAAAGACCTTTCCCATAAAACAGTGGCTTCTCTTAGCATTTCATTACCTCCATTGTTCTGCATTTAAAACCAGCCATGTGACATTGCAATGCCGTCTTCCAGACGCGTGGCAACCAAGTCTGTAGACTCAACTGAGTAGTAATTGTTGCTAATTATTGCTAAGATCCAGATTTGACTAATGACTTACTCTTTTAGTTGTGGTTTTTAGAGTAAATTCAAGGTCACCCCTATATTCGCATCACGCTCACTCCCTTGCATTTTCTTACGTTTTCGCGAGGCAGACAGAAAGGTGTAGAGTTGACACGCTGAGAATTGCCCAGTAGCCTCACCACACAGACGTGTGTCCCACTTGTAACCATCAATTGTCCAAGCTGGGGCAGGGCAGGGTAAGGGGGTGCCTGGCATGTGGTTCCCAGAATTTAATACATCACACACCAGTAAAATGTGCACACAGAGTGTGGGCTCCTGGAGAGAACTGAGAATTTTCATTTACGAAATAGGAACACTTAATCAATAGTCTATCATTTGCTATGACCATCACTCCATAAAAGAATAAATACATTAACAGCAACAAAGTCAGAAGGACAACCTCCAAGCATTCCCTCAAGCAAGATAGGTGATAATCTGACATTGATTTTATATATTAAAAAACATGATTCATATTTGTCTCAATCTGCTGCACTTTGGTGGAAATGTTCCTCACGGACGTACAAACATCAGTACAACAACAAGGACAGACAGTGTGGAAACCACTGCCCCAGACCTTTGCTGTCCGATTCAGTGGCCACCAATCACATGCGGCTATTAAGCACTTGCAATGTGGTTGGTCTGAACTTAGATGTGCTGTAATTGTAAAATTCACACCAAATTTCAGAAACTTGGTACAAGAAAAAAAAAAGTATATCTCTTGGTAATTTTTATATTGAATGTGTGTTAAAATGATAATATTCTGGATATATGAATATATCATTAAAATGAATTTAACCGTTTTTTCACTTTTTGAAAAATGATGCTACTAGGAAATTTTTAATTACTTTGTGACTCACATTGTATTTCTACTGGACAGTGCTGCTTAGATGAGCAGCACCCACCTGAAAATGTTAGATGCCATCGAGGTAGTTTATAGCTTTTGATTATATTCTTATATATTTTATATACTTGGCATTGAAATACCAAAGAAAGAGGACTTGAATTTATGTTTCCATGCAGGGCAGGGAAGTTATGACTATGAGAACCTTAATGTGTTTAAGACGAACTGACTGGTCTTGGGGCAACTTAAAGTTGCTATTCCAGGGGACTTCCCTGGTGGTGCAGTGGTTGGGAATCTGCCTGTCAATGTAGGGGACACAGGTTCAAGCCCTGGTCCGGGAAGATCCCACATGTCGCGGAGTGACTAAGCCCGTGCGCCACAACTACTGAGCCTGCGCTCTAGAGCCTGCAAGCCACAACCACTGAACCCACGTGCCACAACTACTGAAGCCCGCGCACTCTAGGGCCCGTGCTCTGCAACAAAGAGAGGCCACCGCAATGAGAAGCCTGCGCACCGCAACGAAGAGTGGCCCCCGCTCTCCACAACTAGAGGGGGCCCGCGCGCAGCAACGAAGACCCAACGCAGCCAAAAATAAATAAATAAATTTATAAAAAAACAAACAAAAAAATCTTGCTGTTCCGGACTATACAAGTTGATGCCCATTGTGGCCACTAGAGGGCAGTAGCGTATATAAAATGTGAACTTCCGCACAAACATTACCTGAGAAGACGCTGCAGGCAAAGCCATTACAAGGGAGACACTCAGTAATTAGAGCTGATCCTCTTTCCCTTACTCTTAAGTGCCATATGCCTCTAGAGGAGCGAGAGGCCGCAGAGGACTGGGTAGAGCTTGAGTTGGCCCTTAAACCGTGAGTGAGGTTCAGACAGCAGCAAAACAGAAAAGCCATTCTGTATGAGAGAAATCATGTTCAAGGGCAGGTGTTCCAAGACCCAAGCTGTAGAGTCAGGTTAACCTTCCTGGCTCTGCTACTAACAATGTGTGGAGCCCAAAGCAAGGCACTGGGCTCAGTTTCTTCCTCTGTGAAATGAGGAGGCAGAGAGAGGTGAACTTTTTTTTTTTTTTTTTTTGCAGTACGCGGGTCTCTCACTGTTGCGGCCTCTCCCGTTGCGGAGCACAGGCTCCGGACGCGCAGGCTCAGCGGCCATGGCTCACGGGCCCAGCCGCTCCGCGGCACGTGGGATCTTCCCGGACCAGGGCACAAACGCGTGTCCCCTGCATCGGCAGGCGGACTCTCAACCACTGTGCCGCCAGGGAAGCCCCGAGAGAGGTGAACTTTAAGGCAACCTCCAACCTCAGCATTCATTCCATACTTTCAAATGTAAACCCTGTGGGCCTGGTGTTATCACAGGCTTGGTGAAAAGAGTAGTAATTATAGGACTTACACACAGGTACAATAGTGCTGTAAATCCATGCTTTAAGGTCCCCTCTGCTCCAAACACTTAACAATAACAGATAAAATACAAAAAATTAAAAGTCAAAGAATTACTCAAAAAGATCAGCATCTCCAAGGGTTACAGCAGAGACACAGCGCTGTAAACGGGGATGGTGCTTGGGATTGTGAGCTCCAGGGCGGGGAACAGGCAGAGGTGGTGAGGAGCTTTTCTCCTGTGGTGACATGGGGAATACCACATGAGGAGGGGTCCCCAACTCAGGGACTGTGTGGGGCTCCCACACCCAACAACCAGGGGTATAAAACACATAACAAACTGCTTCCAGGGCTGAGGCTTATACAAAGCTTCATACCCCCAAATGAGGAGGAACCTGGTCCCTGGCCCAGTGACAGGATCACAAATATCCCCAAATCATGACAGCATGGATACCTGAGCTGATGATAGAAATCTGGTTCTGAACTGGGGGCTATGGAGGCCAAGAGGAAGTACCTTCAAAACCACTAGGATGGGAACGGGTGAGCACCAGAGAGATCAAAATTACTAATAATAAGTCCCCCCAAGAGAAAGACTAAGAGAAGCAGTCCAAAATTGCAATTAAAAAATGGAATTAATAAATGCAATAAAAGAAGATGTGGTACCTATATACAATGGAATATTACTCAGCCATTAAAAGAATGAAATAGGGCTTCCCTGGTGGCGCAGTGGTTGAGAGTCCGCCTGCCGATGCAAGGGACACGGGTTCGTGCCCCCATCCGGGAGGATCCCACATGCCGCGGAGCGGCTGGGCCCGTGAGCCATGGCCGCTGAGCCTGCACGTCCGGAGCCTGTGCTCCGCAACGGGAGAGGCCACAACAGTGAGAGGCCTGCGTATCGCAAAAAAAAAAAAAAAAAAAAGAATTCATTATTTATTCAGCAAATATTTTAAGTACCTACAATTCTCAGATATTGTTTTAAGTGTTGAAGATATAATAACTGCCCTCATGGACTACATTCTAATGGAAGAGCCAGGCAATTTTTCAAAATTGCATAATATGCCAAGCAGTAACAAGTGCTACGAAGAAATGTTTAGGATCCTCAAAGATCCTATATATAAACATAAAACCATATATAAAAACCTAAATTATAAAACAACAAATAAGCAAAATTAAACAAAAGCAAGTTAGGAAAAAGAACCAATAAAATGAAAAATATAGTCAATGAAATACATAAACTCAGTAGTGGTAGATAAATGCTATGAAGTCACAGTGGAAGAGAGATTAATTAGAAGGCAGTACTGAAGAAATCACCCATAAAACAGCACAAAGAGAGAAAATGTATTTTTAAAAACATGAAAGAACAGTTAACAGCCATGGAAGGTAGACTGACAGGCACCAACATACAGCTAATAGGGATTCTAGAAGAAAAGAACAGAAGGAATGAGAGAAAAGTGATGTCCACAGAGATAACATCTGAAGTTTTCCAGTATTAAAGTTAGAATTCACTAAGAACTCTAAATATGGATATACAGGAACTTGTATTTTCACAATGATGTGTCCAAGTGCCCATACGTCATAGTGAAACTGCAACACATGTTAGGATAGAGAAATAAATCATAACCGAAAAAATAAGACTACCTACAAAAAAGAAAGAAAAACTGATGGTAGCAACAGATGTCAGAAGACATGGGAGGAGCTCCTGAAAAGTGCTGAGAGAAACTTACTAATCGATATAGAATTCTATACCGAGATTAACTATTGTTCTATCAAGAGTGAGAAGAAAAAAAATATATATGTACATTTTCAGGCACACAATAATAATTCTTTCAGTACAGCCCTAGGGCCCCTGGGCTGTACTAAAAGAAATTACAACCCATGGGCCCCAGGTGAAAGAAGTACTAAGGAGGGAAATCACAATGGAAATTACAAAAATTAAGAAGTAAGCAACAGGGGCTTCCCTGGTGGCGCAGTGGTTGAGAGTCTGCCTGCCGATGCAGGGGACACGGGTTCGAGCCCTGGTCTGGGAGGATCGCACATGCCGCGGAGCAACTGGGCCCGTGGGCCACAGCTACTGAGCCTGCGCGTCTGGAGCCCGTGCTCCGCGACAAGAAAGGCCGCGATGGTGAGAGGCCCGTGCACCGCGATGAAGAGTGGCTCCCGCTTGCCACAGCTAGAGAAAGCCCTCGTGCAGAAACGAAGACCCAACACAGCCATAAATAAATAAATTTTAAAAAAAGAAGTGAGTAACAAAAGTACAACATATCTGAACAGTAATATCAATAACAGCTTTGATATGTTGCTTTCAGCTATAAGCCAGGAATTATATTAGACATTTCATAAGTAGTATATCTCTCAGCCCCCAAGGTCAGGTTATGACCTAGGCATTGTTAACTCTTTTGTAACGATGAGAAAACTTTCTGGTAGAACAAGATAATCACGCTGTTATGGACTAAATGTTTATGTCCCCCCAGAATTCACATGGTGAAGGCCTAATCCCCAATGTGATGGTATGAGAGGTGGGCCCTTTGAGGGATAATTAGATCTCGATGAAGTTCTGAGGGTGGAGCCCCCATGATGGGATTAGTGCCTTTATAAGAAGAGGAAGAGCCACCAGAGCCTCCTCTCTCTGCCCTGTGAGATTATAATAAGAACGTGACCATCTGCAAACCAGGAAGAGTGCTCTCACCAGAACCCCACCATGCTGGCACCCCAATCTCAGATTTCCCAGCCTCGAGAACTGTGAGAAATAAACGTTTGTCATTTAATCCACCCAGTCTTAGTAACCCAAGACAGCCAAGACACATGCATGGTAGTCTGGGTCTGTACAAGACAGGGAGCCAATGAAGCAAGGAGGGAGGTGTGGGTGGAGTTTTACTGACCCTTGGGAACAAGAATAGGGGGCCTATGTCAGGTACAAACATCTGTTCGACAGTGAGGAGGTAAATGGCAATCTACTCAGAAGCGGTTCACGCTGGTGATTACCCTTTGCCCTACTCACCTTTCCCCTAGGCCCACGTTGATTTGCCTCAGCGTTAAACACTGTAACATCAGGAACACCTGCCCAGCTTTTAGCCAGACTGGGTTACAAGCTGTAAATAAAGAGGCATTTACAGGAACCACACACAAGGACTGAGGTCCCCCAGCCCAGCTTCACCCAGGAATCTCCCGGGGAGTTTTCAAGCACACAGATGCCCTTCCCCCAGTCCTATTCGTGTTCAGCTAACTTCAGCTGCTACCCGGGCAATAGGGTTTCTTAAAGCTCCTGGGGAAATACTGTTGTTCAGTCACAGCTGAGGATCACTGGCCTAGAACAGGGTAAGATGAAGGAAAACGTCCTTTCTGCCCCAACAGGCTGAATCTGGGGACGGGGGCCTGGTAGCCCCTCTCAACAGCCAGCACCAGCACTTGGGCAAACTTCAGAGGCAGCTGTTCTGACAGCTTTGGGAACTGGTTCCCCTTTCCCTGAAATCAGAGAAGAGGAAGCGGAGTGTGCTTGTCCGCAAAAGTAATAACTCTCCCGGAGCGGAGGAGGGGACATTTCTCTTCCTTTGACGTGGACAAAATCACAGGCCAGCAGCCGAGGCTTATTCTACGGGAATGTGCTGACGGTACATAGGGTTTTCTGTTCACCAGATTGCTGCCCCCACCCCCCTTTAGGAAAGCGGTTTTCAGAAGAGCCTCCTTTCCCAGACGGGCCAGAGCAAGTGGGCTGCTGGAATGAGAGGAAAGCCCGCCTGCTTGTCCCGTCCTCAGAGAGGGTCATCTATGCTCAGAGCCCCGCGCTGAGCATCACAGGGCATCCCCCGGGAGGGAAGCTGGAAAGAGGCTCCCTCCTCTGGGGCTTAGAGCCAAGGAGACTCGCACGTGCTCAAAGACCACGCCTGCCCTCGGGAAAGGGGGAGGCAGTGTCCCAACCTGATCTGAAGGCCCACCCACATCTCGGCCCAGAGAAGTCACCCAGCCTCCGGACCTCGGCTGATCTGTGCCCGCCGCCGCCTTCAGAGACCTCCGTTTCACGAGGTCCGAGCAGAACACGTGTTGGATCGAGGGCAGCTGACGCTGTGGCTGCTGCAAGTCGTTGTGGCTGTGCTGGTTGCTGTGGTTACAGCTGTGTTGGTTGTGGAGTTTGTGGTGGTTGCGGTCGCGTGGTTGTTGTGGGCGTGAGGTGGCTACAGTTCCTGCGCTTGTGTTTGCTGTGCTTGTGTGGTGATTGCAGGTATTCTAGCTCCTTCGGCACCACAGCCTGAGGAGCAGGCCGGCCGCGGGGGAGAGGTGGCCTCCCGATCCATGTCTTCTCAGGCGGTGCCCAGGCAAACAGGCAAAGCGCAGGCAGAGAGAGGGGGTGTCGCCGGGGTGCAGATGACGGGGCACAAGCTTCCCCAGTCCCACAGCTGTCGGGGACCCCCCAGCACAGTCGCGTAGGCCGCTTATCTGGAGCTGGAGCCACGTCCAAGCGCTTGAAACCCTGAAGGTTCTCCTGCACACAGCACAACCTCTGTTTGCAAGCACACTGTCCTGTGCAGAAACCCTTTCACCCAGAATGGACCCTGCCCATCCCGCTGCCCTGAGATGCTCCAAGCAAGCCAGCCAGACAGTGCTTATAGCCTGGGGGGCAACGAGCAAGCAGGCTTCTACTGGAAGCAGTGGGGGGCGTGATGACCAGACAGATCACAGCAGAGGCCCGAGCAGAGGGCCTGGCCTGACGCCCACCTCCTTGACCCTGGACCCGGAGTCAGCATGAAGCCAGGGGGCTGGGTCAGCCCTCCAATGGGCAAGGCCTGGGCATCTCCTTGCTCACCTCCACCCATCACTCTTACAAGGACCCCAGGAGAGGATCAGAGCTGTGGTGAGGCCACGGTTTCCCCAGCATGGTAGGCAGAGACCCTTGGGTCCTGGTACCCAGGACAGAGTTTCACACCTGCCTCAGGGAATCTGCATCCTGTACCATATACCCCTCTCCTGAACCCTGCTCCCAATCGGAAATGTATGTTTGTTTTAAATGTATTAATAGATAATACTTCACATGGTCCATAATCAAATGTACAAAAGGGAACGCAGTGAAATATGCTCTCCCATACCTTTCCCTTAGCCACCCAGAGATAGTTGATGAATTTGCAAGCAAATACGCATGTGTAACCGAACAAAGGAACACAGCATGGTGGGAAGAGCACAAACTCTGAGCCAGTCTGTCAGAGCTCAAGACCCAGTACTGCCCCTTTCCAGCCGGGGACTTTGAGCATTGCTCTGTGCCCCGGTTCCTCCCAGCAGCACAGTAGGCTATAATCACAGTACCTACCTCATAGGAGGGGGACGGGGTTAAACAACACATATTAGCGCTCACTGTAATGGATGGTCTTTTCCATCTCATAGAAGTGATATCACACTGTTTCACACATACTGTTCTACATCTAATTTCTTTCTCTTTCAAGTGGATCTCGGAGCTCATTCAGTCTCTTGTAGAGCTGCACGGCATTGCGTTGCCTCAGTGCACCTAATTTATTTAAGCCAGTCTTTTTTAAATAGACATCTCGGTAGTTTCCAGTCTTTTACAAGCAATGCTGCAATGGATAACTTTGTACATACTATATAATTTTTACGCCCCTATCATGTCACATAATTATCTTTTTGGGGATAAGAATGATTAAGATCTAGTCTCTTAGCACCTTTGAAGTTTATAATACAATATTGTTGCTATGCTGTGCATTAGGTCTCCAGGACTTATTTACCGACTGGGTGCAAGTTTGTACCCTTAAATAACATCTCCCCAAATAGATATACTATATTTTGTCCAAAATGATTAGGATAAATTCCTAGAAGTAGAATGCTGGTCAACAGATGCGTGCGTTTGTTACTTTTTGCCCTCCAGAGAGGCTGTACAGATTCAGTTCTCCATTGGCAACGTGTAAGAGTTTCTGTTCTCCATAGTTTACCAACAGTTTATAAACACATTTCCTGTCAGTTTGGTAAGTGAAAGGTGGCGAATGCTGTCTCCCTCTGTAGTTTTGTTCTACAATTTCTCTCATTATGAGCAATGTGAAGCATCTTCGTGTGTTTATAAATCATTTGTGTTTCCTGTTTTGTGGACTTGCCATTCATATCTTTTGCCAATTTTATCATAGTCATTTCTTCTTCTTGATTCGTAAAAAGTCTCTATGTGTTAAGAATATTACCATATTTTTCCTGGTTTGATGGTACTCTAGAATTTCCTTTTACTAGTTTTGCCAAACATAATTTTTTTTTTTAATATTTATTTGGCTGCGCCAGGTCTTAGTTACAGCATGTGGGATCTTCATTGCAGCATGCGGGATCTACTGACCAGGGATCGAACCCAGGCCCCGTGCATTGGGACCGCGGAGTCCTAACTGCTGGACCACCAGGGAAAGTCCCATTGCCATACATAGTTTTAATGCAATAGAAGTTATTGTTTTCTTCATGGCGTCTGTATCTTGTGTCATCTTTAAAAGTTCTTCCCCTTAAAAAATAGTCGTTAGATTAGTTTTTAATCTCCCATAGTTTCTTCTAGCATTTTTTTTTTTTTTTTTGCGGTACACGGGCCTCTCACTGTTGTGGCCTCTCCCGTTGCGGAGCACAGGCTCCAGACGCGCAGGCTCAGTGGCCCTGGCTCACGGGCCCAGCCGCTCCGCGGCATGTGGGATCTTCCACGACCGGGGAACGAACCCGTGTCCCCTGCATCGGCAGGCGGACTCTCAACCACTGCGCCACCAAGGAAGCCCTCTTCTAGCATTTTTAAAATTTTAAATCACTTATTTCTCCTGGTATGTATCTGATATAAAAAAAATGAGGTATGGATCCAACTTAATTTTTTTCCAGATAGTGACCCAGTTGTCTCAACACAATTTATTGAATAGTTCATCTTTTTCCCAGTGATTTGCAATGCCATCATTATCAAAAGCTAAACTCCCAATAAATTTTGGTCTATTTCTGGACTTCCTATTTTATTCCAGCTACAAGATGTCCTACACTATTTTAATCATTCAAGTTTTATAATATGCATTACAACTTATAGGGCTAGTTACTATGCATTTTTCAGCTTCTTTTTCCATATGAGCTGTTAGTTTCATTGGGATTTCTTTTATAAGTTAACTAAGGCAAGCTGACATTGAATATGATGTTGGGTCAGTTTTTGGTGAACTCTATTTTCCCAGAGAAGTATCCAATATATTAGGTTTTGCAAAGTTAGGGGGTTCCCAAGACCATCCTCAGGTTCAAAAATTTGCTAGAAGGACTCACAGAACTCACTAAAAGCTGTTGTGTTTGTGGTTACAGTTTATTACAGTGACAGGACATGGATCAGCACCAGCCAAGGAAAGAGGTGCAGAGGGCAGAGTCCAGGGAACGTCCAGGCACAGAGTGTCACTTGTCCTCTCCCAGTGGAGCCATGGACAGTGCTCCTATCCCCCCCCAGCAATATGCAGTGGTACACACAGAGTATTGCCAACCAGGGAAGCTCACCTGAGCTTGAGTGTCCAGAGGTTCTATGGGGGTTCAATCACATAAGACATCACTGACTGCCCACATGGCTGACTTTTAGTCTCCGGGTGCCCCAGAGATAGAGCAAATACCGTATGGCCCAAAGATCCCATCATAAACCATATTGTTAGACTGTGGGGTGTTGCCCGGGGTAAACAAAGACACTCCTACCAGGCAGCACTAATCCAAGGGCCTAGAAGTTACCTCCCAGGAGCCAAAGACCAAGGCCAGATCTCTCTTGGGGTAAGGTTAATTTTTTTACTACCTAAGTTTTTTAATTTATTTGCATGGAGTTGACCAAATTGTCCCTAAGGATTCTCTTAATTCCCTCCATCTGTGGTTCTTTTCCCCTTGGCATTTCTTATTTGTGCCTCCTTCTCCTTTTCTCTTGACAATTTATCAATTGACAATTTATCAATCTTATTCTATTTTCAAAGAATTAGATTTACTATTTACTTGTAATTTATTAATTATAAAACTTTTTGTCTTACAAGTCGTCCACTTTTGCTTTAACATTTATTAATGCCCTCCTCCTGCTTTTCTTATGTTGATTACCTTTTTCTAACTACTTTAGTTGAATGCTTAGTTCATTTGTCATTCCTGTTTAATTTTTTATTAGTTCATTATAAGACTATCTATATTAGTCAGGGTTCTCCAGAGAAGCAGAATCAATAGGATATAAAAAGAAATTTATTATAAGGAAATGGCACACATGATTATGGATGCTGAGAGGTCCCAAGATCTGCAGACAGCAGGCTGGAGACCCAGGAGAGTCAATGGTGTAAGTTCTAGTCTGAGTCCAAGTCCAAAGGCAGAAGAAGACCCATGTCCCAGCTCAAAGACAGAGAGAAAGAATTCTTTCCTACGCAGATTTTGTCCTAGTCAGGCCTTCAACAGATTGGATGAGGCCCACCCACACTGGGAGGGCAATCTGCTTTACCCAGTCTGCCAATCCAAATGTTAATCCCATCCAGAAACACCTTCACAGACACACCCAGAATAATGTTTGACCAAGTATCTGGGCGCCCTGTGGCCCAGTCCAACTGACACATAAAATCTCACTATACTATTTTCTCTGGGCACTGCTTTAAGTGTACCTCCTAAGTTTTGATAAGAGATGTTTTGTTACTTTAGAGGTAATCATTCCTTCTAGAAAGTGCCTTGTGGCTTACAGAAGGAATGTTTTGCTACTAAATTTTGACCAGGCAATAAGTACAACCAGTTGCCTTTTCATATAAGGTTGATCTGATTCTCTTGAGGCCAACACGAAGGTGAACCAGGACCTCCTCAGGGCCCAGAAGTCGCTTTGAAAGGATTCTCTCAGAACCTCACATTTAAGTACCAATGGAGCATGCATGTTGAAATTCTTAACAACCGACATCAAGAGCTCCCCTGTTAAATCTCAAATCCAAGAGGGAAAAAAGAAGCTACCATCCCTCTCCCATCCAAATCATCATAAATAACAATATTAACAAAAATTATAACAGCTACCATAATATGGCTTCAGTGCTTTATATATGTCATGTTTTGTAATTTTTACGTGAGTTCTGAGATAGCATTATTTACATCTTAAAGATGAGAAAACTAAGCCTCATAAGGGTTACATAACTTGCTAAGATCACACCTCTTTTTAAGTGGAGGGGCTAGGACTTCACAGTGGCTCTGTCTGATTTAAGCCTTTGTATGTTTTCAGGATGCCTCTCTTGTCTCTCCTCTGCCCTGACTTTTAGCAATAAGGTGGGTCTGCCTCCCTCGGCAAAACTTATTTTCCAGGCGGAGAGAATACATCTGCTACAGTCCACTGTTGATTAAGGAGGAGTCCAGCCCACAATTCTGGAACTGAGACGCAGCAGGCCACCAGCCAGGGAAGGCCTTTGCCTGCTGAAGCCATATGGAATGAAGACTCCGAGCCAGGCGCTAAGAAAGAGAAAGGGGAGGGAAGTCGGGGTGGGGGCTGAGAGAGTAGGGGGCAGGCGGCGCCGCTTCAGGAGGGGAACACGGACCGCGGCGCCTGCACGCGCCAGACACACCCATCACCCGTGCCAGGCCCGTCAGGTTTGCCTCAGCTGTCTGGCAACTGCCCTCTAATGAAATGAGCCAACGATTTCCTGTAGGGAAGGTTTCAGTGTCATTGGCCAGGTCTCAATGGGAACAAGAGAAGACGACCCCAAGGGGGCTGGAGGCCCTGGTGGCAACAGCCAGAGCCCGCTGGCACATCTCCGAGCGCCTGCCAACCGGGCACATGATCAGAACCCTGCTGCAAAGAGATAAGGAATGGCCTGATCCAGCTCCTAGAAGGGCAGGGCTTTATATAGCAGCCTGAGTAGGCTGCAAGGGAATGTCCTGGCTGAAGGCCCTGCTCTAGCCCAGGCAGAGAGGGGAGTGGGTGGGTGGGAAGGAGGGAGCTTATAAATAACCCCATGTGTACTGATCTGCTCAGCAGCCTTGTCTTAGCAAGGCCTGGGATCTCAGGAGGAGGGTCATTTATAGATAATTTTAATTTTTTCATACTTCTATTTTCCAAGTTTTCTACAGTGAACTTGAACTCCTTTTATAGTCAGTAAATAGGAATACAATTTTAAAGAAAGTAAAAAAGAGAGGCACAGAAGGAAATCCTTCAGTTGGGAATCCTTCCCCTGCTCATGGGTCCCCCAATCATGGACCAGTCCCCTCCCCTCTTCTCTGGTCTCTCTCGGAGGAGACCTCCTCTGTGCTTGCATTTGCCTACGGTGCACGGAAGGACCAGTTTTCCCAGCTCCTGCGTTCCTCATACTCTCCCCGCCCCCATCAATTCAAGTGTCACAGTTCTTGGGTTTGATGTCTTTAGGTAAAGCATCCAGGCCCCTCATCTCTGCTGGGGTGCAGAAGGGTCACTTTGGTACGTCTGTCCTGTGCACTTCCCAGCCCCTAACGGTAGCTTAGTAATGGAAAAAGGAGCGATGGAGCCCCTTATAGAGAGAGTGTTTTGCATTCTTTGAGCCTCAGGCTCCTTGTCTGTAAAATGGGGATAATAATAGCACCTGCCTCATAGAGATGATATTAAGATGAAAATAAGACAGTGAGTGTCAAGTGCCTGACTCACTGGAAATGCCCAGTTAAATATTTACTAACCATCATGCCTCCTGCTCCACAGGCACCTGCCCCTTGAATGACCACACCTACCAAATTTGGCCAAAATGACTTTCACTGTGTCCAAAAACAGCTCCTCCCAGGTGTGAGGATTCGCCACCCAACTCAAAGCAGCAATTCCACAAATGCTTTGAGAGGTGATAGGCTCCTTGGAATCCTTGAGAGAGTCCCCTTACGAGGCACTGTCCTCATTTGGATGTGTGTCACTGTAGAGCAGCTGGATACATAGATAAATGAATAAACATATTTCTTTGTAGTAATGACCTTACGTAGGCTAAGTTCAGCTTATGACTCTGGAGCAATTTTTAGGAGACGAAAGTAGGTAACATATCAACTGATCTCTATTTTCTGAGCAAGTGCTAGGTGCAAAAAGGCACTGTGCTAAGATTCCAAAATGGAACATTAAAAAAGATGAAAGCCCCAGCTCTCAAAGAGATTGCAGTCTAGTTGAGCAAGTAAACTGCAGATACAGAAATAGAAAGCTCACTCAGCAAAGCAGGATATGGCCCATGCAGGTGATAGGGTAGAGAGTTTGGAAGAGAGTTTCCTCTGGGTTCTGGAGGTCAGAGCAGGCCTCGTGGAGGAAATAAATATAATTGGTAAGTGGGCACCAGTCCTGGTAGTATCCAATGCGATCAGGATAGTCTGAGAAAGGGTCTCAGGTGTTCATGTCAACAAGGCAAGGTGTGGGTTCGTACAGGTGGAAGAACACCATCTTTTTTGATCCTGACCACAGCATTGTGTGGTGTTATCATTCCTGTTTTACAGGTAAGAAAACAGTGGCTCAGAGAAGCTCAGAGGGGTTAAGTTATATGCTTAAAGTCACACAGCAGAGGCAGAATTCAAACCAAGTTCTACCTGCTCCAGAGTCCACGTTCTTGCTTCTATCACCTGGCACTGCTAAGATATCC
Organism: Phocoena phocoena; assembly: GCF_963924675.1. Classification (NCBI taxonomy): domain Eukaryota; kingdom Metazoa; phylum Chordata; class Mammalia; order Artiodactyla; family Phocoenidae; genus Phocoena; species Phocoena phocoena. Next base: position 137,155,561 of record NC_089219.1, on the reverse strand, counting down.
CTTATATCTGGCTCCCAGAACAGACCTAGGCTGTCTGTGACTAGTAACGGGGCTCTCATTCCATGGCAGTGGCCCTCCAGTAGAGAGGGTGCCGCCCAGAGTGGCTGGCAAATTCTTTGGAGATATATAGACCTTATATTGCCTGCCAGTATCATGGGATAAGGTGCAACGACTTCTAAAGCCTAGATCAAAGTAAAAATTTCAACATCTTGTGGTTTTAAATATTTAAGCCCCTCCTTCTACTCTGTAGTATTTTCCCCAGTTCAGCAATGTGTGCTGCTGGCATATGGCAGGCCTAAACCAGCTATTTGTCCAGGCCAGACACCTGCCCATCATCCTTTACTCCTCCCATCCCTCAACGCCCTTATCCAGTCAGCCACAAGGTCCTGACCTTCTACCCTGGACGCATCTAAAACCCCTCTACTTCTTTCCATTCCCTCTGCCATTTCCGTGTTCTTTTCTTGGATTTCTGCAGCAACGACCAAATTGGTTTCCCTGCTTCCAGACTTGCTCTCATTCAGTGTAATTGCCAGACCACAGAGCATAGTAAGAAACTTGGCCTCACGTAGGGCGAGATCTGGCCTTTGCGTGGGCTCCTGGGGTAACCTCTAAACTCTTACAATTTCTGCATTGAGAGGAGTACCTTTGTTATTCAAGGTGGGCCCTTCACGTATGCTAATGAGATGATTCAGGCTGGGGGCTGCCATGCCAAAAGACCAACACGACACATATGACTGGGGTTGGGGCTTTGGGCCACATATCAGCCTGACCACCAGGGAGGGGAGGGGGCCTGGAGATGAATTCAAACATGTGGGCAGCTATTCGATCAGTTGTGCCTGGGTAAGGAAGCCTCAGTAAAAACTCTGGACACTGAAGCTTGGATGAACTTCCCTGGTTGCAAGACTCATGTGTATTGTCACATAGAGATGCTGGGGAGGAAATGCATCCTAGGGATACAGAAGCTTCCTGTTAGGAACCTTCTCAAGTTCCACCCTACTGATCTTTGACTGATTCTAGTTTATACCGTTTATATATTTTTATTATAATAAAACTCTACTCCTAAGTATAACACTTTCCTGAATTCCATGGGTTGTTCTAGCAAATTACCAAGTCTGAGGGTAGTCTTGGGAACCCCTGAATTTATAGCCAGCTGCTCTGAAGAGAGGGTGATTCTGGGGACCCCCAAACTTGGGGCTGGTGTCTGAAGTGAGGGCAGGCTTGTGGATACTCTGACCTTAACCTCAACTTTGGCTAACTCACTATACACAGCAAGAGGGGTTTTCTAAAATGGGACTGTGATCATATCACACATCTGCCTAAAACACTCTCCCTAGGATGAAGTCCACATGACTAAATATGGCATCCAAGACCTGGAATGACCCAGACCCTGCATAGATCTCCAGTCTCATATCCTCCCAGGCCGCTTCAGATTTGCCATTCCAACCACACTGAGCCGCTTGCCACTCCCTGAGCGCTCCAGGCTCTCTCATTTTTCCAGACCTTGGAACATGTGGCCACTCATCCTATAGTATTCTCTCCTCTCTACCTTTCTCCCATGTCTCTTCTCTCGGCTAACTCCCACTAGTCCTTGAGGCCTCAGCTTAGATGTCACCTCTTCTGGGAATCCTTTCCATGAACACTACGTCAGGTCGGGGCCGGGCACTCGCTCCTCTCGAAGGCACTTGGCACGTGTATTGAAACGGCCTGGTCACCGGTCCGTCCCTCCAACCAGACTACAAATTTTCTGAATATGAGGACGGTGTTTTCTCCCCCATTATATCCCTCCAGTGCTTAGAAGACTAACACATCATTTCAAAGAGAGAAATGATAACTTTGCTGGGGAAAAACCTGGCAGGCACCAACATGACTAGGGTTGAATGAATGAATGACTGTATAGATAGGTTTTGGAAGTCTCACCAGTCGCCTTGATGGAAATTTGGAAAGCACCCTGGTTGTATCCAGTAGCCAATTACAAGTCATCTTTCAAGATGGTTCCACCCACAAATGGTTAATCTCATTCATTTGAGGCTGATTTGGTTGGCTTCAACTTCAGAGGATGGGTTTTTGGTAACTTTGCGAAGTTCTGAGACGTGTCCCTATTGTGAGGCATGTATCAACTGTGAATTGTCCTTTGGACATTTCTGTGACCCTATCACTGCTATTTTATATTTCCCACCCTACCCCTCATGGCATTTGCAAAGAGAGGGACATCAACAATGCATTATATTTTAAACATAAGTAACTGGATAATTTATTAAAACAATATTAATTACCAATTCATACCTGCGTGTGCCTATATCTATACTTTCTTATTAATCAATACTTGATATGGCACTTACTGGTTAGGTGAAATGGCACCTCCTTTTCCTTCCTTTTAGCTTTTAATTAAAATAATCTACACAGCCTTCTTCTTTCTTCTTTTCCTCTTCCCTTTCTTTCTTCTTTCTTTCCCTTCCCTTCCCAGCATGGAAGAGTGGGCATCAGGTGTCCATGGGGTATTGACAGGGAGAGAAGGCTGCCATGTGGAAGTGCTTTGATGGTGCACCTGTTGGCGTCCAGGTACACAGGGCGCCGGAGGGTGGGAACAGGGAGTGGAGGTAAAAGGCACAGCTGGGGCTTCCCTGGTGGCGCAGTGTTTGAGAGTCCGCCTGCCGATGCAGGGGACACGGGTTCATGCCCCAGTCCGGGAGGATCCCTCATGCCGCGGAGCGGCTGGGCCCGTGAGCCATGGCCGCTGAGCCTGCGCGTCCAGAGCCTGTGCTCCGCAACAGGAGAGGCCACAACAGTGAGAGGCCCGCATACCGCAAAAAAAAAAAAAAAAAAAAAAGGCACAGCTGGTGTGATCGGGAGAGTGGAATTGGTTACGTTAAACAAATAAGTAAACATATTGAGCAAATTGGTACATATATTGAGGATAATGAGAGTCAGGTTGGAGAAGGGAGTTACGTATATGGAGAGGAAGAGAGCTATAATGAGCCTTGAAGGAGGATTGGGATTGGAGGTATAGGTACCAATTTATGGTTTTTTTTTAATATATAGACACAGGGCTTCCCTGGTGGCGCAGTGGTTGAGAGTCCGCCTGCCGATGCAGGGGACGCGGGTTCGTGCCCCGGTCCGGGAAGATCCCACATGCCGCGGAGCGGCTAGGCCCGTGAGCCATGGCCGCTGAGCCTGCGCGTCCGGAGCCTGTGCTCCGCAACGAGAGAGGCCACAGCAGTGAGAGGCCCGCGTACCGCAAAAAAAAAAAAAAAAAAAAAAAAAAAAAAAAAAAAAAAAAAATATATATAGACACAGGTAGATATAGAAATAGTTATAGATTTAAGTGTGTGTATATGCAGGTGTGTGTATATATATATTTCCTAAATCTCTCCAATGAAAGGGCCTAGAACTCCAGCAACAATAAACACACTAAGTGCCCAGATCTTGATTTCTAAATACCATCCTCCACTGAAAAAATAGCAGGGCTCCTTGGAGGAAGGGCTAATTCCAAGCTGGGGCAGAAAAGGTATAAGGTGAAGCTGGGACAAATTGTTGTGCCAGAAAGTAAGAAAGGGTCGAGAATGAAGGGGACATGTCAGAAGGATGCAGGGACTACCCTGAAGGAACCACTTAAATATATAAACCAACGCAGAAAATGGGAAAGCTCTTTATATCAGTAGCCTTCCAACTAATAAAAGAAGAAGGAATGATGAAAACAGAAAACAATCATTTGGCAACTGTCAGAGCAGTGGTTGTTTCCAGTGGGAGACTTCAATGGAGATTAAGATTGATGGATGGGAGGTTGATAAAGAACAGGAATATCTCCCCTCAAATGCCAATCAGTATAAAAGGGGGAAATGGTAGCTTTATATGGGAGAAAACTGACAGACACCAACATGACTAGTAATCAAGATAAATATCACCAAATGGGTGAAGGTGGTCAAAAGGTACCCAAAAAAAAAAAAGATAAATATCACCAGTTGTAGGATAGGCTGACATCGTATGTTTCCCCCAGCCCACGCCCATATAATCCACTGAGAAAACACAATTCTGCAGTATTCTTATCAAGAAAGCATGACCCAAGTCTGGTCATGAGAAGATACCAGACAGACCCAGGGACATCCTACAGAATGAAAAGTCTGTACTCTTTAATTAAAAAGAACTGAGAACACGAAAGACAAGGAAAGACTAAGGAACTCTTCCAGGTTGAAGAAGACTGAAGAAGCATGAGAACAATGCAACATGTATTCCTGGATATAATCTTGGACCAGAAAGGAAGAAGAGACATTGTTGGGATGTCTTGAAAATGTTAAAGGGGGGTGGAGGGTCTGTGAACTGGGCAGTAATGATGTGTCAAAGTTTGTTCCCTAATTTGGAGGGTTGCATGGAGGGTATATAAACCCTTGTTTGGTGGAAATATACACTGGAGTATGTAGAAATGGTAGGGGATCATATCAACAGCTTGTTCTTAAAAGGTTCAGAAAGAGATAAATGGTTCAGACATATATATACATGTACATATATGTGCAGGCGCACACAGAGAAACTGAGAGAGAGAGGTTAATAGGATAAATTCGGTGAAGCATTGAATTGGGAAATTTGGGTGTGGGATATGGGAATTCATTATACTGTTCTTGCGACTTTTCCAAAAGTTTGAAATTATTTCAAAATAAATTATTAAAAGTTATACATATATGTAAATATATAAATATATATAATACAGCCACACATCTCTCCCTTTTATGGCTGGCCGGGGCATCCATTCAGACATGTGGCTCTTTCTACAGCAGTGAGCCGTTCTGGCTTCCTGAAGGTTCTATTCCTAACATCTTCAGCCAAAACCTGCTACCACCTCTTCTCCTAATCAGTGTCGCTGTCTTCCGCTGACAGAGTTATTGAGGAAGTGTGCTGTACTGGTTTACCAGGGCCGTCACAGCAAAATATCACAGGCTGGGAGGCTTAAACAACAGACATCTATTTTCGCACAGTTCTGGGGGCTGGAAGTCCCAGATCAAGGTGTCAGAAGGGCTAGCTTCTCCTGAGGCCTCTCTCCTTGGCTTGCAGATGGTACCTTCTCACTGAGTCCTCACAGGCTCTTTCCTCTGTGCATGGCACATCCCCGATGTCTCTCGTGTGTCCAAATTTCCTCTTTTTATAAGGACTCCAGTAAAGTTGGATGAGGGCCCATCCTAACAGCCTCCTTTTAACTTAACCACCTCTTAAAAGGCCTGTCTGGGAATTCCCTGGCGATCCCGTGGTTAGTACTCTCACTGCCAGGGCCCCAGGTTCGATCCCTGGTGGGGAAACTGGGAGACACAACTCAGCTCCTAATATGCTCTATGCCAGACACCACACTGGGTGTCGAGGTTAAAAGAGGGTAAGACAAGGGCGCTGTCCTCACGTGGGTCACAGTCCGGCCATGGCCGACATGAGAACAAGCAGGATGGATTGACTGATGTACCGAGCAGAGGGAAGAGGAAATTGTTATCCCTGTGTTGAGAGTCGCGAAAGACTTCATTCACTCGGTGGTGCCATTTGAACTGGCCCTTGAAAGGATAGGTTTTCAGCAGGCAGGGAAGGTCATTCTCTGCAGATCAGAATTGGAAGACCCTAGTTCTAGTTCTGTAATAAATGATGAACACGTTGCTAAGGTCCAAGGGTCCAGTTTCCTCCAGCCCTGAACATTCCTTTTGATATTCCATCACTTCACACAACAGGATTCCCTCCTCACATTCTTTAACGCAATGATAGATCTGAAACATCTTCATCCACTGCTTATTTTCTGATAATATCCAACATCATGTCAGGGTTCCAGCATCCTCTTTCTCCTTTTGTCTTTCAGTCCATCGCTAAGAATTTATCTTCTTCCTGACCTGCTACTTCCTGTTTTCCTAACTTCAAGGGTTTTTTGTTCATCGGGGGTGCAAGGTTTTATTCTGCCTTGAAGCACTCTTCCTATTAGCTAGGGGATTTTTTTGACAAGCAGGGTGTGTCTAAGCCCTTTTTCTGTAAAATCTGTCACTGCCTAAGTGGTACCCTGCTGCTTGACTCCTCATTCGTCTCCATGGCAACATTCTGAAACTATTCTGCTTGTGTGAGTAAGTTCAAGGCCCATCAAATTATTTATCACAACAGAGCCAGCATACCCCACCAATGCGCACACATACACATCTGGTGCATCACAGCACCATTTGTAAATGCAGCCACGGTTTGGTTTGCATTCATTTCAAAAAACAGCAGCACATCCTGTGAAATAGATAGCCCACTCATCAGCTGACTTCATTTACTCATCCTTCATTCATTCATTTACGCACCCAGGCTTAGTGGGGGAGACAGAGACTTAAATTTTTACCTCCTCCTTGGAGGATGGAGGTGGGAATCAGGAATGGCTTCACCGAGGAGTGGCCAACTGACCACCGAAGGGAAGGGCTTTTCTGACAAAACCAACACATGGGCAAAGGCATGGAGATGTGAAGGAACATTCGAGATAACAAAAAAAAAGTGTGTGCCAGTCAGGCTGGGAATAGGCTGGAGGAGGGTGATGGAGGGAGGCACAGAGCGAGACAGAGTTGGAGCTAGAGAGAGGGGTCGCAATGAGGTCCTGAGGGACCTGTAATAAAATCATCCTAAGGAGTCTGCACTCCTTGAGCAATGAGGAGGATCTTAAGAGGAAATGCAGCATTATCTGGTTTACTTTCTAGAAAGTCTTCTGCTGCTGCTGCCCTGGGGTTTGATTGAACAGTGAAGGCCCAGAGCTAGGAAGAAGCTGGCTCATGAGGACCTGAGAGGACCAGAGACCAGAGGTGTGCACGGGAAAGATTCAAGCACCACTTTAGAGGCAGGCCAGGTGGGACTTCATGACCAATTAGCTGGAGGAGTGAAGGAGAACTTGAAGATTTCTGGTCCTGTTTGATGTCCAAGAAAGAGCAGTGTGGAGGAGAAGATGAAGCATTTAGTTTGGGACAGTTTCAGTTTGGGGAGTCTCTGGACATCCAGTAACACAATCAGAGGCACCCCAGTCCTCCACTTTCCCCACGTCCTTAATTCTCCATCACAGGGATGAAGCAATCCAACAAGCTCATCCCCACTGAGGTAGAATTAAGATGTAAGGGTAATCATGAGACTTCCCCTTAGGAATCGTATTTCTAGTTAGCAAGAGAGCACCACCTAGCCAATGTTGAGCAAGGGAATGGCTTTCCTATAGTGAAATTCCAAGCAATGGGACGGGCAACTTGCGGGCCTATTTCCAGGTAGGGGGATCTTCCCAGCATCCCTAAAATCACATCACAGAGGCTACAGCTAAAACTCTCAGTGAAGAGAATGCTGTTGAAAAGTCACCTTCATTCCACAGAACCCTGTTCACACCATAGATAAAGGGATCTTCCTCTTGGGCAGGATTCTGTTCTCTTAGCATGGGGTGATGGACAGCAGATGTCACGAAGCTCTGGGGTCACTGAGTTCAAGTCCTGGCTCCAGCATTTACTGGATATATAACCTTGGGCACATCATTTAACCTTTCTAAGACTGGTTCTGTCATTCGTTAGACAGGGCCTCGGAACACCTGCCTCTCCTCTGGGGTGTTGGTGAGCTTGGATTTAAATGAGATGGCTGCCGTAGACACGACACCATCCATCATTCTCATTACCTCCACCATTTATCTCAGTGTCTTTCAACACCCAATTCACTTAGAGAAGCCTATTTTTCTCCATGTTCATGGGCTATTAGCTGCTCTGACAACTTTAGGTGATGAAAAGCCACCTTTCCGGCGGCACAGGCTCAGAGCCTGCAAACCCGGGGGCGAGGGGCTGTGCTCCCTAACCGCCTGCAGGGGGCAGCATCGGGCAGCGTACGGCCACGCCGGGGCCTCCCTTGTCAAGTGCTGGGAAAGGACCGCCGAGACGGCTTTGAATTCAGACTCCAGCTGACAAAGGACCCGTGTTATTCCACGTGGGTCTGACATGCGGCCTCCCGGAAAGTCGAGTCTTTGGTGAACAAGGGATCAGGCAGCGCTTTTCCGAAAGCATCGCCGGCCCCGCGACAAATCCAGCCGGGTTTTTCCCAAGCCCACACCAGGACTGAGTACAGTTAGTTACCTTTCAATTTAGCGCTGGTCTGACCTCGGAGAAGCAAGACGTGGGCCTCTTACCGTACCCATAGGGACCCTGCTGCGGACGCCTCCAACCCCCAGGAGGTAAAAGGAGGGAGCGCCTGACAAGGGCAACATGGGGTGCTTACCACCCCTCCCCCGCCAAGCATTTTTTAGTTCCCCACACCTTCAGCTCCTTGGGGGAGTCCGGAGAAGACAAAAGAAGTAAAGAGACACAGCTCAGACTCTTTGGAGCTATTAACATTGTTGAAAAGACATGCAGATGTGAAACCAGAGAAAGACACAAGGATACCCAGGATCCGGCGCTCTGGTTTTGATCCAGCCTGGTGGCTCCTGTTCCCAAAGCCCCAGGAGGCATGTGCAGACCTAGGATGATTTTCCTATGATTTGTGAATGTGTTTACGTGGGAAAACAAAGAGGCAGAATGTTTAAAATCAATCCAGACTGCCCCGAATATGGGATCACTGTAGGGACAGATGATCCAAGCTGTGGGAATTTGGAGAAGGGAGCTACCGATGGAGGCAGCGTGAAGTGGCCCGCAAGGGGACACGGTCACTCCTAAGAGCGCCTCAGGCCTTGGTGCCCAGGAGACACACTCGTCCCTCACTCTCCGTTTGCCTTTGCTGGGGAGGGGAACCGCTATGTCACCATGACATCACCTCCTTCCAGGAATCGCTGACTCAGCTTGGGGCCTCAGGAAGGACCGCTCACTTCCTCCAACCAGGCAGAGGGGGAGCAGTCCCCCACCCCAGGCAAAGCTGGGCCTGTTCCTTCATCACCGTCCACCAGGACTCAAGAGGAGGTCAGCTTTGCAAGAAGACACACCGCCTGGTGCCAGCTGTGCCTACTCCCACCGGTACTGCTGTACCATGGAAGAGGGGCCCCCAGTGGAACGTCACACCTGGCTTAGAGCTGAAATGCAGTATCCCTGGGAGAGGCAGCACGTTTAGCTTTGTCAGTCACTTACAGCTCCTTGGGAAGGAGAAACATTGTGACAGAGGAATGAGGATGGATTAAGTAAGAGGGAGTTGGGGCTAGCTGAGGTGGGAGGGTTAAAAGAAACCCTGTGCCCCGTCACAGCTGAAGGTTGCCACAGATAGTGCCACGCCACAGACAGTCAGGGGGGGTCTTGTCCAAGACCACTCCTTTTTCAAAAGAGAGTGGGTACCCACACAGGCAGACTCACCCGTAGCCAGAAAGCCAGGAACAGGGCCAGAGGGTGTCTGTCTGTAGCCCTCAGAGGATGACTTGCTCTTGCCCCTCCCCCAGTGCAGTCTCAGCCCTTCCCTCCTCCCCTTGGCCGACCCTTCCCTTCCCCGTTAAGAGGATTCAAGCCAGAATCTGTCCACACCACGTCAGAGTCTATTTCGTCTTGGCATTAAACCTGATGCTCTGTAAGCTGGTCTTATGAAGAAAATTAACCAGTAGGCAGTAATGCAATTTACAGCACTGCAAAGGTCCTATAGTCTCCCTGCTCCCACTAATACACACACACACACACACACACACACACACACGCATGCACGCACATACACACACAGTCTGCTTTGATTTTTTTTTTTTCATCTTTTACTATATTGTTTCACTTAAGGCCAACAAAACCCTGCCAGGTAAGTATCGCCATCTTATAGATGAAAAAACTGAGATTGAGAAAGGTGAAGGAAGTCCTCCAGGGTCACAGAGCTAGTGAGTGACGCAGCCAGTCTTGGAAACCAGGTCTGTCTGACGCCAAGACGCCAACTGATGACCCAAAGTGAGAGCCTCTTCTGAGCCAGAAATTATCAAATTAGAATTTCATTCAGCAATCCACAAAATCTTAAGGTTGGGAGACATTTTGAAGGTTGTCCAGGCCTATGACCCAGACAGATGCCTGAATCTCCTGCATGATGTCTTGGCTTTGGCTTAGATACACCAGCTCCAGGAAAGGCGTTATGTCCTGATTCGGGCCATGCCAGCTGAGAATCACTGGACAGTTGTTTTGGGTTTAGGGCTGGAATATCTCTCCCTGTAATGTCCACACATCAAGGCTGCCCTTGGGACCCCAGAGGAACTAAGCAGCGAGTCACCCCTGAATTGTCTGTCTCCTGACTACACTTTTTTTTTGAATTTTTTTTTTTTTTTTTTTTTTTGCGGTATGCGGGCCTCTCACTGTTGTGGCCTCTCCCGCTGCGGAGCACAGGCTCCGGACGCGCAGGCTCAGCGGCCACGGCTCACGGGCCCAGCCGCTCCGCGGCATGTGGGATCTTCCCGGACCAGGGCACGAACCCGTGTCCCCTGCATCGGCAGGCGGACTCTCAACCACTGCGCCACCAGGGAAGCCCCCGACTACACATTCTTGATTCCTTTCAACCTACTCTCACATGGCAGTTTCTCACCACTCTCCTGGGAATGCGGTCTGCTTTGTCTCTTCAGTTTCAAGGTGGGACACCAGGCTGACTACGGTGTTCCAGAAGTGAGCTGACCAGCTGGGAGAAGAGTGAGACCAGACTATATAACCCCTTCATTTTTTTTCGTGAGTCTTAATATTTCACACTGGGAACTCACTTTGATCTTATCATGAATGAAAACCCCTAAGTGCTTTGCCCCTTGTCTGGCTGGGTTTGGGATGCTCATGTCCTATCCTCTCCAGTAGGCTAGACCTAACAAGTACCCAGGCAGTGTGGCCCTCCTCCTGCTGCGTGGACCCCCACTCTGTGCTCCCTGGCACCACTGACCCACTAGGGCTCAGCCACATCCTCCCTCTGGTCCCAGCTCCGGTTGTCCACACCAAGACTCTCCACGGGTCCCACTGACCCAGTCACTTGGGTGAGGCTCTCAATTCCCAGGCATGCTGGCTCTTAATTCCCAGCTTCCTGATGTATCTCTAGGGGTCATCTGGGAGATTCTGGACACACCCTCATGCAGGGCTCCTGGAAGCAAGGGCCACTGTCCCAGGCCCTCCCTCTGCTGAAACACAACACAACAGTATTTCTACCGTACTGTGACTGCCCTACACAGACATCTGCAAGGGATTCTCCTCCCAGTGATGCGAAAGCGAAGTGGACATAAGCCCCTCTCCTCCCCACTTCCTGTCACCCAATCTGGGCTGATTCTACCATCTTGCCCACTCCACCCTGAATCTGTGGGTAGTGGGAAGGCACACAGCATCTTACCCTATGTCCTCATCCCTCTGACTCTCACTCCAAGCTTCTCCCAACACCAGACAGGTTTTTCATCCATCCTGCAAGGCCAGAGCTTCCTTTGTGTTGAACCCTCTGTTCTCTGCATCCCGGCTTAACACATCACTTTATGCTTAGAGTCCCGCACGGTGCTCTAGTTACAGAAAAGCCATCTTCTTGGAAAGTAGAAAACTGTCTCCCTTTCAACAACCAGGATTTTTTTTCTTTTGGCTGTGCCTCGTGGCTTGTGAGATCTTAGTTCCCCGACCAGGGATTGAACCTGGGCCCTCAGCAGTGAAAGTGTGGAGTCCTAACCACTGGACTGCCAGAGAGTTCCTGAGGCTTTCAAGATTATGGATTATTTGCCTCCTATGGAATTGTAATATTCTAATTAGAAATGTAAAGCTGAGTAAGACTTCTTTGTCCTAGGATGGGTGAGTCTCCCCTGAAGCCACAAACCCATTGATTCAGCGGATAGGAGCATCTTGATTACTGAGCCTGACAATCCATTATTCTAATATCTCAAAAATAATATCTCACTTCTCTCTCATGGCCCAAGACAAATATCTAAAAGAACTTACTTCTTTTGCCTCCTCTATTCATACATTCAGCTCTCCTCACCACCAAATTCTTCACACATCCCCAATTCTCTTCTCCCAGATCTGGACTTGACTCTTCATAAATACATCCGGAAGTTATCTATGCGGTGTCTGCCTCACTCATCAGTCATCCCACTGTGTGGCATAAAGGTCACACCCCCAAAGGTGTGCTCACATCACTGTGTTTCCAACACAGGTATTAGCATACTTAAAACCAATTAAACTGCGATTATTTTCACCCCAGCCTTACCACTCTCAATCCACTTAATATGGATGGGAGGATGGGGCTTGTAACCACATATCCCAATTCGTTATAAGCATAGATGCAACAAGGTCCTAACCAGCGGCTACTATACGCCCTCCCCACATGACCCTCCTGGAAGCATCAGTCCCTACACCACTCCAGTCCAGGACTGACCCCAGGTCTGTGCTTCTCAGCCTCATCCCCACCAACCCAGCAGATGCCCTCCAACCACTGAGGCCTCACACAACTCCGCCTTGACCTCGACTTTGAGCCAGTCCCCAGGCAGCAGGATTCTGTGGGTTTACACAGCGACCGCCTTCCAAAATCCCTTCTGTAAAATTTCCCTGTTGTGGGAACGTTTTTTCATTTGCCCTCTCTAAAGCACTCTAGATTCATTCATTCATTCATTCATCAAACATTTAGGAACACCTTCACTGTCAGGCACTGTTCTAGGTGCCGCAGCGACGGTGATCAAAAGGCTGGACAGAGCTGGGCTTTCAAAACGACATTCTGGTTGAGGAGACGCACAGTATACAAGAACACACATAAACAAATGAGCACAGCAGATTGTGACTGCCCTCTTCGAAGGAAAGAAAGAGAATCCAAGCAAGAGAGCACAGGAGAAGGAAGCCCTTTAGAAAGGGAGATCAAGGAAGGCTTCTCCGAGCAGGGGGGCTAATATTTCTGTGGACACCTGCCAGATGAGAAGAGGCAGGGGGAGGAAAAGTGTTCCAGACTGAGGGGAAAGCAAGAGCAAAAGCCCAGAGCCTAGGGGCAAGCCTGGTGTCTGCCCACAATCGGGTGGGCGGGGGTGGCTGAGAAAACAGAAAGGAGGTGAGAGGCAGGGAGGCCACAGCAGGCCTGGCAGGGTCAGGGTAGGAGGTGAATTTCACTCAATGTGCTGCCAGGTGGCATGAACTGATGACAGTTTTCAAAGATCGCTCTCGCTGCTGTGTGGAAAATGGAAGCGGGGATTGGGGCAGGGGAGGCAGTGGGAAGTAAAGAAGCCAGCCGGGCCATCGCCCTTGTCTCCCTGAGAAACGACGACCAGGGTGTTGGTGATGAGGATGGAGCCAACAGAAGGATGGAGATACGATCTGGAGGGAGCTCTGTGTTGGCGGCGGGACTGACCTTTGTCACATGGTTGTTGGCAGACTTTAGGAAAGTGCATGAGGAAGCATCTCACACCAGGAGTCGGAGACACAGGCTGTGGTGAGGCCGGACACACGTGCATCATTGGCCGGTGTGAGAGGCAGCCCACTACCTGTGTGAGTGCGCATGTGCGTACAGGCACACACCTGCAAATGATCTGGGGGAGAACCGAAAGCCTTCTAGAAAGATGCAGTGGGGTGGGGTAGGAAGAAGCGGAGGCGCCCCAAGTACTAACAACCTGAAAATTGAAAGAAGCTGTGCTTCTGGCCATGACATCATCGCTTCCCTCGTAAAGTATCCGATGGCATATTTACCGGTCATAACACAGGAATGGTGAAAATCAACTGCATATCCCAGCCCAATTGCTTTCTCCTGTTGTTCCATCATAAGAAGGAGGTGTCGAGTCACAGGTGGGCCTTTCTAAACTAGCTTCAGAACTTTGCCTCCGTGCACAACGGTTGTTCTGCGAGGGAAGCGGTTCCCAGTTCCTAAAAGTGACCTATAAATAGATCCCTGGAGCCCAGTTCACAAGGAAGTTGCCCTACTGAGGGAGGGTAACACACATCACACTGCCACAAATCAGGTTTTTCTCACCAATCAGTATCTCTGCTGCTTACTCAGGCTCAGTTTGTGGCCAACGATGACACTCCAGGATTTATTTTCTTCTGTAGTTTTGCCCAGAAGGGTTTAAGCTCTTAGTTCTTGTGCCAATTCATAGTAAAATGGCCCAGGGGAGTCATAGCAGGAAGCATTTTTAAAAGAGTCTTTTAAAGACAGCCATTCCTCCTTAGGAGCAAAGGCTAGAGAAAGTATATTATTTTAGAGTCAAGGGTGAAAATAATTCCGCTTTTGAAGACCTATAAATGTAACCGAAGATTGCCCAGACCCTGCCAGCCTGAGACACAAGAACCCATATTGGGCTGGTTCTGAGCCACACCTGCTCTAGGCTCCCCTGCAGCCCCCCCGCCCAGTATTTCTGAAGGGCTCCAGGGAGGGCAGTACTCGGGAGTTCAGACAGACGGGGGCTCCACTGGTGGCTGGAGGTTTGAGCCTCGGGGTTCTCATCTGTAAACTGCAAAATGTAAAATCTGAAAGTGGGAATAACTCGAGCCTCAAGGTAATTTGTAAGGAGAAAATGAACTAATACCTATAAAGGACTAAAGCACGGCACCCAGCATCTAAGAAGTGCTGAGAAAATGACACCCACCTCCATCTACCACCATCATCACATCATCAATATCCATCTCTCCCCCGACCCCGCAGAGGGGATCTCCCCTCCCCTCCCCTCCCCTGACTAAGGCTTTCTTTCCAGGCCTGGTTTAACCATGCCTCAGAGTCCAGTCGAGGTTCCCAAGGATGTCTGCAGTCTTCACGCAATCGGGCTCTTGGCCAGCCTGCCCCACCAGACATGCCCAGGCATGTCTGCCTCCCCCACAGCCTCAGGCTGAGCTGCTGCCACACATACTCAGAGGTCCAGGTACACACGGGCAGATACACACCACTAGCAACCCTGCTCCTGCCAGGCCCCGGCTGCCCCCCCAACCCCCCCCCCCCCCACAAGGAGTGCCAGCCCCAGGCTCCCAGGCCAGGGAGACCAAGGCTCTGGAGAAACTGGCTCCTGGCAGGGATGCAAATAAAACGAGAGCTTTCCAGAGAGTGTCTGAAATTGGCAGTGGGCCCTCGGAGCCATCAATGGTGAAAGCCAAAGATAAATCATCTCTGATAAAATCAGGCAAATGGGAGAAAATAGCTGGGGGCACAAGGACACTTGGAGGAGCAGAGGAAAGGCAGGGATGACACAGCAGCGTCCCCAATTCCTCCCCCACGAAAGCCCAGCATTGTCAACGCAAAGCCAGAGAAACACTGACGTAGCATTCCCCCACCTGAGGGTTAAATGCCAACTCTGTCATATGTTGAGTGACCTTTGATAAGATTCACATCTTCTGGGGGAACCACAACTTCCTCCTTTAAAACTAGGAGAGCCACCTAAATTGAATGTCCACCTGCAGTGAGGCCACTGCCATCACCTTTACCTGGTCTATGCTCAGTGGGCTCACCTTTGTCTTCTCTGAGCACCTGCTGTGTGCTGGGGCCCACTAGGCCTGGGGAGTAGAGGGTAGCAGAAGACACCACCCCAAAATATGCCGCTTCAGCATAAGGACTATTTTGAGCTGAAGGCAACTGAGAAGAAAATACAAGAAAAACTCTCTGCCCCCCCCCTTTACGTAAAAGCAGAACATAAATTTGTCAAGATGTTCCCCCTCCCCTCTCTACCAGGAAGGTCAGGAGTTAATCACCAGAGACAACTCTAGACCCTTATCGGCCCCGAGAAGACACCAGAGCAATCTCCATCAGAAACTCCACTAACCAGCCCTTATCTTCCATCGGTTTCCCCATATAGTTACATTCCCACAGTTTGCCATCTTGGGAAGCCTACAACCCCTTCCCTCTATCTTGTCGCTTTTCTACGAAGGCATTGTTCTTTTGTTAAAATGCTATGTAAGTCCAAGGTCTAACCACCCTTTGAGTTACTCAACACTGAGTGTTCCCTGTGTCTGCATGAGGCCTAATGAACTTCCGTTTGTTTTTGTCTAGTTAATCTGTCTTTGTCAGTCAAATATGCAGGGTTCAAGTCAACAGCACCTAAGGCAGGTAGAGGAAAACGAAGAGTGTTTCCTCTCCTACAGGAGCAAAGGCCTGTGGTTGCAGGAGGTGTCCTCATTCCCACACTGCTCTGCAAACAAACCAGTTGGTGGGTCAGTGGCCTTCAGCCCTGACTTTGAGTTAGAATCACCTGGGAAGGTTTTAAAATGCCAGTGCCCAAGCCAACCTCCAGACCCACAAAATTAGAAACTCTGGGGGTGCCCCTGCTCTTCCCATTTCAGAGAACAGGTTCCCTTCTCCCTTTACGGGACAGTTTCCTGCTTACCTCTGTCTTAGATGAAACGTTCTTTCTCTGTGAGGACATCTTGATTCCCCTGAATCTGGGTTATGGGCCCCACCTGTGCTGTCCTTGCCCATTTGTGTGTCTATACCCCCAACTCTCAGCTCCTCAGTAGTGGGGCCTTTAATTTATCTAGGCTTTATTTGACTCGGAGTAGATAAGTAGACATACTTATTGGATGAAAAAAAAAAAGAATGAATGGATCTTATTTACATTAGAATTTGCTCTTCACAGAGCTCTACCTTCTCACTAAGAATCGGAATTAACCCAAATCCAAAATTTGAGTTCAGAAGGTTTTTTGCCCCCCGCACAGGTGGAGTGTCTGAGAGGAGGCCAAGAATTGCTGAAATGAGGGAAAAGGAGTCGTCGACAGCCAGGGTGGCTGCTCCTTTCCCGCTCCTGCAGAGGTAAAGCCAGCAGAAGGAAGCCGTCTCCTTCCTCCTCATCCAGGCAGGGTCATTGCCCTGGAGCCAAAGTGCCGCCCCCTGCCACGCTGCCAGGCTCCGTGCTCCCGCAGAAAAGGTGGGCAAGGTCTTCCCTGGAAAAAACAGAGGGACTAGGCCTTGCAGGAACACTCCTCTAGGGAAATTCTTCATCTGTAACTTCCTTGAAGGTCTGAGGGGTCACAGCCGGGGCAGGAACTGCAGAGCTTTGACCCTAAGCACCAGCTGGTGACTGGGCCGCACAGTTCCTAGGGCATCAATGTTTTGGTGCCCCCGGCAGGGCACAAAATGTAAAGCCAATCTGCGAGCTCGGCACCTCCGGGGAGAATGAAGAAGCTAAACGTCCCAGATGAGGTTTTAGGGTTGATTATCTGGGAGCCCCCTGCTGTTCATGGTGGCCACCTGGAGGTCCAGCCAACCACTGACCTCACCGGGTTCAAAATGATCTCCTTTCAGTCCGCTCCCCCAACCCCCAAAGCGCCTTCTCTCTGTGACTTCCCCATTTCTATAAATAACCCCACCATCCTCCTGGCTCACATTTCGGTCATTTTCTATTCTTCCCAGGCCCACAACTCTCTGGCCCACACATCTCCCCTCCCCTCACCCAGCCTCCCTGTAGACGCAGCCTCCCCACCGCCAACACAGAGGCCTCCTACGTTGGCCCCTGCCGCTCTCCCTTCCCCTCAGTTACCCCTCTTAGACCACTGCCAGGACAACCCTGTCCCTGTGACGCCCCCCATCAAAACTCCCACGGGACCCCACCCTCTACTGAAGAAAACACACCCTCCACGGTGGCATTAAGACTCCACAGCATGGTCCCAACTTGCCTCCCTGGCCAGATGTCCTTCCAAATGCCCCCCCATAGTCTGCACTCTGCCCAAATCTCCAAATACACTTCTGCGTGCTTCTGCGTCTGCTATTTTCTCCATTTAGAAGAAGCATCACCCTTCCAAACGTCCAAGTCCTGCTCATTCTTCAGGGTCATTTCAAAAGCCTTCTCCACGAAGCCCCTCCTCCCCCTGGGAGGGGGGCAGGGGGGCGAGGGGGCGGTGGGGAGGGTGGGTCCTTGGCCTCTGCTGTCCCCTGGCCACAGCTTGAACGGTGGCTTTGCCCTGTGCTAGCTGAGTGAGGCTGGGAAAGACCCTTAGCCTCTCTGAGCCGAGGACAGCACAACCTAACAGTGCAGCGCATCACAAGCGCTCAGGAAATAGCGGTGGATACAAACTCGCTTCTATTCTTTCTTCAGGGGGCTCAGCTGAGCCAGCGGGAGGGAGCCCGCCTGCAGACACACGTGGACGGGCATCTCCCGTCGAACTCTGCTGGCTTCAGCTGTCCATCGGCGGCGTCCGGTGACTTCCTGGCCGGGGGCTTCCTCGAGGGAAACCAGCCTCTCTGGCTTGAGCACTCCCTCCCTGTTCCTCACAGCCCCTCACCAAGCCCGTCGGAGCCCAGCGGGGCCAGCTCTATGACACACACATCCACTCGGGGTACCCCCCGCCCCCAGAGCTGCAAAGTGCTTCCAGAGCCGCCAACGGGTGATCTTCAAGTGACTTTAGCGAGGAGGAAAAAACCATGACACGCTGGTGGATGCTAAATGGACCTCTTTGCACTAAATCAATCACACCTAGCTAATATGTTCTCCTGGTGCCTCAGTCATGAATTAGCTCCGTGCAGATTTCCCACTTCAAGGAGGTAATGGTGATTAGTTCTACTTTCCAGGTGGGACAGGAAGACAGATGCTGATAAGGCCTTATGCAGAAATCTGACAGAACAGATTTCTGGGAGAGCAAGTGGAGGGATGCACATCTCAGGGTCCAGAGAAGGGGGCAGCGTTGCCTGGAAGAAGCCCAGGAGGGGACGCGAGCTGAATTCTGACAGGGCTCCCGGAACGGAGTCTGACAGGAGAAGTGTCAGGGGGAGAGAGGCTTCCAACCCAAGGCCAGCTTGTATTGTCCCCAGCAGAGAAAACAGACCATTCTCTGTGTCCTTCGTGACTTCACCAAGGGCAGAATGTGAGTCCAAAGGAACTGCTGCCCGGGGGCCTGCACGGAGGAGGAGGGATATTCTGCCACCCGACAGCGGACGGTCCCATCAAAGCCACTATGAATTCCCCAATGTGAGATTCTTTCAGTTCACTTCCATGATGGCTCCAGGAATGCACACTTGTACTCCCCAGGCGCACCACGTCAAAGCACATATTTGTCAACACAACTTTTCTCCCCAGCTCTAGAGACCAACCATCACACTTCTTTCCAAAAGTCTGCGGTCGGAGGCGGTTCAGACAGGGACCCAACCTTCACAGCTGCTGGGCAGGGATGGGCTGGACCCCAGATTGCTGTGACCGGAAACCCAGCCTGCTCTCTCAGCCACCCCCTCCCTTCAGCTACGGCCCCCACACCCTCACTTCCTCTTTCCTAGAACAGAAATATGGCGACAGCTTCACACATTGAGATATTCTGTACACCTTTGCCTGCTCCCGGCTTTCATTCTTTTCTGCATACTTTCATTCCCACTTCCATACCACTCAGGTCTTCCTCTCCACACAGTTTTCTCTCTCCTCCTCTCTCCTCCCGTTTTAGCTTTCCTACCAAGACCCTGAGAGCACCCATTCCTTCTGCACTACTTCCCTCCTCCCCCCACCCCCTTTCAGGCCTCTGTCTCCCTCTGTCCTCTTCTTCCCCTTCTTCCACCTCCACTCCACGCCAGCTCATGTCTCCCCAGTTCTGAAGAAAGCTGACCAGAGAAATCTGTCTCCTCCCCTTTGCCTCCCTCCCTGGCCCCCAGGCACACAAAAGGAAACAGAGGCACCAGATGGCCTGGTGCTAGCAGAGGGGCTCGGGGAAGCTGCTGCCCCACAGAGGTCCCCGCTGGGCCTGCGAGCTAGTCCAAGCTGCCACCCGGCCCAGCCGCCCAGCTGGCAGAGGAGCAGGGCACAGGGCCAGCCTCCTCCTGCCAGCTCCCTCTGCCCAGCCTGCCCCCGGGCCAGCCGTGAAGGGGGGCAGGCTCGCCAGCTGAAAAGCAGAGAGTGTCCCCACGTTTCTGAGCCTCAATACCAGGGCCCAGGGCCCAATGGCCTGTGGGGACACTGGGGTTTCCCAGGAGGGAGGAAGAGAGCCTGGCAGTCTGCTCTTTCTGTGGAACAGGCTTGTGCCAAGGAGGGGCCTCAGCGATGGCTGAGTGGGCCGCAGAGGAGCTAACTGTCCCCCAACTGACTGCCCCCGCAAAAAATGCTTTGATGATGCAGTGAATAGTGTTAATGGCTACCATTCATTCAATGGTTAGTTGAGCCAGGCATTAAGCTAAGTCATTACTGCAATATCCCAAATCCTTCAGTAGTCCTGCAAGGTTAAGTATTTGGATCCCCATTTTACAGACAAAGAAACTGAGGCTCAGAGAAGTTCAGTAACTCCTACCAAGCAGAGCCAGAAAGCCAGTTAACACCACTTAGTTTCTTTCCCAGTTGAGAGTCTGTAAGTCTTGCTAAGGTTATGTTCCAAACATGGGTACCTACTCTTTCTCTTTGCTCCATTTGCCCCACTAAGGCCTTCAGGAAAGCCACGGGGTGGAGGGCAGAAATTTCCAATCCTGGCTGGCCATGGCAAGTGCCCAAGGGACTTTTTTTAAAAAATCAAGATCCCAGGACCCCTCCGGAGGGGGCCCAGCCTCTCCGGGAGACACTTGTGCAGGACCAGGAGCTGTGGAATAAGCAGCCTCGGTCTCCTGTTACCGGTCATGTGACTTTGGGAAAAGATGCTTTTCTCTCTCTGAGCCTCAATTTCCTGGTGTGAAAAACATGGAGATAATGTATACTTCACCAACACTTCGTGAGTAGCGTATGGTGCCTGGCATACCGTAGATGAACAGTTGATGGCAGCTCCCTTTCACTTCCCTCCAGAAACCTGAGGTTCCAGAGTCCAGACTTCAGAAGGCTCAATAGAAAGGGTCAAAGCCCACGAATATTGCTCATGTTACCCTGACCTTTGATTTGTGCCTTAATAAAGGTCCGTGCCCCCTGCTCCCGGGTCAGCCAGCTCCCACAGGGCCGCAGGCAGTCTTGATAACAAGCCAGCGTGGGATAGGTGATTTCCAAGGGTGGGATCTCTGCTCTCAGAACTTCCGCGGAAAGGGCTCAAAACTGACCTACTCCACCCGCGAAAGGTCAAAACCCAGCCTTGCTGAGAGTTTCTGTCAGACCATCAAAGCGTTCCCTGGCCTTCCTTCTCTCACCGACCAAAGCACATACGGCCAGAACCACCGTCACTGGCTGCCCCCCTCTGGAGAGTGACAGGCTCACCCCAGGTCCCGCCCTCCCACCCTGTCCAGCCACCATCAGCCCCTCAGGCCACTCTCTCCTGCCAGCCCGGGGCACCTTCTAGCCCCTGTCTAGACCCACTTTCCCACTTTGAAAGGTGACGATCCCCCAATACTCCCTTCACTGTCGACACTGAGCTAGCTGTGACTTACCTTGAGGGTGGGCCGACTGCCAGCAGCCTAGGTGAGAATCTGTCCTTTTCACCCTTTTAACAGGGGAGAACTCCCAGGAATACTGAGCTGCCTCTCTAGCGTATACTCAACCCAACATTCAGCATCGCAAGCCACGCGGAGGAGCCCTGTCCCACAGGTGCCAGGCCGGGCGCATTCATCTTCTCCTCCTCCCACCCGAGAAGTGAGGGAGGCAGCTGCCTTTCTCCTCATTGTATAGATGAGGGTCATTCACATGAGCTCTCCCCGCTCGTGGGTAGTGCGCTCAGGATTCAATTCCAGGACTTCTGAGTCCCAGATCAGAGCATCTTCTACTCCACTGTTGCCTACCTCTCTGCAACCTATCTTGAATCTATTGATTTTTCTCCCCCTTTGCTGCCCTCAACTGAACCCACCATCCCAGCTCACCTGGGTCACGATAACAGCCTCCACCTTGGTCTCCTCGTTCCCATTCTTGGTCCCTAAAATCCGCTTTCCACAACAACCAGAGTAGAGTGGTCCTTTTCAAAAAGTGATCGTGTTGGGGCTTCCCTGGTGGCGCAGTGGTTGGGAGTCTGCCTGCCGATGCAGGGGACACGGGTTTGTGCCCCGGTCCGGGAGGATCCCACATGCCGCGGAGCGGCTGGGCCCGTGAGCCATGGCCGCTGAGCCTGCGCGTCCGGAGCCTGTGCTCCGCAACGGGAGAGGCCACAGCAGTGAGAGGCCAGCGTACCGCAAAAACAAAAACAAAAACAAAAAGTGATCGTGTTACTCCCCCACCACGTGTGAAAGAAAATCTACCTCCTCACTGTGGCACGTGAGGCCCTCGGTGACCTCAGCCCTGCCCCCCTGCCCCCAGCTCATGCGCTCCCCCTTCCCCTCAGACTCTGCATTCCAGCCACACTGGCCTCCTTTCCGGTCCTCAAGCTTTTGCCAAGGCCTGGGGGCTTTGCACTTGCCGTTTCTTCTCCTCTCCTCTTGTCACTCTATCTATTATCCTATTTTAGTTTCTTCATAGCACTTATAACTATTTGAAAGTATATTATTTATTTACTTCACGGGGGGTTTTTATTTTGTTTTTAATCCACCTCTACTGCCCAACCCTCCCCAACAATGTAAGCTTCGAAAGGGTTGCCACAGCATCCCCTGTGCTGGAACAGCACCTGAACAGCAGTAGATCCTCATCGGTAAGTCTCCACTGTTGAGTAGGTGAACGCTAAGGAGGCCGCAGAGATGACAGGCAGCGGGGCAGGCCATCAGAGGGGAGGAGGCCGGGGCAGTTTCCTCCACAGTATAGAAATGGCCCTATACAGAGCCTCGCCGTCGGCCACGCAAGAAGCACATCAGGTCCGAAACATAAAGAAGGCAGCCAACTGTTAGGCCAAGGAGGGAGAACTCTTTGGAAATTGGGAGGGTAAAGAAAGGAGAACTGGGGCTTCCCTGGTGGCGCAGTGGTTGAGAGTCCGCCTGCCGATGCAGAGGACACGGGTTCGTGCCCCGGTCCGGGAAGGCCCACATCCCGCAGAGCGGCTGGGCCCGTGAGCCATGGCTGCTGGGCCTGCGCGTCCGGAGCCTGTGCTCCACAACGGGAGAGGCCGCAGCAGTGAGAGGCCTGCATACCGCAAAAAAGAAAGGAGAACTGAAATGCTGGGTTTGTGCTGGTAGCTGTGATTTTTTTTTAAGGCCATGCAAGGGGGTTCCTGCAGTGGTTCACCATGAGCAAAGACAAAAACTTCTAGAAAAGAAAGGAACTGGGAGAATGGTGAGAACTAAGTGCTGCGGACTAAGATGGAAGAGGCTCCCCAGAGCTTGTGCTCACGTGTGTGGGTTCACGTGACCTTCAGGGAGGCCTCCTCCAGAAGAGAAGAAAAAAAGAAGAAGAGGAAGGAGCAGGAGGAGGAGAGGAGGAGGAGGGGGGAGAGGAGGAGGAGGGGGAAGAGGAGGAGGAGGGGGGAGAGGTGGGGGAGGGGGGAGAGGGAGGAGGAGAGGGGAGAGGAGGGGGGAGAGGTGAGGAGGAACAGGAGGAAGAGCAGTTGTAAACAAGGTAGCCCAGTGACCACAAGGAGTGAGTAACTAGGTCCCAGATGACCTTGGCAGTGAGGATCACGTGGGGAAGCCCAAGGGTGCGCCCTGACTTCAGACAGTGAGAGGTGGAGGGAGGGAAGCAGTGCAGCGCTGCTGGGAAATGCTCAAGTTCCTCCTTGTCCAGCTCCTCTAACCGGGCCAAGCTCTTCCTGCTCTGAAACTTGTGCTGGCTGTACCTCTCCCACTACAGACTGTGTCCCTGGGGATACTCAGTGCTTTGGGATAAATGTGGCACATCTCTCTGGAGCATTGATTTTACTCGATTATTTGGTGGGAGGCATGGCTTGATTAAACACATAGGGATTTTATTCTGCAATAGGTACAAGATGTATGTGAATTTTTAAGATAACACGGGAGTCTTTCAAAAATGTCATACCTGTAGCTGTCTTTATAAACAGCCCAAGGGGTCTCTACTCTCTCCCATTGTTCAGAGGCATCACTAGGAAGGGTAGAACAGTCAGTGGTTCAATGCACAGGCTCTAGCACCAGACTGCCTGAGTTCACATCCAGGTACTGCCTGTATGACCTTGAACAAGTTACTCAACCTCTCTGTGCCTCAGTTTCCCCATCTGTGGAACTGGGCTGAGAGTAATGGTACCTACTTCATAGGACATGTGCGTGAAGTACACAGGGTAAGCACTAGGTACATGTCAACTGTTTCACTGCCCAGGACACTTGATTCCATGCCACCTCGAACTACCTTCTCTCCCCAGCAAGAGCATTGGCCACATTGGGAGTGGGATAGTGGTCTGGCTCTTGGGCATGACCTGTGAGCTGCAGGCACCAGCAACTTTCCCCCCTTACCCTGCCCCCTCCAGAGAGGATCTTGGGAGGCTCTCACCTCAGGGCTCTGCCCCTTGCTGCCTGATTCCCTTACTTGAAAGGTGCTTTATTCACAGTCACTATCTTCCCTTTCCTACTAACTCCTCAGGGCTGGGGCTGGGACTAAAATAAGACAAAGTAGAGGCTTAGATGGGAATAAAGACACAGACCTACCAGAGCATGGACTTGAGGATATGGGGAGGGGGAAGGGTAAGCTGTGACAAAGTGAGAGAGTGGCATGGACATATATACACTACCAAACGTAAGGTAGATAGCTAGTGGGAAGCAGCTGCATAGCACAGGGAGATCAGCTCGGTGCTCTGTGACCGCCTGGAGGGGTGGGATAGGGAGGGTGGGAGGGAGGGAGACGCAAGAGGGAAGAGATATGGGAACATATGTATATGTATAACCGATTCACTTTGTTATAAAGCAGAAACTAACACACCATTGTAAAGCACTTATACTCCAATAAAGATGTTAAAAAAAAAAAAGTAGAGGCTTAGCGTACAAAATTTAAGGAGACTCACTCTCAGAGTTGTGCAAGTGTTCCTGGCTCAGTTCAGATATAACGTCCCCCAAGAAGCCCTACCTGAACACCCTCATCCAAGTCTCCTTGGATGTCCCTCACTGCCCTCCCCTCTCATCAAACTCCATTGCAACTGCCTGTTGACCCTCAGGCTCCCGCGCCGGCCTGCGCTCCAGAAGGTCGGCCATGTAGCATCATCCTTTCTACTCCGGCAGAGCCTCACACTTGCTGAGCGAGGGAAGGAACACAGTGAACGTCTGGTGGATCGAGGTTGAAGGAATCGTTCTAGAGGAGACCCTGAAGCCTGGCAAAGGTAAAGTAATACGCTGATTTCCCAGGTCGGGTAGTGAGACTAGAAAAGAGAAGTGAGGGAGGAGGAGGGGAGAAGGGGAGAGCAGAGGGAGCTTTGGGATGGCTTATGGCAGAAATGCCCTCAGCTGAGGGGCAGACGCCCAGGAAAGAGGGAAAATACCTTCTCCTACCTGACAAACGTGGAACTCACTCCATCATTCCTTCCTTCATGCACAGGGCGCTGACACCAGGCTCTCTTCTGGAGAGTGAAGAGACGGAGGTGGGCGGCAGGCCCCTCCCCCAGGGCTCCCGGAGGCCCTCCCCTCCCCGCCCCCCACCACGGGCTCTGCTCTGTTTCTCCCTCTTCCCATGCTGATTACACACCACTCAGGCCTGTGCCCCACGTGCCTGATACTGACATATAAGTCACAGCAACCTCAGTCTTCAGGGCCACCTGTGACAATCCCACTGTAGGAACTGTGCTTCTGGGGAACTGTGCTTCTGAGGTGCGATGAATACACACGAGAAAAATCAGAAGGTTGAGTGGTGGGGCCTCAGGCATTGCTGATCCTCTCACCCCTGGTCCCCTATCCCTACCGCCTCCCTTGCGACAGTCCTGATAGGCCCACGAATGGCCAAAAGACAATCCCCACACTGGAAAACCTGCCTCCAAAAAGGAGAGGTCACAGGAGGCAGTGGAAGGAGCAGAGTATTTGCCCGCAGGTTTGGCGGGAAACCGCTGAGTGAATGTGCTGTGCCATCTAGGCTGTCTGTGCCCCATCCCAGCCCTGCTGATTCGATGGCATGACATATGCAAAGGCCCGGCACCATCCACAGGGGGCTTCAACAAATGCTAACGCTGTTCCTTTGAATAATGAACTCCACGATTTATCCAGATAGTTTTATAAAACTTCTTTGTGTAATTGGTATGTTGCAGTGTCTCCCCCACTTAAAACATGATTTTCTAAGGCTGTTCATTCGTCAGAGACCCACTATAGCGGCCAAGCACCGGTGGTTCTGCTTCTGGGCAGCAGAGGCCCGAGCTCCATTCTGGGGACAGGTAGCACGAGGGAGGGGCAACCATCTCCACCCCGGGCATCTGGAAACGCTAAGCAAAACGGGAGAAGCTCAAGTTAGGACAGAAGACATAAATAAATGGGAGGTGGGGCGGTGACTGGAGTTGGCTGAGACGAAGGGCAGTCCGGGGAGAAAGGCCAGCTTGAGAAAACCTGTGGACAGGGGAGCGTGTTGCACACGAGGGAACTGCAAACGGGTCCCAGGCCTGGGGACCTGGAGAGGAGACGTGGCACCACAGGTGGTCAAGGTCCAGTCCAAAAAGGCCTTTTATTCAAAATAATGGGTTTGCCTTTATCCTGAAAGCTACAGAGAGGGTACACTTCAGCAGAAGGTTGGACGGGAAAGGGTGGGAATGGCTCTAGGCAGAGGCCAATGTGATGAGCTGGCTGATGAATTATCAGAGCCTGGATTAGCACAGTGGACCCAGGAATGGAAAAGAGGAAGTGGAGTCAAGAGATGTTTAGATGGTAAGAAAAACAAATACAGACATTAGGGATGAGAGAAAGGAAGTTATCTAGGCTAACCTCCATATTTCAGGCAGCTAGACCAGTGGCGATTTACTTAGGCAGGGAACCCAGGAGGAGACGATAATAGTGAACTGGGTTTTGGATAAAATGAGTTTGAAATATTTGAAGGACATCTAGGTGGTGTCCTTTAGAACTTGTAAGCAACACTGTGTTCACTGAGTCTGGTGCGTACTCTTAGGCCTCCCAGGTCCTGTGTTCTCACCTGTGAAATGGGGTTGATGCCTACTTCCTAGAATTATTGAGAGAATGTTCACTAAATAAGATAGCCATGGGAAAGCGTCAAGTCCTCTAGCTGGCACACAGTGGGAACTCCTTGAATATTCACTGAACCTGAAGGTGGTGGTGACCATAGATGTTTCTTTGTTTGAATACCTTTACTGCAGGTGTTCATCATGGTCTCCTCAGGGCAGTTCTGGCTATGTGGAGAGGACCGTGTTCAGGGTTGCCAGGACACCAGCCGCTGAGAGAGGAGCTCTGCTCATCCACCTCATCAACTCCCACGCCAGGGACGTACCTCGCCTCGTCTTGCGCCCTGACAGCCTCCCTGCCCCAACGAGATTCCAGAGACGGGGAGGTGCTCCTGTCTGACTCAGGTAAACTGACATGCAGGGGCCCTGCGGCACATCTTGCCCTGCGAAGACAAACAGGTTTTTATAACCTCCACCTTAGGACAAAGCCCCAACCTCTCGCTGCCGTAGGAGGTTTCATTCCCAGGAAGAAAAAATCACCTCTAGTCGCAGTCTGCATGTGGCACCTCCCTGGCTAGACTGTGAGTTCCTTGAGGGGAAGGAGCTGGCTCCCTCAGGTCCCCATTTCCTCCTGGTACACAGCACCATTCCCATCTGAGCACATGGTCAAGGAAGGTTTGTTGAATTTTCATTCCTTTGTGATTTGTTTCTGCTTCTGAGCCAGGGGCTCCCTCCAGGTAAGCAGAGTTAAACGCACTCCACAGAATTCAACAGGAAAATGTCATACACCCTGGGTCAAAGTTGCGGGGGCTCGGAGCCAATAGTCCCTGCTGCTTCTTCCCCTCCTTCCCTGCTCTGCACCTGTCTCAGCCTATGATGCTGAGGGTCTCGGAGGTGGATTCCTAAGTCATGCCAAAGACAATGCATTAGGTCCTTTAACATAGAAAATTCAGTCTGCTGGCCACCAAATTATATCAGCTTTAGCAAGAAACTGAGGCAACTCCAAGAGCTTTCTCCTCCCCTATGATCTCAAACTCTGGTCTATGGAGGGAATTCCCTGGCAGTCCAGTGATTAAGACTCTGTGCTTCCACTGCAAGGGGCTTGGGTTCGATCCCTGGTGAGGGAACTAAGATCCCGCATGCTGTGAGGCATGGACAAAAAACAAACAAACAAACAACTCTGGTCTATGGAGCACTGGAATGGAGCAAAAGACGCTAGGGCCTACTACCTAACACACCCACGGGGACTTGCCACTAAAACAAGCCGACTGACACGAACTCACCTTCCTCCCCATCTTTACCTTCCCCTCTGCTGGGTCACCTCTTAGACCTCTCTGGCCAGCCAGTACCAGGCAGCCACTGCAGAGCTGCTTCTCATCCCAACTAGCTACAGCAGTAGCACACGTGGACTCAGCCCCATGCCCGGCACAGCAGCTATGGCATTTCAGCAGAAGGGTGGCTCCCAGACCAGCCTCCTTTCCCCCATGTTACCCCCGGGGCTGGCTGGGTCTCTTATTCAGTGACAGCCTCTGACGTCCTCCCCCCAGCCAGGTGAGCAGTCAATCGTCCAAGGTCTCCACTTGGAGAACAACTGATTTAGATTTCAGAGATTCAGGAGGCCTGGGGAGACTTTCCTAAATGAGATTCCCCCCTGTTCCAGCCCAGACTCCCAGTTGCCTAGCAACCGTAAGATCTGGGAAATCCAGAGCTTCCTCCACAGCCCCGGATGCTGTGATGAGCTTGGTGTGGCCAAATAGGAGGAAATGCACTGCAGCTGATAATTATCAGGGGTGACAATCATAATCTCAAACCTGCTATTACTGTGTTTACTGAGGAGCAATTGCCACAGAAGCTCACACCACTGGCCTTTCCCAGGCCCTCACCCTTCCCGCCTAGTGCTGA
The DNA here is from genome assembly GCF_963924675.1 of Phocoena phocoena. NCBI lineage: Eukaryota > Metazoa > Chordata > Mammalia > Artiodactyla > Phocoenidae > Phocoena > Phocoena phocoena. The sequence continues at coordinate 137,127,057 of NC_089219.1, read as the reverse complement.
CTAAGGGACTAGAAACAGCCTCAGGCTCCTCCCAGGAGTAGAAGCTGTAGCCTCAGAGAGCCCCAGGGCACTCTGACACCAGTCCTGCCACTTACGCTGCTCCCCAAAGTTGTGAGTGGCCCCCAGAGAAGAAGGAGGAAGGTTGGAAGTGAGGCTCAGGGCACACCCCCTTGGCCTGGGTCGGGGCAGGGAGCATCCATGGCCAAGAGAACCAGAGGTGATGTTTGGGTTGCAGGGGCGCTGGTCTTGCTAAGGGGTTGCTGGGCTCTCTTTTTCTTTCCTGAAGCCAGTGGCCTGCTCTCTGCCCTCTTTTCTGAGTGGCCCGCTCAAGGCCAGGCTGAAGATGTGGAGCTGAGGATGCTAAGCTCCACCCCCTACCCCCCACCCTTCCGCCTTCTGGTCTCCATGTCTCAACTTTGTCAACTGTGGTAAGGAAGAGTAAAAGAAAATTCCACCCCGTGTCAGGAAGCCTTGTTTATGAGCTGCCGACTTAAGCTTCATGGGTGAAAAGAAAACACCCAGGCTTTCACCAAATTGTCTCTGAGAGTGACATGTCACCCTTCCAGAAAGCTTTCCACTCTGCCTTCCTCCATGCCCTGGGTCCAAAATCCTGGCTCTAGCAATGACATCCTGATGTGGCCCACCTCTTTTCTTTGGTTTTTCTCCCTCCATGAGGCAAAGGCCAGAACCTCATGGTGCCCACCTGGGAATCCAGACCATGGGGACTAACTAGTCAAAGTCATGGATTCTTAGACTGTTAAATTTTGGCATGACATTAGATATAAGCTAATCTAATATCCCCATTTTACAGATGGGGAAAGTGAGGCCCAGAGAGAGAAAGTGACTGACCCACAATCACACAGCTGGTTAATGGCAAAATTGAAACTGGAGCCCAAGCTTCCTGACAATTATTCTTTCCAGCACACCAAACTACCCCTTGATTCTGCTTGTACTTTGGGTTCAGATCACAGAAACAGAGATTTTTTTTAAACCTAGCATTGTGGGATTCCATACTAAACACTCTGAACTTTTTCCAAAAAAAATTTTACAAGGGTCTTTCTTAGCCTTTCCTCAAACCATTGTTTTCAGGTAAATGAAAGTTGATAATATTACTCTTGCTGCCTAGGTTGGGAAACTGAGGCCACAAAGAGTTACCCTAAGTTCCAACAAGGATGTATCTAAAGTGGGAAGAAGGGTTCATGTTTCCTGTCTCTTCATCCAGTCCTCCTTCCACTATACTCTCCGCCTCCATAAATCAGGCATTGCCACCCAACTAACCAAACTTGCCAAACGCTACTATCACAGGTGCCCCTTCCGGAACTGCCACAGTATTTTAATTCTGAGCTCACATGCTGCCTCACTCAAGTCACTGTCCTCTGAACGTCATCCTCGAGGAGAAGCCACCTCCCCTTGCTCCTGTCACGGCCCCTCTCCCAGCTTCCTCAGGCCCTTGGGGGAAGAGCGCTTCTCCTTCTCTGTTGGTTCCCACTCCCTGCGGGAGAGCTGTCAGGGAGAAGTGCCTGCTCACCATCCCTGGAAGCCTCTGGGGTTGCTGTCAGTGGGTGGGGGCCTCCAGTACTTTCTGAGAGCTGTAGGGTGTTCACCAGGAAGCCTGGCTTGTGAGAGCAGTTAGCAACTGCTGCCTTGGCCTCCTGGCTCTGGACGAGTGTTTCTCTGCTTGGACTATCGCAGACATTGTGATCACCATTGTGATCAGTGGTTCTCAAACCTCAGAATCTCTTGGGCGGCGATAAATTCAGATTGCTGAGCTCCATCCCTTATTCAGTTCCTTATTCAGTAGGTCTGGGGTGAGCCTGGGAATTTGCATTTCAAGTTCCCAAGCAAGGCCAATGCTGTCGGTCCACACTTTGAGAACTCCCGTGAAAAAGGCCATGACTGGGCTTCCCTGGTGGCACAGTGGTAAAGAATCTGCCTGCCAATGCAGGGGACACAGGTTCGAGCCCTGGTCCGGGAAGACCCCACATGCCGCGGAGCAACTAAGCCCGTGCGCCACAACTACTGAGCCTGCGCTCTAGAGCCCGCGAGCCACAACTACTGAAGCCCGTGTGCCTAGAGCCCATGCTCTACAAGAGAAGCTACCACAATGAGAAAGAAGCCTGCGCACCGCAACGAAGAGTAGCCCCTGCTCGCCGCAACTAGAGAAAGCCGCGCACAGCAACACAGTCCCAAAGCAGTCGGAAAAAAAGAGAAATAAATTTCTTTTAAAAAGGCCATGACCCACACAATCTGGTCAGCTACAAGGGTCTGGAGTATGGAGAGGATTGGAGAACACAGAAAGGAGGGCTGGGCCTGGGAAGGAGTTAGAGGACCAGCCACCTACATTGGAAGTTTGCACATACAAATGGTGTACACAGGTGTGACGATATAGATGCTCATGCCAGGATTAGTGTAGCAGTTCAGGAATCGGGAGCCTAGGGGTGAAAGGCCCTGGCAACTTAGTTGCCAATTCTCTCTCTGTTACCACTCTCCCTCTCCTCTCCATTCTCAGTGGCTTCCCTCCAGAGAAAGTTCCCTGAGCTTTGGCTCCCTGGTGACTCATAGGTGGGGGGAGGCGGCCAAAGGGGGAGGGGGCGAAAGGGGGAGGCAGAGGAAGCTGAGCCACTGGTCTCTCCAGGCACAGGCTGGGCGCAGTAAGCCGCTCAGAGGGCAGGACTCACTGGCCAGGTGGGAGTGGGCTCCAAATGTCCAGGACAGGCAGAAGGCAGGGGCAGGGCAGCCCCAGTTACCCCTGTCTTCTGCTGGCAACTGGTCCTCCCTGTCCTGGGCTCCTCCAGGGGGCCGCATGTGTGCCAGATTTCCGGAAGAGCCGGAATCCAGTCCCCTGGGAGGCGGTGGGGTGTGGCTCTGGGGGAAGGGGCCCCCTCTGTGGTGGGGTGGCATCCAGACACTCACCCTGGCCCAGCCTCCCTCCCGCATGGTCCCTTAGGGCCAGGAGGCCTGGGATGAGGGAGACAATCTCTCTGCACATCAGTGTGCACGGCTGCTCGGAGCACAAGAGCGCCAGGGAGGATGGGAAGCAGAGGCCTTGTGGCTCAAAAAGGTAACGACTAAATGCCAAGAAGGCTGACCCAGTCCTCCTGAGTCATTTCCCAACGAGCTTCCCAGTAGCCAATGGGCTTACTGTGCCCAGGACCTGCCTCACCTGTAGGCCGGAAGGGCATATAGTGTATAATTTAAGGGGCAGCCAAGCAGATTTCCGGTCTCCCAAACTGACTCCCGTCACCTATGGTAGGGCCAGAAATGAGTTTTCATTGCTTTGGGACTCAAGCTCTTTTGGAGGGAAAACATGGGATGGGGGGCAGAGAGGAAGGATCAAAAATACTGGGATTCTTCTCTGCAGCAGAAGGATGTCATCCGGGAGAGGGCGAGGGGGTCGATAGGAAAGCAAATGGGGAACAGAAAGAGAACTTGAGAAGTCACTACCCCGCACATGGGGCCTCCCACTTGTGCTGGAGGAGTGTCTCAGCTGTACCACCTCTGGCCCTGTGAGCAACACGCTGGGCCCCTCCCTGCCTCCACACCCTGGCCTCTTCCCACCTCGCACCTGTCAGGAATGTTGCAAGACTCCATTGACCAAGGTTTACAGAATGCTTCAGAGAAGAATGATCCCGTTGCCAAATGCCTGAGTCATCCGGTCTCATCACCCTTTGCTCCCACTGGAGCAGGGATCACGCTTAGCCACATTTCTTCACAAAGAGGCCTTTTGACAAACACAGGCAGGAGGATAAGAAAGGGACCTGTAGTGAGTGCCTAACATATGCAGGGACTGAAGGAGACACTCTTGCATATATTACATTATCCAATATGACAAACCTCGGGTGACATCACGACACCCATCTTCAGCTGAGGCAACAGAAGCAGAGAGGTTAAGTGGTTTGACCCAAAGACAAAGTTAGTAAGTAGCAGAGCCAGGAGTGGAACCTGTCTTCACCTGGGCTCCCCAAAAGCAGAGCGTGATTATACATGAGTAGTGTTTTCAAGAACATGATCCAAGGAGGCAGAAACAGGGCAGGAGAGAGAGCCAATACACACAGTACACTGTGAAGCCATCCATAAGGGTCAACTGGTTGACCAGTCCTATGGGACCATCTAAGGACACTTGGAAATGTATCTCAAAATCATCCACCAGTGTAGAGAACAGACTTATGGTTGCCAGGGGGGAAAGGGGGGAGGGATAAATTGGGATATTGGGATTGATATATACACACAAACTAGGTAACTAATAAGGACCTACTGTATAGCACAGGGGACTCTACTCACTACTCTGTAATGACCTATATGGGAAAAGAGTGGATATGTATGTGTATATATATATATATATATATATAACTGATTCACTTTGCTGTACACCTGAAACTAACACAACATTGTAAATCAACTATACTCCAACAAAAATTGTTTAAAAAAAAAAACCATCCACCGGAAGAAAGGGGGAACTCATTTATCCACTGGCTATGGTTCCCCATTGGCCAAGAGTTGTCCCACAGAATATTAATTCCTCTGTATTTCTGAGCTGCATATGCACAAGGCTGGGAATTCTGCACAGAACTGGCCACAGCAGCAAAGGCTGGAATAAGGTCCCAGGCGCTGAAGGGTTGAAGTGGTGCCTAAGGGCAGTGCTCTGGTCCACCGCACATCCCACCACACCACCCTAGATACACTGAGTAACTTACACGCGATCTCCAGGGCACTCAGGGGAAGAGCCACAATGTGAATCACAGTCTCTGACTCCAATCCATTCATTCAAAAAATATTTATCTCAGGCCTGCTGTGTGCTAGACACAGGGGCTTAACAGTGAACAAGGAAAGCAAGATCCTTGCTCTTGTGGAGCTTAAATTCTAGTGGGGGGAGGGAGGGGGCACAGGGGACACAGGCAATTAGCCACTGAACAGATACACAAGTGCTGATTGTATATCAGGCACTGCGCTGAGCGCTGGGAAACCCCAGAAGAAACTGTTTTCTTGTCACTGAGACACAGGAGGAAAGCACCACAATCTAATGTGGTAACTGCTGTGATTAGGGTTAGGGTTAGGGTTATGCAGACCCTCTGGAGCACACAGAAGGGGCATCTTACTCCAGACTGAGAAGGGGTGGGGGGCATCAGGAAAGGCTCTCCGGAAAAAGATGAGATGCAAGTTCTTTGGAAGGCCAGGCATCTCTGGAGTTGGGGAAGGGAAGGGTGTGCTCCAGGGGGAGGGAACAGCATGGGCAAAGACAGAGAGGAATGAGAGGATGATATGCTCTGCAAATAATTCAGTGTGACTAGATGGTGCTATATATGCAGGATAGTGTCAAAAGATGAGACAGAAAAGATAGGCAGGGGGTGAACCACAAAGACCTGAGTACCTAATACTGAAGCATTTGGATTTAATTCTGAAAGTGAAGGCAAACTTCTTTTAGTCCTCTAAGCCCAATTAGCTCTCGAACATCTCAGCCAAAAAGGGAGATAAAACCAATCAGTCAACACAGAAATAGACCCCAGTGACCTTGGAGAACCCGAGGATGGCTGATCTGCATTGCCTGGGTTACATGTTAACAACTCAGCTCTCAACACGGTGGCAGAGGGCTCTCTCTTGGTCACTCTGTCCAGTGCACCAGCCTCAAGGTCAGTTCCTCTGAGGCTGAAGAGTCCATCCTCTACCCCGTCTCTTTCAGCTGCCAACTCAGCCCCTCCCCTCCTCAGCCTTGCCCATTGCAGGCAGAAATCCAAGGGCTGCCGTCCAGAGGTCTGTGACATTGAGGACTTTGAGCTCAGGCGTGGTGTCTCTGGCCCTCCTTTGGTTTGCATGAAATACTTACCAGGGCTTTCCAGCAGAACCCCACCACCAAAGGCTAAAACCAGAAAAGCAACCAGCATCTGGCTGCCTCCTTTGCAGAGGCCCATCCCATCCATCATCTGGGCAGGAGAAGAGCTTCCTGCAGCCCACAACGGTGTCCAGCAATTTCCCTGCAGAGTCCTTGTCAAACTGAGCCCCTGGTTTCCGTTCATTCTTCAAAGCAAAGAACACTGTGATGATCTGCATGCAGACGACAGCAAAACTCCCAGCAGCACCCTTCCTGTTCTCAACTTCGGAGCGGAATGAAATTCCATGCCAGCATCCTCCTATCCAGTGAGGTTCTGAGATGACCTAGGCCACCGTCAAGGGTCCACCTGGAGTTCAGAGGTGGTTGAACACCTTGAGCCTGCAGCCAGGACCTGGGGTCAACTTCAGAGTCCTTCCACTCACAGGGATGGAGTGAAGACCTCAAAAACAGTTCCTAACCCTAGCGCTGGTTTGGGGGATTTTTTTTTTTTTTTCTCCCTTGACTTGTCCCTACCCCCAGCAAAATTCCCTGGTCCTAGATCCCATTCCTGCAAGTTCCTGGTCTGTGCTGGGTGGCCCTCCCGTGCTTGCCAGTCTGCTCTTTGCAGCAGATGGTGATCCAGGGCGACATCATTCCCACAGAGGCATCACTGGCATTTCAGTGAGAACTGAAGCTTGTGCTTCAAAGTAGACCAATATTCCAACAGAAGCTGCAGGCTAGTAGGAGTCGTGGTTAAGGGCATGAGACTGCCCCCCTTCCCCCAGGAAAGACCCTTGTAATCACACACCCAGGTGCTTCTGGAGCTATAAGACATGACCCCCTAAAGGACATTCTGGGCATAAGATTCTGAGAGTATCCAGGGCAGTGGTGGAGGGAAGCTACTTAGGACACGCACAAATGTAAACCAACAAAGCAGAGGTTTCCATCCCCAAGGATGCCAAGGACTCTAATTAAACTGACTCCCAGTTGCTCCCCTGAATAGAGAAGCAAATCAGAATCTTTTGCGAGGGACGCTTCCCTTTCCCCAGACATTCACCCTCCTGCAGTGGTCCCCTCCACCACCACCCCACCACTCTCCCTGGCTTACAGGTGCCTGGACTCCTCCTGAGGAGGCTGCCTAGGGAGAGGGAGGATGGGGTGCTGAGCACCGGCCAGGGAAGGAGCTCTTGGGGCTTAGCAGGACTCCTCTTGCCAAGGAAGGGAAAAGAGAGATGGACCCCAGAGCTGGTTTCAGGCTGCCCAAGTGCTGGGATATCATCACCTTTCCCAGCAGCCATAGCAAGCCCCCACCTGCTCCATCCCCAGGCTCCTGGGAGGAGCCAACGAAACAGATGTCTTCATGAATCCAGGCCCTCTCACTGACACATCTCATCTTTTAAAAAGACGGAGAGATGTAACCTCCCAGTCTCTTCTTGGATCTCAGTGACAGATTTTTCTGATTCACCTCATTACCTCCTCCTACGGGGGCCCATTCGTTTCCACCTCATTTTCTTCCCAGTTCTCATTCCTGTCCCCATCCCAGCATATCCTGATTGGGGGGCAGGGGGTGTTGTCTGTCTTCACCCAGCTTTCACCCTTCCAGACATGGCCTCACTCCCTTGGCACTTCTCTCTGGATTAAGACAGGTTCTCTTTTCTGCCCCTCTCCTCCAGATCAAAAGCCCTGGAAATCTTTCCATCCAGCATCTCAGGAAGAAACAAATCACAAGGCAATGGTGTAAGAGGATGCTGTCCTCTGGGCTTTGATTAAGAAGTAATGGGGGAGGCTTCCCTGCTGATGCAGGGGACACGGGTTTATGCCCTGGTCCGGGAAGATCCCACATGCCGCGGAGCGGCTGGGCCCGTGAGCCATGGCCGCGGAGCCTGCGCGTCCGGAGCCTGTGCTCCGCAACGGGAGAGGCCACAACAGTGAGAGGCCCGCGTACCGCCAAAAAAAAAAAAAGAAGTAATGGGGAACAGGACCTCTCACTCTGGCCTGGAACCCTTCCTGCCTCAGTTTGCTCTGAGTGTTAGTGGCCTTTGCAAAGATATTAAACCCCACCATTCACATCTCTGAATCACCCACGGCATCTAGCAGAGCAGCAGCACAAAGTACACACTCAATAAATAATCGATGAATGGAATCCCTATAAAGTTTGAGTCATTCATTGAACGCTGCCTAGGAGCATTAATATATTTCAAAATGGCAGGCTCTTGCAGTTAGAAGGGACCCATAGGGGTCATCTGTTCACCCTCCACCCAGCACAGGAATATGTACTGCAGGATTTCTGACAGGTGGACATCTAGCCTAGACTCCTTGACCATCTCCATGACCATGAATACCTAAGGCAGCCCAGCCCCTGTCATAGTTGAGATCTCTAGTTATGAGAAAAATCTTTTCTACTATTTACCAGAAATCTCCCCTCCCCACTGCTGAGTCCCACACCCCTCCACACATGAACTGTTTGCAGAGCTTGTGTTTTCTGCAAGAGAGTAAGTTCCCTGAGGCAGTGCCCAGGGCAGATTGGCTTGCAGATTAGTTTGCTAATTGAAGGCGGTAGCAAATTCTCTCTAGAGCACGGTAAGACAGAAGAAAAGGAAGCCAAGACCCATGGCTCTGCCCATACGTGTCCCAACTCCATATAGCCAGGCCGCCACCCCTCTTCATAGCTTCCTCCGCCAAGGAGACAGCAACTTAAAACCAGAAGAAACACAAATGGATCCTAGGTTGTTAGGCTCTGTTCCTGACCCTCAGCCCCATCCCAAGCCATCGAAATGTTATCGATAACACTTTCCCCTCAGAAGGATATGCTTAACAGAGAGAGCAAGGACGGGCTTTCTCAGACTGAGAAAAACAAAACCCTACTCCCTCTGCCTTCTGCAGTGTGCAGGACACTGTTAACTAATCCAGAAGATGGGAAGAAAACAGCAGGATAGCTTTGGATTAGGTTTCAGACAAGCTCTTCCAAAACACAAATCAATTGTTTACACTCTGAGGCTTTCAAAGAACAAGACGGCTGTAGAGCCAAAAAACTGGCTGGAAGTTTTCTAGGCATCTGGATGTTAAGCGAATGGAGATGCAAAGATACACTATGCAAATAAGAGTCACATGACAAACCTCTTTTAGTTTATAACTGTTACTGGACCACAGGCCTAAAATGGACCAAGGCTCTTCCTTACCTGTGTTCCTGGGGCCTGCAATTTGGGCCTTGGCCAGATAAAGAGAGGAGGGGATATTAGGGAGCAATACTGATGCATATTTATTCCCTGAAAGGCTGAGTTATAAAGTTAGTGGGTGAAAGGGACCAAGTAGGGGTAATAATAATGGTTGAGATGAGGTAGAGTTAAGTGGCAGACCTTTATAAACTATAAAGCCCCAGGTATAGTAAACGTGAAGTATTACAGACTATAAGAGCAGATTCCCAGGTAGAAGATCCTCAGAAAATGTTAGATACGTTTTTCTCACCTGAGGCATAGTTCTACCCTGGGGTTTTTTATGGGACAAAAAGCAAAATAAAAGCTGACTTTGTTGGACAGAAAAGAAACAAAAGGAGATGGATACACAAAAAATGTAAGTGCTTAGAATCTGCAGCATACATTGAACTCTGCCCACCTGCCTGTAATATGCTCCCCAAAGCTTCTGATGGTCCCCTTCAGGTTCAGGCAGGCAGTCCCAGCTAGGGTTCTGGGAGATGGCAGCAGAACCTTGATTCTGGGATGACCTTGGGCTTGACTTTGCAGAGCTAAAAAGGAAAGGAGTTAAAACAATGCAAAGCCCTCCCACCGGATTCCACCTTCTTCTGTTGGCCACTTCCTTCCTTCCCTCCTTTTTCCTTCCCTTCCTGCAGGAGCTACTCTGCCCCACCTTCCTTCCTGGGGAGGAGGACCTGCCCTTTCCTCTTCTAGGGCTGGTGCCAAAAGGATGAACAATGCTATGTTGAGGGGGGCGGGGGCGGGGACGGGGTGAAGGGAGTCTAGAGGTGGGAAGAGGCAGTTGATGTATGACCTGAAGCAAAGAGTGACCAAGCAGAGACGTTTACTCCTCAAGTTGCATTTCAAGGGTCTTTGGCCAGTTCGCAGAAGTTTCCTTTACTTAAGCTTACAATCAAAGAGACAGGTAATTGCGGCGGCAGCAGCAGAACTCCCACATTCCCACCAGAGCGTCACCCATGGTACCCAAGTAATGTGATTTCAGGTCGCAGAAAAAAGGGTGGTGTCAGCGAGATACAAAGGGGGCTCAATCTAGGTAGCCATTTGCAATCTCCCTTCCACTGTCCACAGTCCTCTTGAGAGAAAGAGACAGAAAGGAAACTGGGAAAGAAGCAGAGATGTCAAGAGGGTTTCTGGAAGTCTTGAAAGGCTGAGAACAGAAAGTAAACTGTGTTAGGTAGGGGAGCCAGCGGACAACAGAAAAGGTAAGACAGAGCAGGCGCCCTCATAACAAAAGCATTAAGTTAGCAAAGGAGATGACAGAGTGCGGGAGGGGCAAGGTCAAATGGAGTCTTTTTTAAGGCAAAGCTCTGAAGTGAGGGCCAAACTTGAGCTGGTGAGCACAAAAGAGAAGGCACTCCAGGAGGCAGCTGTGAGGGGTGGGACGAGTGAGGGATGAAGACGAGAGTGGGAGGAAATCAAAGGGTCCATCGAGTGAAGGGGGGCGCCAAGGAAATTCTCCCAGGAGGGTCCCGCTTTGTCTGGCAAGGGCGGCGGCGGGGTCAGCACGTGCAGCCGGGAGCGCCGGGGCCGGGCTCCCAGCCGAGGAGCGACGGGGAGGAGGCGCGACGCGCGAGGGCGGGCCCCGCGCTACAGAAGGGGCGCATTGTCAAGTCCCGGGCCGCAGCAGATTGCCGCTGTCCTGCAATACCCTCGCACCCTGGCACCGCGCCACTGGCACCACCCGCGGGTTGGAAATAGCTGCGCCGTTCCCATGGCGACCAGGCAGCGACTCCCGCCCCCGCCGCCCGCCCCAGGCCCTCCCCGCCCCGCCCCGCCCCGCCCGCTGCGCAGGTCCGCCGGCCAGCGCCCAAGCCGACTCCCTCCCACCTGGGCGCCCCCCCGTAACCTTGGCAACAGCGGCCGCGGCGCATGGTGGGAGAGAAGGGGGGAGGGAAGGGAGGAGGAGGGGAGGGAGGGGAGGGAGGAGGAGGGAGGGGGAGGGGAGGGAGGGGAGGGAGGAGGAGGGAGGGGGAGAGGAGGAGGAGGGGAGGAGGCGGAGGGGAGGGAGGCGGAGGGGAGGGGAGGGGGGAAGAGGGGAGGAGGGAGGGGAGGGAGGCGGAGGGGAGGGAGGCGGAGGGGAGGGAGGCGGAGGGGAGAGGAGGGGGGAAGAGGGGAGGGGGAGGGGGGAGGGGAGGGAGGGGAGGGGAGGGGAGGGGAGGGAGGGGAGGGGAGGGAGGGGAGGGGAGGGGAGGGGAGGGAGGGGAGGGGAGGGGAGGGGAGGAGGAGGCGGGGCGCAACGCCTAACGCCGCTCGGCCGGCCCCTTCCCTCCGACCAGCGGTTCAGCGCGCTAGGCCCGGGCTCTCGCAGACGCCCCGGACCCGGCCCAGGCCTGGCCAGCTCTCGGGCGGGGCCGCCGAGGGGCCCGGCCTCAGGCGCCACGGGAGCCGGCGCAGGAAACCTCCTCTCCCCGCCGCCTGCCCTCCTGGAAAGGGGGGAGTAGGGGAGGAAGCTCCGCGGTGACTGAGCCTGCGGGAGCACCGCGCTGACCGCGTTGTCTCCTTGGAGCCTCCTCTGGCCCCGCCTGACCTCCCGCCCCTCGAAATCCTCCCCGAATCTCCCCACCCTTCCTCCGGCAATGGGTGGAGGCCTTGGCGGAGGGTCTCCGGCCTGCGCAGCCCAGTGGAAGGGGGGCCGGAAAAATAAAGCTTTCTGCTGCCCGACGGCCGGGGGCCGGGAAAAATCGGGAAGTGTGGGCCGAGGGGGCACTGGGCTGGAGGGGGAATCGCCCTCGGGCGCCGGGGTCGTGCGTTCCAGGGAGCCCCTCCCAAAGTGCACTGCACGCTGTTAAAGTCCTTGTAGCTCCTCGGTGGGATTGACGCCCCCACCCCTCCCTTCCCAGAGGAAGCTTTCCACTGTGCGTAACCCTCGCGCTTTGGTTTGCTGGTGTGGTGTGCAGGGAGTGTTGCGGGTCCCCAAAAGAGTGTCTCAGCTTCCAGGGTGATTGGGTCAGTACTGAGACTTTGACCGACCAAATGGGGGGAGGGAGGGGTGGAGGAAAGAAAGGGGCAGACTAGAGAGTTTCACTTCCACCATCCCTCTTCAGGGGCAGAGTCTACCCCTGACTTCTTGGAAGGTGAGTTCCTGCAGGGCAGAGCCCCTGGCACATAAAAGGTTCTGAACTAAATTAACGTTTATGAAGGGATATGATTAAAACCAGATACAGCAGTGCCTCCGTCATTCAGTTGTCCCGGGTGGGCAGGGCATCCCAAGGAAATACACTTAAAGTGTTCAGGGTCCCTTGAAATTTGGCCCCAAATCAAAGGAACCTAATAAAATAATTAATACTCTGCATTTGTAAAGTCTTTTCCTCTAAGAATGTTACCTCATTCCAAACATATTTTTTACTTCAAGTTGGATAAAATTCCAAAGCAGAAGAAAGGATTCATATGGGGCAAATAAGTTTCCAGCTATCCATGGTCAGAGTGGAGGAGCATAAAGAGTTAGCTTCGTTGATTCTTAAAGCCCTGTGATTTCTTTGAAGTGGTATGGTGGGGTTACTTTGGTATGATCGAAAGAGTTAGGGGATGTACAGTCAGAGGACCTAGGCATGAGACTTGCTGGGCCATTAGGCCTAAATTTCCTCGTCTGAGAAATGATTACTGTGACGATGAGATAATATGAAGTATTCTTCGTAAGCCATAGGATATGCCACATAAATGCTTTAGTTACTGGGACTGGTATACAAGTCATAATTCATATACTGTAGCTGCAAAATACTTTCCCAAGACCTTACTGGTTATTTCTCCAGATATACTAGTAAGACACAGACAACCTCTTTCCAGTCACCTCTGAATCGGGGAAGAAATTCATTTGTTTTTCCAGGGCCACTCCTGTATCCTTGGCTCAGTTTGGCATCAAAACGCCTGATGACTTCCTTTTTACATCTTAGCCTATAAGATAGCTTCAACTACTACACACTCCAAGCGTAGGCATCAAAACCCAAGTCCAGAAGACAAAGGAGTTATAAAAGAATAAATGTTGACCCAGGACCAGAAAGACAATCTGTTGTCCAGAGAACAAGACAAGAGGGTGCATGGACTCAGGTGCCAGATGTGCAAGCGGGGACGGGCAGGACTGAAGGGCTCTATGTGCTGTTGAATCTCCTTTAATATTACTATGCACTGAATTGCGCTCCCAGCCCCTGCATTCATATGTTGAAGCCCTAACTCCCAATGTGCATCTGGAGATAGGGTCTCTAGGAGGTAATTAAAATTGAGTTCATAAAGGATTGTAGCCTTATATGAAGAAGGAAAAGAGAGATCTCCCCATCACCAGAGTGTGTATATAATGAGAAGGCAGCCGTCTGCAAGCCAGGAAGAGAGCCCTCACTGGAACCCAACCATGCTGGCACACTAATCTCAGACTTCCATCCTCCAAAACTATGAGAAAATAAATTTCTGTTGTTTAAGCCACCTAGTCCGCAGCATTTTGTTATGGCAGCATGAGCAGACTAAGACAAATATGTCTTTGCTTGGAGCTGAACACCCTTCCTACCACCTCTGCCACCTGGCATTTTGTTCAGCACTTCCACAGTTGTCTCATTTTTAATTCCTAACTGTGTGAGTTGGAATTGGCAGGATTTATTTTTAAATGAAAGAGCTAAAACTCAGAATGATTAAGTGACTTGCTGAAAGTCACACAGATTGTGAATGGGCCAAACCAACACTTGAGTCTCCCCAGACAACATCTAGTCAACTAATGCTAAGTACTTACCATGTGCTAGGTTCTGATCTGGATTATGGGACAAGAAAGATGAATGTGATTTAGAGATGGGAAGGGCACAGTCTGGTCAGGAAGAGGAACATGTAAACAAATCATTACAGCAAAGAAAAGTGTCTACAAGGATAATTGGCCCAGCAGGTTTTTGGGGAAAGCGTTGCAGGCAGAGGAATCCTGGGAAAACATGGCTTTTCAGGGAGCCACAAGTACAGCTTAGAGCAGAGTATAGTGGAGGGAAGGAAGAGGCAGAGATGCTCCACAGGCCATTGAAGATACTGTTCCTCTTCCTCCTGCCCAAGGACTCTGATTGCCTCCCCAGGGCCTTGGCCAAAAAAGAGAACTGAATTTGAACAGAGATCAAGGCAGTCCTTAAGGGACCCAATATCCCTAAGGAGATGCAGCAGTGAATTCTTCAATTAGGTTCATATTGACCTTCTATAGTAAATTATCTTTGTTTGATTGTTTGAGCTGGGGGGTCTCCTAAGGGTTAGTTTATTACAGCCCTAACCACTTGTAAATAAGTGATAATGTGCTTTAATTAAGAGAAGATATGAATTGCATACCTATTCATTTCACTAGCAAGTGTCAATGTCTATATAGAATGGCTGGTTTCCAGAGGCACAGAGTCTTACTTAAACTAATACAGGATCATCCCTCACAATAGAAATGCAGAAAAGGATCGTAGTTAATGAAGGGACTAACATCTGTCTGCTCTGTTTTGGGAGCATTAGTCCAAGTTCTTACCAGTTGGATACGAGGATTCACTTACCTTCTACTGTTTTCTTTACAAGTTGCATACTTGTGTTTATCACAAGTATGACTTGTGATATCTGACTTTCAGGGACTTATTAAATCGCAGCACACAAATGCCCTCTCTTGGGGAGGGACTGTAGGTTGGGGAAGAAATGAACCCAGAAGGGTTATATGCACTCCCAGCCCCTCTCCCAGAAACTGGGTTCCGCAGGTCTGCCCACCTCCCCAGGATGTTCATTCCGCACACCAGGCCAACAGCCAATTTAAGGGCTGGTTCTGGGATTTCAACATCTCTCTGCCTGGGACGAAATGAAGACTATCACCTCTGCCTCACTGGAGATCTCATTAGAACTTGAACTCTGGTCTTTGTTCTTTCCCAGCGGGTTTCCCAGCGGGTACAGTGGAGAAGGTGAGGGGAGAAGGGGGGTCGGTAAAACCACAACTCCCAGAGCATCAAGGGTCCGACGGGCCTCTGAGATCTGGATGTGAGTTAGCAAGCAATTACCTACAAGACAGCCTGGTAACCGGAGAAGCGGCCGAAAGAATTTGATTCTACTCGCTCTGTGAGAGGATGTCTGCCTTCCCTCAAGCACCCCACCCCTCCCCAGCTTCTCAAGGCTAATTTCACCACCTTCTGCCTACTTTCCAAGTGATATTCCACCCTCAGTGGAAGCAAGGTCCCAGGGCTCAGAGGCAGAGGGCTCTGTTCTGGCTACATTCTGCTTGGTTTGGCCATTGTCAACATCACTGCTCTTTGTCTATATTGGGAGAAGGGGAAAGAATCAGAGGGTGCTGCTACCCTCCCTACTCCAATACCCCTACAGCCTTCAAACCCTTTGGGGGAAGAGAATTTAGGAAGAAAGAGGTGACTCAGAATTTTCTCAGAAACCGGAGTGGGAGCCCAGCTGGGCTGCAGGAAGTGTGGGGTCTGAGTGAAAGAAACCTCACATTCCTTTCTCTGTTTGGCTGTAAGCTTCCCCCTGCCTACTGTTGCTGGGCTAGTCCCCCCCCCCCTTTTTTTTTTCACTTTCTCTGGTTCAGCTGGTACTGAAAGGCCTCTACATAGATAAGATTAAGGTCCCGCACTTATCTTCAAAGAATTTATGAGAAGGAAAGAATTTCAGGAGGTTAAAAAAAAAAAAGTACCTAAATAACAATACAAGGCAATTATATGTGCCTAGGAGAAGGGCCACTGCAGCTAATAGTCCCGTCATTTCTCACCTGAATTATTGAACGGCCCTGTAACTGGCCCAGCCTCACCCTGCCTCCAGGCTTTCCTCTTCTTCCACTCCCCATCTAGTCTCCACACAATAGCCGGTGATGGATCTAAACTCAAATCCGATAGGGTCCCACCCCTACTTAAAAGCCGTCCTTGTTGGCTACCCCACATCTTCCAAGATGAAACCAAAGCTCCTAACATGGCACCCTAGCCTTTTGTAGTCTGACCTCTTCCAATCCACGAAGCCATTCCCACTCCACACTCAGGCTCCAACAGGAGTGAAGCATTTGTGATGTCCAGATACTACCGGCTCTCTGGCCTCAGGGCCTTTGCACAGGCAGCTCTATCTGCCTGAAATGCTTTTCCTCTTACTGGCCACTTGGCTAACTCCAATTTGCCTTTGGGGACTCAGCACAGAAATAACTTCTACCTCCCAGGAACCCTTCCCTGATACTCTGAGTTAAGCACCCCTCATCAATATCCCCTTATCACCACAGTATGAAGTCTGAATTATAATGAGTTTTCCATCCCTCTCCCTTGTAAACATCAAGTTCCTTACTCATCTTTGTACCTAGAGCCTGGCACAGAGTAGACACTAAATGACAGTTGGATGAGAGGCTGCCCAGCAGGCAGAGGAGCTCATAGAGAATATGGGAAGTCATTAGAGGCTTTTGAGTCAGAGGCTGATAATATCCGAAAACTATATTGTAAGTTGAGTAATCCATTAGTTATTCAGTCGTGCTGGGAGGAGGGAGGTTGAGGGAGCCGGGAGAACGACTGAAGTAGTAAGGGCTGGAAGTTGAGAATGATGAAGACTACAGTGGGGACTGGAAAGGGGATGGAAATGAGCTTCACGGTGGAGGTAGGGCTAGAAGCTTGAGCAAGATATTTGGATGTGTTTAAGAGGGGGATGCGGGATGAGGTGAGGCCAAGGTCTGCAGCCCTGGTGCCGGAGAAGGAACTCGAATAGAGGAAGCAGACCAGGAAGCAGACCAGAGTTATGAGAAGGCACTGGATGCAGGTAGCAGTGGGAAGAGCGCTGCGCGGGAATCTGATAGAGGAGATGATCTGTTTGTTTTTAGAAATAGCTTCAGCTAATTAGGACAGAAAGCAAACCGACTGGAGGACTTTTGAGCTCTGCGTTGCTTTTGTCTCTTGGTGGTCTAGGCATGGAAAGCCTAACAAGCTATAGGGCCTTATCTTGTCCTTTTTTTTTTTTTGGCCATGCTGCGCAGCTTGTGGGATCTTAGTATCTTAGTTCCCTAACCTGGGATTGAACCCTGGGCCCTCAGCAGTGATAGCGTGGAGTCCTAACCACTGGACCTCCAGGGAATTTTTTTTTTTTTTCTTTTTCTTTTTGTCCTTTCAAAAATTGTGATGAAGGCTCAGGAATGGTGCTGCTCGGTAAATCTCTCCTCCAGCTTCAGCACAAAATGATCCCACGCCAAGTAGAGCTATTAATTGTTTTGCATTTCCCCCATGCTCCAGAGGACTTTGCTGGGGGATAATGCTGTTTCTCCATCTGGAGGGCACTATGTTTTATCAAATACACAGTTCTCAGTTCATTACCTTTTTTCTCCTTCTCACATTCTTCCTGTTTTCTGACTCTGAGTTTATTTTAGTCTCGTGTTTCTCTTGAAATTATCACAGACATCTGTCGCTCCTGCCTTCACCATCCGTCCACCCATCTCTCCTCTCCCACGCCTACCCTCATCTCCTTAACCTCTCATCAGTTGCTTTACGAGACCTAAAACTGCTCAGCTTCCCTCCCTCTTCTCAGCATCCAGGGCCTCTTTGTTGGGCACGTCTCAACCTGTTCTCAGTCTCAGACTAACCCTCCACAACACCAAGAATGACAGATGAGGTCAGACTTGCTTGGGAGGGAAGGAAAGGCGAATTTCTTACCCAGGAAACCATGCTCATTCATAACTGGCTTTCCAAATGAGAACAGACTAGTGTGTGTGTGTGTGTGTGTGTGTGTGTGTGTGTGTGTGTGTGTGTGTGTGTTTTCTGCTGACAAAACCCCCAAGCCTGCTTTCCTCAGAGCACATGCCTGCATTCTGATGTTTTAAACTCTGAAAATATAAAGAGGACGAAGCATTAGAAATATACATCTGTAGATTAGTAGCTGGCAGGTGCTAGGGTTTGGGGGAGTGATCCTTTATCCTTCGGGATCCTCTTGTACATTGTTACCTTGCCATCTGGTAGGCTGGGGTTGAAGCTGCAAGAGTCTTCTTGGGCTGAGAATGATGCAGAAAATGCAGGCGACTGATCCTAACGAGGTCCCTGGAGTGATTTATTAGCGACTCCAGTCTCCTTTTATTTGACAGGAGAAGGAAAAGAAAGTTGTTTATTCCTTCTGATAAGAGACACTTACTTAGTAGTTTATATATTCAAACCCCATTCACCTCAACAGGCCCTTTCAATCGACACCACATCCTCCCTAGCTATCATCTTGGTGCTCTTTCGCCTCTTACGCCAAATTTCGGTGGGGGTGGGGGGGAAGCTACAGCCGGAGCCTCCACATCCTTCCTTCCACTCCCTTTATGATCAAGTTTTCTCTTCCATCTTCTACCTGAATCTCTCTCAAAATTCACCAGTGACCATGTTTAGTATTCAATGTTCCTGTTTTCCGTGACTTGTGTGTTGCCCATCTCCCTGTGTAGAAGCCTGATTCCCACCTTTCCACAAACTGTGATCCTGCTGACAGAGCCTTCTTCCTACTCCAGCCCCTAACTTCATGCTTCCCCTTCACTAGGTCCTTAGCTTCTGCCCTTCTCTCTCGCCTGCAGAGTTTCTTTATGCTGTCAGCTTTAAGGATCAGCCCTAAACTCGGCTATGCTCCCCCTGGAGAGCAGCATATGAAAAGGCACAGAAGCCTGCAGCTAGTCCCACATGGCAGGAGGCAGTGTATGAGGAAAGGAACGGCCAGAGGGAGCCAGGCTTGAGTGACCTCAAGGTGAGAAGTTCAAGCTAGACACCACCTGACCCCCTGCCACCACCACCCCCATCAGTGGAAATAACTGCTTTTTACTTGATGTGCCCTGTAGATCACCTGGGGATCTTGTGAAATGCATATCCAGTAGGTCTGGGGTGGGGCCTGAGACTTTGCATTTCCGGTAGACTCCCACATGACCCATGCTGCTGGTCCAAGGACCATACTTTGAGGAGCAAGGGGCCAGATCACACTCACCTATGGTCAGATTTTCTGGGGGGGGGTTCTGTGTTGTTTATGCATCTCATCTGGAATGTAACCCAACTTGAGGGCCAGGATCCAGTTGTTTGCATCTTTGTATTCCCTACTGATGAGTTCCTTCTGGGTGTTCCTGTAAATACTTAATTGATGGAACCCAGGGCTGAGTTGTTTATATCTTCCGGCTTTGCTTTACAAACGCTAATTTATCTTCAAATCACAATCGTGAGGTAAGTGGATACTTTTTTTTTTTTAACTACAGATAGAAACCAGGAAAGATGAATGACTCTCCAAGTAGTGAGTCACATTTTCAGATCCTGGCCTACAAGTCCCTGGCTCAGAGGGATCCCAGTCCAGGGGGAATTCCAACACTGCCTCTGCTTGGGTTCTCACCTGCCCAGGCAAGATGCCCCACTCACTCTCTGAACCTTGTTTCCTCTTTCCTGACTGATCCGTAGGAGACCCTCCCCTCCTCACAGAGGAGCTCAGGAGCCTTAAGGAGCGGCAAACTCCATGTTAGGAGGCCAGATAACCTCATGCTGAGGTGACTAAAGGGTTGAGAAGCAGACAGCTGCGCCAGCCCACGCGCTGGGATCGTCCACACGCTGCATCTTTACAGCTGCTCTCAGCAGTGCAGACTAGGAGCACCTTTTAAAAGACATTTTGAAGAGGGAGTGAGTGAAGTGTAGGGAGAAAACCACAGAAATCACTGAGTAATAACGACCTCAGCATAGCGGCCCATGTACTCTAAGTTCAGCTTCTGAAACTGAATCTTTGGGTTCAGGGATTTATTTCTCCCATGGCCATAAAAATAAAAGCAACTCCAGTCTCTAAAGTAGGTCACGCAGTTAGAGAGAGAGAGAAAGGCTCGTGCTGATAAATGCAGATGTCAAGGTGCTTTCACCCTTTTCCAAACCAAAAACAAAAACTTGGAAATTGTCTGAAGAAAACAGGAGGTTGTGGTGCAGCTTGAGAAAAGCCAGGGGGAAGAAAGTGGGAGGGGCGCTCCTGCCCTGGAGAACGTGACTCCACGGCGATCCCCCCCCATCCATGACTGTTCCCACCCCACAGTCTCTCTTCACGATCTCCAGCTCACTTGCTGCCCATCACCTCTGTTGCATGATTCCAGTGGGTTGTAACTATTCCCCACTCCCACTTCTGTTAACTCACTGTAAAAAGTTTCTATTAATCAATCAAAGCCTAGAGAGGAAAGACAAAGCAAAGAAGCACTTTGGGACTTCTCCATTAGAGGAGGCCTGGGGATCCATTTTCTGTTCTAGAAGGCAGCACTGGGAGTTCCAGCAAAGGCAAGGGGGATCTGTGTAGCCCACATTTGGGCTACGCTGACTTTGCCTCTCCTTTCCCCCATCTGGTCCAAGCCAAGCCGGCTTTCAGTGGCTGCTCCTGTTTCTAAGATGGATACTCCCATACCCACTCCCTGCTATTATGCTGGAATCTGGGGTCTGGTGAGGCACCAGGGTTGGACCACCAGCAATCACAGCTGTGGCTTGATCCCTGGGGGGCAGAGCCTCCGGAGACTGCAAGTCTCAAGTTCAAGAAATCCAACTCTGCTCCTTCGTAGCTGGTGGTAGCATTCCCAGTGCCAGCTCCTCCCTGTGCCTCAGACCCTTCCCCAGGCAAACGATAAATGTGAGTGCCCTAGGAAGAGGATGGAGGGAGGGGAATCTCAGAAAGACCCAGCAGAGACAGAAAAACAAAACAACTCCAGCACTGAAGAAAGTATCTGTGCCACAAAGGGCAGGATGATGCTGTGACTGGCTAGATGGAAAGAGCCATGCACTTGTGGATCAATTTGGAGAAAGACTCTTAATGGGTGGTGTCCTGGATTCAGGAAAGGCATCAAGTGTGGGGAGTAGCCTAAGGAAATCCTGCCCTCAGAGACAACTTCAGTGCTTTGAGCAGAGGGAACAGAATGGTTTTTTACCTCAGAGAAAGCAAGTTGCCAGCAGCTGCCCTGCCCCAAGACTTGAGAGGTCAAATGAGTTGAAGAACAAGCAGGTGGGAGCACATAGCTTTGGCACAGCTCTGAGCGCTAGAAAAACTGAAAGGAGCCTTGCCTTGGCATCTAGGGGAATGATTGGGCTGGAGCAGCCTGACAGAAGCCCAGTCCTCAAAGCCCGGGGAGAAAGCAGAGGGCTGGGATCAGGGCCGACTTGGTGCCTAGAAGGGGCGAAAAAGGGACGCTGCATCTCACCTTCATCCTGTAAGTTAGGGATGTGGCTTATGACACAGAGACTTCGTGTGACCAGGTCCCAGAAAACTTGATTATATAAAATAAGTAGATCTACCAACAAATATCAACAGGCCTATTTTATAACAGTCTCCTAAGAGAATTGCTACTGGAGAGGCTCGGTGGTGATGACCAGGACCAGCCCTTCTTTCTGCAGCTCCCCAAAGCTGACAGCCAAGACTCTTTCTCACCTGCCCTAAAGCGGGCAGCACCCAGCAGTGGAAACTGCTTCTGATCAGCAGAGTGGGGAGAGGGAGAGGCCCTGTCAGGAATCCAGTCCCTGGAGGCTTCTCCCTCCCTGCTTGTAGAATTCCAAACGTCTGAGATAAACCGCAGGATACAGTCCAGCAACATCCCAACCGGGCTATATTCCTCTGGGAATGAGCAATAGCTAGACAGAGATTTTATTTTTAAAACCCTCATTCCCACTTGGGGCAGGGGGTGGTGGTAGGCACTGGGGAAAACTGTGCTTGGATCGGGAAGGGGGCATTCTGCTAGACGTGCGTATCCTTTTACACTTTTTGTTCTTACATATTCTCTTCTCTAGTGTACCCTCAAGAATTGTTACTGAAAAACTCCTAGGGCCATGAGTTAAGATCACAATGATTCCTAACATCAACTCTGCTTCTACTCTATTTTTCCTCCCAAGGCTTTCCACTGGGTAGAATTTTAAATTTGAACAATGGTTCAAAGGCTGAGAGACAAACTGCTCATTACTGGAAAGAGTGCCAGGAATCCTGGGAAGCAGACCTCACTCCCCACCAGAGTTCTGTACCTAATCGGAAAGGCTTCTTTCATAGTCACGGGAGGGTTAGATTAGTGTTTCTTTTCATTCTCGTCTTCTTTCAGGAACTGCTGGGATAAAAGCAAGCCTAGGAGAATAAAAAAATTCACAAATAGGACAAGAATAAAATATTTAGGGCAAGAGATCAGAAGTTCTTTGGTTATTCAGTGAACTGAACTAACTCTACTTTAAAAAAGTATAAGGAAGTAAACGTCCATCAGACTGCATGTCACAGTGGGTATTAGCCTTTCGACCCCATCTCACAGGCTCTAAGCTGAGTTGTTATGCCTAGCAAGTTGAAGTGATAAAATAGAGTTTTGTCATCATGAAGTCTGTTCCCGATATTTACTCTATCTTTATTCTGAGATGCATTCTACTAAAGTTGTTAGATGGCCCATTCCCTTCCACTTCTCATCCAAAAATCTAATCAGCAGTGAATGGTAGGAACGCAAGAGTTATTATTACCCCGTTAGGTGCCTTAAATCAAAGTCAGTCACTCCGAAGGGGCAGTTCAAGCTTTCCAGCTTTCTATCATTAGTTCCTTTCCCCAAATACAATCAGTGGTTTCTGAGAAGGAAGACGGGCTTAAAGAGACACAGTTGAGAAGTGTTGTACTAAAACTTATCACCTTTATTCACTATTGATGTGATCTTCCTGTAGTACTTGTCAAAAAGCACTTTAAACATCTGGAAGAAAATTTTTTCCCGGACCAGACCTAAGGTTAAATTGATCAAAAAACTCCCGCCCAGAGTTGTCAAGAAGTGGTTAGGTACTAAAACTATGGTTCGTTTCTAGTCACACTGAATCTGATAACCCCATCCTGGCACCAGGAAGGCTCTTTTCCAGGACCTATCAATTAACAGGCTTAAGAAACATTCTATGCTCAAGTAATTCAGGCTAAAAATAACTCTGTGGGCTATTTTTTTTCTCTACTCATCCACAGAAAGCATTTGTGTGTCAACAAGATCTTTGTTCCTTGAGAGTTTTCACTCCAGCTTACTCCTCCCTGAAAATAGTTGTTTGACACAATCAGGAAAGTCACAGGGTTGGTGTGAGGTATAGAGAACAGCAAAACTATTCTAAGCTGTGTGCACTGCCAAGTGTCCAGAGGAAAACAAGAATAAAAGAACCCAGAATTCACAGATCGGATTAACTTAAAGACAGACTCTCCTTTCCCCTCCTTTCTTACAAATATACACAGTTCTTTGACCATAAATAATAGATCCGAGTTATACATAGAACTTCTACATTAACTAACAATTGCACGCTTACTATACTATGTATGAGGTACTTTTCTAAAAACGTTAGGGGCATTAACATTAATTTTCACAACTCTATGAGGGAGGCACAATTATCTCAACTGCATATCCGAAAACACTGAGGCACAGAGAGATGAAGTAAGTTGTCCAGGGTCCCTCAGCTAATAAGGGGCAGAGCCAAGATACGAACCCAGGAAGTCTGGCTCCAGGTCCCAGCTCTAACCATGACACATACTGCTTCTACAATCAGATAATGATCTTTACTGATTTCCTACAAAGCTGTATTTCCCTATCAAATATGTCCCATTTACCTTCTCTAAATTAAGCAGACACATGGTCCCATGGTTCATCTTAATGTGAAAACAAGGATCAATGGGGATTTTCATCTCAACCAAAACACATCAACTCAAAACACACCGAATGTTACCCTCTTTCAAATATAAAAGTGCACTGAGACAGCTGTTCAAGCATAATCATTACTTTCTAGCAACAGGAAATGTTTGCAGAATTAAGGCCCTGGACATCTTCAGTTTAGGCAGCCAGCATGCAACAGATCTCTTGTGGCTATAACAGAACTAGTCTCTGAAAGAAAAACAAACTAATTTTAACAAGACTCTGATTAGGGAATGTTTAATTCTATGAATATATTATTTATGGTGATGAAGCATAACGTAGAAAGTTCCTTAATGAATCACTAATAAATTTGCAAAAATGTCAAAACACGGGCCTACTCCGCTATGACAGAAGTTTATACCGTCAGGATTTTAGGGAGGGCAAAGCACCATTCATAAGCTCCTTCTGCCCAAAGGAAATTACCCTTTCTTAAAGCTTTGTCTAATGTTTCCTCAATTTCTCCCATCTCAAAAACACCCAATCTATTCATAAGATGTTTTAGAACAATTCCGTCTTTTAAAGTGCTATCAACCGTATTTTAAGACACCATTCTCTGATTTGCTTCTGAGACAGATAATTGAATACCTTTCAAAATACTGACCATTTTGCCTTAGACAAAAAGCTCTTAAATGCAGTAATTGTATTTAAAAAAAAAAATAGATGACTTGGCTGTCATCATCGAAGTGTTTGCCATGGCCCAAACACTGATGTCACCCTTTGGGTGACAAAAGCAAATCTGGTTTTGCTAAATAAACTTGTCTAGCCCTCCTTGGCCTACTGGCCTTATCTAGCTTGACACAAGCTATTTCCTTTCACTGATGCATTTACTTTCTACAAATATAATTTAAAAAATTTTTTTAAAGCACTGAAAATTCCATCCTGACATCCACTGGAATGCAGAGGTAGCCCTGATCAGCTGGGAATGTCAGTCTCATCAGCTTCCTTCATATGTCAGTTTTTTTTTTCAGTAACAAAGTTGAAAGATGACCCATGTGACCTAACAGGAAACTAAAAATTTTAAGTGAAAAACACTTCCGTGGATGGGAAGGGCTTCAGAAGTTGGCACTTAAGTTATTTAATATTAGACACAGTAAGACTGGGCTGTAAAAACTCAAATTGCCTAGACTTTAGAAAAGGCAGTTGCAGTGGCAGGTTTCGAGAAACTGGCCTACCACTGATATTAGTATCTAAGAGCACTCCTCTTGATGTGGACGAGAAATTAAACGTGTCTCTCTTGATACTTAGTGAAGCCAGCAAACAATGTCCCCAGTGTGTGAACCACTGATATTAAGAACCACACCTTCAATTTTCCACGTGGACCATAGTTCCCCTCCTCCCACTTTCCTCCCTCCCAACCCAGACAGGTGATTACAGACAAGGAGGCGGTGAAGTTGCTTCAAAATATTTAATACGTGTTAGACACGTAGTTACATTTTTATACAAAAATCAAGACGACGAAGGAGAAAATACTGTACAAAAACCTTGTCAGCTCCCCCAACCTTTATACAACAAAGACTGGAGTCACTATCTACAAACCCATAAGGTCTTTCCACTTAGGGCTTCTGTCTGTAAACTTTGCTTCCTTAAACAGTTTTTAAAAGCACTGTGTAGTAGGTCTGATCTAGAGCTTTTAAAAAATAAATCTTTTCTCTATAAACTCCGTATTTCCAAGCTTGAACTCTGCCGTGAAGTTCATTAAGCATTTTCCCTGTGGGGAAGACAAGGGCCGCTAACGCTCCCCTTTCCCAGAGTGATCACAGGGTATAAACGTTTCTTCAGGGAGAGAGAAAGGTGGGGAGGGAGAGAAATACCACAAGCCCCTAGTCCAGACGAAATCCCTCTAGTCTGAAGATATCCTGTGAGGAAACGCCGCTCCTGGCCCCGGTGCGGCTCTAGCTTCACGTGAGGAGTGTGTAAAGTCCCTTCCTCCCCCGACAGCGAACGGGGAACTCCCCGGGCCCGGCCTTTCTCGCCGCTTCCTTCTCGGTGCTGCCGGCGGCGGAAAGTCCCTGTCTGCCCCCAACCTCCCAAGCCCAGGGGAAGGGGGGATGCACTCCAGAGAGACAAAATAGTCTTAATTCAACGAGACAAACTAACAGACACAAACACAAAAGTCCACGATCGTGCTCCTCCGACACGCCTCACACTGCCCAGTCTCAAGAGGAGACCCGAGAGGCTCCGCACAGCCGGCCGCCAAGCCCGAGGGCAGTCGGTGCCGCCCGGCGGCACCCGGTCTCCTCCTCGCGCTCCGCGCCGACGGCCTCTGGGGCGTCCTCGCAGCCGGAGAGGCCCAGCCCTCACGTCGGGACGCCCGCTGCTCAATCTCCTTCCCGCTCGGGGACCCGAGGGCTCAGAAGGCCACGATGGCAGTGCTCCAAGGGTTGACGTCTCTCAGCACCGGCTTATCGCAGCAGATCTGCCCGGGCTCGGCGGCTTCCGGACCGCTCTCCTCTCCCTCCGCTTCCTCCCGGCCGCCCCCGGGGCTTTTCCGTAAGAGTCCCGAGAAGCTGGAACCGAAGATGCTAATGAGGTTAGCCACGTTACCGGTCTCCATCTCCTCCTCCTCCTGCGCGGCCGCCGCCGCCGCCGCCGCCCCGCCCGACTGCTCTTCTGAGTTCCGGCGGGGTTTCTTGAGCGGGGTCGAGCCGGGCGCCGGGCGGTCCGCGGGGCCGCCGCCCACGCCCTCCGCGCCGCGCTTCCTGGGGCAGACGGGGGGCGGCACGGGGGGCTCGGGCCCGGCGGGACTAGGCGCGCGGCTGCCGTCCACGCGAGGAGAGGCGCTCGTCTTGTCCTCGTCCCCCGGGGGGCAGCCCCAGGGACGGCGCGCTGCCCCAGGCCCCTGGGGGAAGACGTCTGAGCCTCCGGCGGGAACCCCGGCTCCTCCGACCGCCGTCTCTCGCGGTCCCTCCACGCGGCACCAGGCAGCTTCCGCCGCCTCCGCCTCTCCGCCCTGAAGAGTGTCCCCGGCGCCCGTCACCGGGGCTGCGGGCTCCGCGTCACCCGCCCGTGGCACTTCTAGGACGGCAGGGAGCTCCAGCTGGGGTTCGGGCTCCGGCCAGGCGGCACAGGCGGCCGGCGGAGGTGGCTCCCCCCAGCACGCGGGTGGCCCGGCCACCGACTCCCCAGGCTGCTGCGGCAGCGCCGGGGCCCCCGGGTGACCGGCCAGGTAGAGTCCGGGGCACGGGTCGCTCAGGTAGACCTGGCGGGCGCTGCGGAGCACCAACGAGACCAGGAGGTTCTTGTGCAGCTTGATACCGCCGCGCTGGGCCCGCGAGTTGTAGATCTTGCCCAGAGAGATGCTGACGATGCGGTGAGCCTCCAGTTTGAACTCCATCCTGCCTCGCCTTCCCAGGGCTGGCGCGGAGGTGAGGGAGTGAGCCCCGACCCACCTTCCGAAGCTGAGACGGGAACGATAGGCGTCAACGAGTCCGCCCCGGGGGTGGAACCTGAATCTCTGAAGACTCCGAATAGAAACGGCTCCGGCGACGCGCTCGCAGGCTCTTGCGCCCTCCCCACCTTAGCTTGGCAGCCAGGTTGGGGTCGGGTCGCTAACTGAGGGCAGTCCGGCCTCCGGGCGCCTTATAAAGGCCTCCCGACAGCCAATAGCGAAGGGCCGCCAACCGTTCCGGGGCCGATCGGCGCGCCCTCGTGCGCCTCGCGCGGCCAATCGGAGACCGAGGAGGGGCACCAGGGCCATTCGAACGTTGGTCCCGCGGAGCAGGCTCTTAAAGGGGGCGACGCGCGCGACGCTGACCGGCGGGTCGGGGTCAGTGCTGCGAGCGGCGGGGGCCTGAATGGCCACGGTGTTGTTTGTACTTAAACTTGCTGGCCTGTGTGCTACTTGCCGGAACCAAAGCGAACTAAACCATTCGAACTTTCATCCGAGTATGGTGGTGGACTTTGCTCTGCAATAAAGTCCTGATCCTTCCCTGATCAACACTCCTCCCTCCCCCGCCACCGTTTGCAAGGCGTCACACTCCTGTAAGCTCCGGGGCAACCCGATAGAAATGGAGATGATGGCAAAACGTGGCACAGGATACCCTTGGATAACAAATAGTGTTACTACAAGATATTTAGCAGATATTAATTTTGGATAAATCCCTTGCCTTCTAGAGTCACATACACTCATTAGCACCTGTCAATTTTAACACCGAAGAAAGAAAAAGAGGGTTCTAAAAGTTCCAAAGTTTCTGACTGCTTATCAAGGCTTTGTGCCTACGTACAAAGTTTTTGGTTCTCCACTAAAGCTAGCATCTATCACTTTGTTCTCTAGATTCTAGAACCAACACTGTTGTCACATCAGTTACAATGAAAGGTGGTACACGTTCTCCACAATGAGTTTTCTTCAACACGAGGACTGACCAGTCCATCCTTGGAAAAATCTAACAAGTTCTAAAAATACAAATAGAGAAGTCCTGTATTCCCATCATGATGTCATAATTTTATTTTGTGTCAAGGTAAAAATATAGGGGAAGAGTGTTGCGGAATTTTCTGGTCAATCAACAACTCAGTCTATTTACTGATCCTTACAGCACAGGGTTGTCCAGGGTCCTAGACTGGGTTCCTGGAGAGTCAGTTTGAGTTAGTCCAACCTAAGCTCCACCACAAACCTGCCGATGACTCTGGTAAATAACCTTAGGATGCTTTAATTTATCCAACTCTAAAAAGGAGAAATCACGTACACATCTGCTCTATTATGCAGCATCTTTTGATGAATGACAACTCTCAGCAACAATCTGAGTTATAAAACTAAACACAGGGGCTTCCCTGGTGGCGCAGTGGTTGGGAGTCCGCCTGCTGATGCAGGGGACACGGGTTTGTGCCCCGGTCCGGGAGGGTCCCACGTGCCGTGGAGCGGCTGGGCCTGTGAGCCATGGCCACTGAGCCTGCACGTCCGGAACCTGTGCTCCGCAACGCGAGAGGCCGCAGCTGTGAGAGGCCCGTGTATCGCAAAAAAAAGCAAAAAAAAAAAAAACTAAACTAAACACAGTTTTCTTGGAGTCCACGTGGAACACTGGCCTGATATTGCATCAGGGTTTGGCCAAGTAGTGTATTTAGTTAGGAAAACTATTAGTGAAAGGTGAGCTTGATTATGGCTAATTCATAATCAGGAGGCCCCCAAAGGATGTGATGGCTCAGTAATTATCTATTCCCACAACTTAATGACAATAACAGACACCAGTTCGTGAGACCCAGAATTTCTCCCCTCTAGGAATCTTCAGCTCGCATAAAGAAGGAGATAAAATAACAACACAAGTAATTACAAAGGCAAGCCATGTGTTTTGAGTAATAACATGAGAAATTTTTTCTTCTGTTTTCTCTTTCTTTGAGAGCTGGCCGTCACTATAAAACACTAAGAGCTCAGACTCTGAAGACAAGCTTCCTGAGTTGGAATCCCAGCTCTACTTTTTACTTGCTGTGTGACCTTCGGAAAATGACTTCACTTGTCTTGGACTTTTTTTTAATCTTAAAATAGAGATAATAATAGCGTCTATCTCTTAGAGCTTTTGTGAGCAGAAAACAAGGTAACACATTCAAAGCTCTTAGAAGAGCCTGACATATAATAAACTAGCAATGGACGCCAGCTATTAGAACACATCACTCCTCACATGACTTGGGGTGGAAAAAGAGGCTGGGGAAGGACGGAACATAGATGGGAGAAAGTAGTTGTATTTGAGGTGCGTGTTGAAAAACCCTGAGGTGGGCTCCACAAGTTCCAACCAGCAGGAGCAACAGAGTCCATTGTAGGGAACACCTCATTTGGCAGAGATACTAGCCACCTATAGTAAGTGGAAAAGACTGGAAATAGAAGCTGGGGTTACATGGTAGTGGGTTGTGGATGCCTCAATGAGGAGATGGGGCTTCCTACAGGGAGCTACTAAAAGTTGTTGAGTAAGAGAACCTCAGAATGCATTCTAGAAAGGTCAGTACACTTAATTACCACTTAATTATAAAGGGGACCACTTAATTATAAAGCTCTTGCTGGAGTTCAGGCAAAGGGTAATAAAGGTCTGAACCAGGTGGAGGTAGCAAGAATGAAAAAGCCTAGAGACAAAAGGAACTTTAGTGATGATCTGGGATGCCTTCACCCACCCAAACAGGTCACTGATAGAGCAAGCCTCGGGGGAAGACTTCCAGACCCACCTGAGCTGGGCATTGCTCCATCCTCCACAGTGGAAGCAGACTCCTTCATCACTGTCTTCATTACTTTCTCCTGTCATGCCCAGGGCCCCTCCCAAACTGTGCTCTCATCAAAGGCAGGAGCCCATCTCATTTGTAGCCAGGAGATATAGTGAAAATATTTAACAACTGTAGGATACAGGCACTGACCATCAGGACAGAGTCCTGGAGGCCCTTACAGTGCTGGGGGTTATGGGCAGGCTCCTACAGGAGGGGCTGCGTGGCCTGGAAGGGGGGCACTCAAGAGATTCTGCCAACTGGCATGGAAGCATTTCAAGGTTTTAACACTTGGGATGGCCATGCCAGGTGCGTACTGAGTGATTATGCACTTGAACTAATGAATCCCTAACAATGATATTGTCTACCAGGCACTGAGCTAATCACATATAGGCATTATGTATCATCCTTATAAAGTTCTGAAAGTCCATGTCATTATCTCCATCTACAGGTGATGAAACTACGACTCTGAAAGGTTAAGTAATTTACAGCTGTAGGTGGAGAGGGTGGGCTTCAACTCCGAACCTATTTAACTCTAAAGCTCGAGTGTGGGGTTCTGGGGCTAGATTACCTTGTTCCACTTCTTACCTGTTGTGTGACCTTTGGAAAGTTATTTCACGTCTAGGTGAAATAAGAAAATTATGTTTTGTAACACGGGCAAGTTATTTCATCTTTCTGTGCCTCAGTCACCTATTGTGTAAAATGGGAATTATAAGAATACCTACAGTGTTTAGTACAGTTTCTAGTGCCATTAAAACATTTATTTATCGTGATTGTTATTATTATACCAGAGCCTAGCTCAGTACTAAGCACATGGTAGGTGTGCTGTTAGCACCTGTTGAATTTTGAATGCTTTTTCTACTACACCAAGTAATAGATGGTCAATAAATGTTTGCTGACTTGAAATTGAGCCTGATCGCTCTTATTATCAGGAGTTCCTCTAATCCTGAGAACAAAACAGAACCTTGAGAACTCATCTCTGGAGGACCTGGGCTCTCATGATTAGCAAGCTTCACCTCCACCTATCGGGAAAAAAAACGGGAAGTATAGAACGTACTCTTCTAAGCTTTAGAAAGCAGAGTTAGAATTTGCCGTCATCCATCTTTAGGATTCTCTCAGTTAAAAAAAAAGTTGGTAGCACGATGAGACACACTGGGGGTATCAGAAGGACAGAGGAAGCAACTGCTCTGGAAGAAGTGGCCAGAGGATGTCTATCAAGTCTGTCCTGCCCTTCCACCCCCCACCTTCTCCACTGGGGCACGAGCAGACTAGCGCGCTGAGTGCTGTGGGCACAGCTGTCCCCACTCAGGCACTGTTTAGGCTCTGGCCCGTGGATTCCTTTTAACACAGCGCCTGTCTGCCCACTGCTGTTGACTTTCTCGTTTGCATGACGAATTGAAGACTAAGTATTACTATCAGATGATTACAGAGCTTATATTGCCTTAAATGGAGTCTAGTCTGTGTAAGAAGAATGCCAACCCACTATGGATCACGCAAACAATAGCTCTGTGAGAAGTAACCATGGGTGAGTGAAATAACGTTATGTCCTACCTTTCAATGTGAGGACATTTGGAAATTTTGGGGGGTCAAAGTTGCTTATGTAAGTGAATAATCATTTGTATGGCATCCCGAGTCCTTCAGGAGGAAAGCTCCACTGAAATATATTATAAGCACTTTTTTGTAAATAATACTCCTCTTGCTCTTCTGAGAACAGGCAAATCTACTTTTCAACTTTTTCTCTCTCGCTATTCTAGCATATTTTACATCTTTTTTCTTCTCTTGGCAGCTTGACAGCTATAGAATTTCTTTATCGTCAGAGCATTCGGGGCTTCCCTGGTGGTGCAGTGGTTAAGAATCCACCTACCAGTGCAGGGGACACGGGTACGAGCCCTGGTCTGGGAAGATCCCACATGCCGTGGAGCAACTAAGCCAGCGAATCACAACTCCTGAGCCCACGGGCCATAACTACCGAAGCCCGTGCACCTAGAGCCTGTGCTCCACAACAAGAGAAGCCAACACAGTGAGAAGTCCGCACAGAAGCCCCTGCTCACCGCAACTAGAGAAAGCCCGCGTGCAGCAGCGAAAGCAGCCAAAAATAAAAAAAATTTTTTTAAAAATAGTGTTCAACCAGGGGTGGGCACCAAAACCGGCCTGTCTTTTTTTTTCTCCTCCCCATTTCCCTTCCAAAACTGTTACAGCCCCGCCCTCTGTCTTGTCCTAAATTTTGTATGTTGGTTCAGAGAAACTTAGGATGTTTTTATGATCATCTTTGTCATACCTCACCTCCTTTAATACTCCAAAGAAAAACAAATTCCCTCAATAAGTAGAGCATTCAAACTCATTAAAATGAGCGTGGCACCCTCTCAAGCCACAGAATGAAAAAACACCACTATAGAAGACCCTAGACCTGCACTGTTCAATACTGTAGCCCCTAGGCCAAAGTGGCTAGTGCAACTGATGAACTGAATTTTACATTTTATTTCATTCAAATCTAAAACCTGAAATAACATAAAATCCTTTTACTGAAACCCAACTTGACTGTGTCATAATTTTGAGGTTTGAATGGTTAGCATCCAAACTGATGCTGTAGTTGTAAAACACATAGCAGATTTCAGAGACTTAGTATCAAAAAGAGAATATAAAATATCTCATTAATGTTTTTAAGAATGGTTACATGTTGAAATGATAAAATTTTGAATATATTGGGTTAAATAAAATTATTAAAATTAACCTTTTTCTTTTTACATATGTGGCTCTAATTATATTTCTATTGGACAACACTGCCCTAGGGATAATAAAGGGATAGGGAGGTGTGGACATATAAATATGTATGAGCATACTGTGAGCAATTAACAAATGTCCTTGATTGTTGAAGAGGGAGAGCAAAGGGAAGATAAAGTGAAAGGGAAGTGAAACATGAAACACTTAGATGGTTGTAGAGGTGAGGAGAAAATCAAAGAAAAATGTAAAAAACACAGCTAATTGGCCAGAAGAAAGTTCTTTCTAGAACTGAGAAGTAGCCACAAAGTTAGAGAAGCCCAATTCTACGTAACTGAATGTGACAACACATAAATTATCACAGTATTATTTTAAAATACAAACATGCACACAAATGTCAAAGAGAAAGCCTACTCACTTGGACAGCCTCATTCTCAGGAGTTCTTAGCGTGCATTGAGTCTTTTCAATTCTGAAGTCCACCTGGAATTGCAGGACCATTTGTTTTCAATGTGCCATTTTCCTGCACAAAAACCTTCAGTGGTTCCCCATGACCTTTATGGCAAAAATCCAACCCTCTGGCCTGGTCTTCAGAGTACTACATACATTGTTAAAGACAAACAGCCTGGAATGGGGGAACAGAGCCTGGCTTCTTACCAGCTGAGCATGGGTAGATTTGCAGGTGGTCCTTGTTTTGTAAAATTGGGCAGTTGGACTAAATCAGTGGTCCTCAGAAGAAGGCTGCATATTAGAATCACCTGGGGAGCCTTAAATATCCAGTCTCCCAGACCTCACCCCAGATGACTCAAATCAGAATCTCTGGGGTGAGACCCAGGCAGTGGATTTTTTAAAGCTCTGTAGATGATTACAATGTGCAGCCACGTTTCAGAACCAGTGGCCTAGCTGATTGTTTTAGGATCATTTCAGGTACAGAATTCTATGATTCAATGAATCTAGGCAAGTGTTTCAAACCTTTCTACTACCCTGAGCAACATAAATGCCCCACCTCTTCCTCAGCTGGACAGGTGTAATCAAAAGTATATGTCTCATCTGCTGCTTCCTCAACAGAATGCACTCTCCCCTCCTGCCCAAACGCTGCACCACCATTTCCTCCAGGAAGCCTTCCACGGCCACTGGTATTTACAGTGTGTTCACTTGGGCACACACACTCATAACCTAACATTCATTTGTTACTTAAAACCACAATACCACTTGTTACCTTATGATACCCTTATGTTTTAGTTTTGTATTTTATTTACTCACATGTTAGTTATTTAACTTTGATGTGGACGTATTTATTTCCCGATAACAATATAAAGTGCTGAGAGATGCTCCATTACACTTTTTTGCATCCTGTTTCCACTACACCCAGAACCCTGAGTATCGCTATGTACATATCAAGGGATCAATAACTATTTGATAAACCAATTAATGGGTTCCCAAAATTTGAGGCTAACAGATTCGAACACAGCCAACTAGAAGGGGGAGAAAAGAGTACTTGACAAATTATTCTAGTGGCAACAACCAAACTATCACCACAAATGCATTTTATCTTACCCTGGCTCATAATTATTCATGACCCTAAGCTCTACCATTTCCCTATAAAAGCTGTTTTTCACATAAAATAAGGGGTTTTTGTTTTTGATAGACGGTTTGCTTTTGTTGCCATGCTGTTTACATATAGGTGATACTATTACTGAGAGAGTAGTTGCTTGCCTACTCTGTTCTAATTAAACATTACCGGTTATGATGTACTGAAAACCCTACTGGCTATCAGCACCTCATTTAGGGGCACGCTATATCTCTTTCAGCCAATAAGGAAGTCTTGCCTCATCTCCCCACTCCCCCTTCTAATTGCTGTAGCTAATGGAACAAATTCTAATTCATCAGTCAAGTCCATTTTAGATCAACACAGCTGATTTAAATTTCAACACGAATGCTCATTCAGTTTGAAAACCCCAAATCACTAACCCATCTCATGCTCATTTTTTTTTTTTTTTTTTTTTTTTTTTTTGCAGTACGCGGGCCTCTCACTGCTGTGGCCTCTCCCGTTGCGGAGCACAGGCTCCAGATGCGCAGGCTCAGAGGCCATGGCTCACGGGCCTAGCCGCTCCGCGGCACGTGGGATCTTCCCGGACCTGGGCACGAACCGTGTCCCCTGCATCGGCAGGCGGACTCTCAACCACTGCGCCACCAGGGAAGCCCTCATGCTCATTTTGCCTAAGCAAATTCTGAGTAAGTATTTATACAGACACCTCCTCCAGTGTAAAAGGAAGTTTCAGATCTGCTGTCTAACCAGGAGCTAGTGTGTGGATTAGCAGATTTATGTTTATAAGGCAGTCTGAGCTCTTTTGAGGAAAAATGATTGTAAAATAGGCGGCACTCTCATATCCATCCCCTGAACCATTATCACTTATAAATTTCTCTGAGTTCAGCTCCTTTCTTACTGAGATAATTCCTTTTGGCATTCCCGGAAAATACCAAAAATATCATTGTGAAAAAAACAAGTGTTCTTTAAAAGTCAAGTAAGTCTAGACATCGTTCCTTAGGAGAATTGGTCAAGGAAGAAAAAAATAGTTATAAAATGTTTTTGTGGCATTGCCCTTTTAAGAAGCGTAACATTTTTGGTTCCCAGTCTTTTCGTCCCCTTTCCTAGTAGGCTGATGCAATGCTTAGGAAGTTTCAGAGTCACGTGGGGGGGCCCTGCCTGAGGTCAGAGTCCTGAGCAGCCCTTTCTCAGTGTGGGTCATTTTCTGTTTGATTTTGAATTTGTCCGCGCTGTGCTGGAGTAAGTGCGTGTCGCCGTGGGTGTTCTGATTACTGTGCCTGGGTAGAATTGTTTTCTAGTGTGTCAGTGGGTGCTGGCCCAGGCCTGGGGGATCTGCTTAGTCATTTTGGCCTCAGTGGTTTGAATAAATGCTGTGGTCCCACTGGATGGCAGAACCCCTATGTCTCTTTTGTTGTGATGGGATTTATGTTTGTTTGGGGTTTTTTTGCTTGTTTGTTTGTTTGGTTTTGTTTGTTTTGAGGCTTGTAAATGATTTTAAAACTACTTTGGTTCTTGGGCCAATATTATGTTTATGTGTTTCCAGTTGGCTAGAAGAATTAGTTTTCTTTTTAAACATTAGTTTGTGTGTTTGTGCTTGAGGAGGAAAGGAAGCCAGTTATCCCCCCCAGCACCCCCCCTCCAGCCCCACCCCCCCCTCCGGCCCTACCCGCACCCCCCCCTCCCCCGCTTTGGGAGAGTAAAATAGAATGAAGGAAAGGGTATGGCTTTGTTCTTTTTTTTTTTTTTTTTTTCCTTCAGTGAGATCTAACTAGACTGGAAGGGTTTGACAAACAATTAACAATCCTTCCCACTCAGCTGCTGTTACCCAAAATAGCATCTCCTTGGCTGCCAGGGTAGATGGGAGCCTTCAGGGGAGGAAGACACAAAGGTGCCCTCTTTAGGAAGCCTGAATCTCTGTGAGATCTTGAAGGCAGAGGGGGAAGCCCAGGGGATTAAATTAGCAGGCAGCCCAGGCTCCACCTGGAAGGGAAATAGATAATAGGCTTTAAAGACAGGAAACAGCTTGTGCTCCAAAATAATAATTTTCGAAAGCAACACATGATGGTTGCTGGGAAGGTTTTCTCCCCACCGCACACCCCCAGTTCATAATTTTGAAACAAAATCTCCGTTTAAGATGCGACTCAGTCAAGTCTTCTGGTATTCCTGTAATTCTGCTCCCACCTCGCCCCCGTGTTGGGAAAGACCGTTCCAGCCAGGTTTTTTCTAAACCTGACTCTCAGTTACAGAAATTGCTCAACAGCAGGTCTGGAGAGATCTGATTAGGGCTGGTGTTGCTGTTTTTTTCTTTTTTCTTCTCTGCCTTGTCCTCTTTCTTTTTTCTCTTTTCCTTTTTCTCCTCTCTCAGCCTGCCATTTTTACCTCTTCCCCTGGCTTTTTTTCTGAAAGACTGCATCTCACACTCCCACATGTCAATTTGTTCTGCCAGCCAGGGCTCTCTGGGGTCCTGAAATGTCTCCTGTCATGAGAGGGGATGTGGATGGGAAGAGAAAGCACACGATGCATTAAACAAAGGGAACAGACCAGCGACCTGACTTCGAGAAGGTGGGGAGCCTGAAGGCAAAGGAGGGAGGTGGAGAAACAGAAGGACCAAATATGCCCCCAAAGGATTAAAAGATTACACACATCAAATTGGATTCTAGGTTTTGCTGTTTTTAAATTTCCTTGAAAATATACCCAAAGGGACTTAAAGCAGCTATCAAAAACGGAAACCTGTTCCATGAATTAACTCACAGTGAACCTCAGCTGCTAGAAACCATGGGCTTGGTTCCTTTTGCATTGAGTACATGCTTCCACTCTAACAATAACATTCTGGCTCATGGTCTGATCATACAACCATGTCCCTCTGGACTGGGACTTCCTTGAGGGCAGCAGACAGGTGTACATCCTTAGTGCCTAGCACAGCACCTGGTCCAAAGGAGACAACAGAATGTTGGAAGTGTTGGGGTGAGTGGATAGATGGATGGATGGATGGGAGAATACATAGAGGAAGACACTTAGAATACTCATAAATTATCTCTTTTTCTCCTGATATTTTAGAAAAGGGAATATACGATTGGCAAACTCTTCTAACAGATAAACAAAATAGAGAAGTGATATGATTAACTTTGATGTTCCAACAACAGTTGTTCCTCATATATCGTCTTCAGCACCTAGCACCGTACATGGCATGCACAGGGTTACACTCAGCACATGTTTGTTGAATTAATGATTTAGAAAGGAGAAAAACAGTTATCCTCCCTTGGGGGAAAGGTTTCCCGGAAAGAGAATGGAGGAGCAGTATATAGCACCACAAATGTAAAGTGTTTTATGACATTATCTTTCCCAACTTTGACTTTGTGAAACATCTTAAAGAAGAAAAATACCTCATGAAGAGAACGGTATTTTGGAGACCAGGGAAGGGCTTTCAGAGTAAAGAGAGTAATGGGGATTTGTATGTGCTGTACTATTTCCAAAGGACCCTCCCACAAAGTCATCTGTGGCTGACTCAAATGTTAGACGTTAGGACCCAGAGATGCTTTCATTCTTTTTATTTTGGCAAGGACTCTGCATGGTAGAGGGATGTTAATTAGAGAGTAAGGTTGGTGGTAGAATAGCAGTCAGAATGCTTGCAGCCCCGAGAGCATGACTTCTGCCCTGACCCAAACTGGGGTGGGAGAAAGGCTGTGTGAATCCATGAAGGACCGCTATGATGCTAAACAAGTACCTGATTATGCTGATACATAACCAACATTTGGTAAAACAAGGTAACTCAACCTGGGATTTATCACTCATCTAGCTTTAGGTCATTCGTTTTCAATTCCTCTCCCACTCCCCAAGTCCTGCAAAAAACAACAAAAAGCATAGGAGAGCTGAGATTTACATAGGCCAGGAGCTTTATCAAGCTCTGAACACAGAACATGCCTGGGAGGTTTTAGAAAGGGCAGTTAATTGGTTGGCTCCCGAGAAAGTGTTAACCCTGAGCAAAGCTGTGTTACTACCTCATTAGCAGATGAATTCTACTGACTGTTCTCTGCAGTCCTGTATCACTTAATATCCTGGGCATTTCTGGAGGTGGTTTTACAATATCAAGTTGTATTGACTAGAATTTCAAACTAAGACTATTGGCTCTAAAGCCCTCGTTTATGAACACTAGATTAAGAAAAGATAAGGGAGTAAGTATGTGCCTGAAATACTGAGCCTGGTTCTTTCTTCTCTGCTCAGAAAACCTGTGGTAGACCTGGGCATCGTCATGGTTCCTGGCCTCTCCTGTGAGCACACAGTGAGCGGTGAGCAGCGTTCCAACCCACCAGCTGTGTGGGAAATGGGCCCTGGGACCAGTGAAGGATTTGATGTCGCCGCCTCCATATCCACACACCCACCACCACTCTCTCTATGGAGCAGAGTGGGCACACTTAAGATATCACATTCGCCCCAGCGTCTTCTCCAGTCCTTCAAGTTGAAGTTCATTCCAGCATGGATTTTTCATGTCACTTATTTTTTGGATGTATTTTCTAGAATTTTCCTCATACATGTCTTTCTTTCTACTTGATTATAAAATGGTTCAAGATAGGGACCTTTTTCAACCTCTGTCTCTCCAGTAGAAACCAGCCTACTGTCTTGTATGTAATAGGTACCCCATAGACATCTGTTGCTTTGAATTTTTGAGAGAGAGCAGGGGATAGCGGAGAGAACACTGGATGAGGAATTAGATTCTCCCGGGGTTCTGCCACTAGCCAGCCAGTCCCTGAGCAAGCTGTGGGACTTCACGGTTCACAAGATCCTAGTCTGTGAAATGATGAGGTTCATCTAAGGTCCCTTTGAGTTCCAACACACTAGAAAAAGAGGAACGAAAAAGACTTTGCGTAGCCCAATTTTATTTGCCACATTAGTGGCAGTGGAGAAATATTTTAAGGAAAAAGGAGCTGTTTCCTAAATGTTTTCAGGGTTTATTAGAATCTCTGCAGTTTGGGCTCTAAACCCACAAAATTTAAGAGGACAGAAACAGCCATCACAACATTCTACTTAACTCTTGAAAAAAAACCGATTTGATGTCATTTATCCAATGAAGATGCTCTGTCCACTTGTACTGGGCCCCAGACGGGGCCCTGGGAACACCTGGATGAGTTTGGCCCCATCCAGACCCAACATCACAGAATATACTTTCTTTGTTGAAATCTCCTTCCTTGGCTTCTGGGATGTCACCATGTAGCATTCTGAGCTGATCAAAAAAGTCGTTAGGGATAAAGTGAACAGAGGATGTGTTTAATGTATTCTTTTTATTTGTTCATTCAACAGCTATTTTTTGAACACTATGACGTGCCAGCTACTGTCCTGGGTGCTAGAGATACCTCAGTGAACAGCACAGACACATGCGGTGCCCTAGCACGCTTCGGGCACAGGTGCTGCTTCATTAAGGGTTGGATGATAGCTGGAGCTCTTCCACTCACTCCCATCTTTCTGTACCTTATCCTCTTCTGCAACTAGTAGAAGAAAAAGTAGCTCAAACCTCTTTCTCTGACACCGTGAGCCTTGGTCCTCAGTGCTCCA
The DNA here is from genome assembly GCF_963924675.1 of Phocoena phocoena. Taxonomy (NCBI): domain Eukaryota; kingdom Metazoa; phylum Chordata; class Mammalia; order Artiodactyla; family Phocoenidae; genus Phocoena; species Phocoena phocoena. Next base: position 137,087,478 of record NC_089219.1, on the reverse strand, counting down.
CTTGCCCCCCCTGCCCTTCATCACAGAAGAATTACCTTTGCCCTCTTGGATCCCACCTTTGTCCTTGCACGTAGTCCTGTTGTAGGACTGATCACGTTGAACTTCTATTGGATTCTTACCTGTCTGTCTGCCCTACAAGGAGGTGAGCTGCATCACACCTAACCACACATGTGGATCAATTCCATGAGGAACTGCCCCTAAGGAACTATGCAGTTAACTGAAGTTCAATCATTAGGTTGACCAGTACAGTCATAACGGAAAGCATTAGTCACACCCCTTATGTCACTAAGAGCCCCAGAAAACAGGTGATGCACCAGACTCAAGGTACAGCTGTGAACTAGTAGAAAACAGCCGCTGCAAGGGAACCAGCTTGATAACCTGACAATCCAAATAGCGGAAGTATAATCAGTCTTAAGAGGTAGCCCTCCTGCCTCTGCAAAAAGAGGCTTAACATCCAAATCATCTTGAGGTGCTCACCACCAAGTGATGAACATTTTTGGTCACATAGGTTGATGATGCTTACCTTAACTTAGGTGGGGACACCTTCAAATTGTAAAAGACGGCAGCAGGATCCCGGCACCAAATACATTATGCTTTTTCTTCTACAGGGTTTTAAAACAGTGGAAATGCTCCCAACACTCCCCAAACAAATTATTTTAATATTACAATCTGAAATTACCAAACTCTAATAAGACAGCCTTTTCAGATTATTCCATTGTTAACGGGTCCCCTTAAATATCTTAGTTTACAATCTGATTGCAAATGAAATGGGATTTTTCTAAAAAGGAGTTTGGGGGTAGCTGTTGATAACAGGCACAGATCACTTTAACAAGCTAGAGCTATCAGACTGTTCTATTATTTGGCCAGTCTCTACGTGGAACTAGTCTCATATAAGCCATATAATTACAAGTATCATAAAAGAAATGAGTTGCTGCGTTGTCCTTCAGTTAAAAGAAATATTTTATTTGTAAATAATTAGAGATTCACAGGAAAGTGCAAAGATAGTACAGAGAGGTCCCAGGTACCCTTCACCAAGTTTCTTCCATGGTTACAGTTTACATAATTTTGGTACAACATCAAAACCAAGAAACTGACACTGATACAATATATGCCTATAGTTCTATGCAACTTTTTTTAGTCCCCTAATATATATATAGATATACTTTTAAATTTTATTTTATTTATTTACTTTTTATACAGCAGGTTCTTATTAGTTACCTATTTTATACATATTAGTGTATATATGTCAATCCCAATCTCCCAATTCATCCCACCCCCACCCCCACCCCGCCGCTGCTTCCCCCCTTGGTGTCCATATGTTAGTTCTCTACATCTGTGTCTCTCTTTCTGCCCTGCAAACCGGTTCATCGGTACCATTTCTCTAAATTCCACATATACACGTTAATATACGATATTTGTTTTTCTCTTTCTGACTTCACTGTGTATGACAGTCTCTAGGTCCATCCACGTCTCTACAAATGACCCAATTTTGTTCCTTTTTATGGCTGAGTAATATTCCATTGTATATATGTACCACATCTTCTTTAACCATTCGGCTGTCAGTGGGCATTTACCTTGCTTCCATGACCTGGCTATTGTAGATAGTGCTGCAATGAACATTAGGGTGTATGTGTCTTTTTGAATTATGGTTTTCTCAGGGAATATGCCCAGTAGTGGGATTGCTGGGTCATATGGTGGTTCTATTTTTAGTTTTTTAAGGAACCTCCATACTGTTCTTCATAGTGGCTGTATCAATTTACATTCCCACCAACAGTGCACAAGGGTTCCCTTTTCTCCACACCCTCTCCAGCATTTGTTGAATGTAGATTTTCTGATGATTCTAACCGGTGTGAGGTGATACCTTATTGTAGTTTTGATTTGCGTTTCTCTAATGATTAGTGATGCTGAGCAGATTTTCATGTGCCTCTTGGCCATCTGTATGTCTTCTGTGGAGAGATGGCTATTTAGGTCTTCTGTCCATTTTTTCATTGGTTTGTTTTTTTAATATTGAGCTGCATGAGTTCTATGTCATTTTATCACATGTGTAGATTTGTGTGGCCACCACTGCAATCAGGACACAGGTCTATCATCTCTCACATGCTACCCCTTTATAATCACACCCAGCCTTTTCTCCGCAACCATCCCTAACCTTGGCAACTACTAATCTGTTTTCCATCTCTCAAAATTTTGTCATTTTGAGAATGTTATAGAAATGGAATTATGTAGTATGTGACCTTTAGAAATTGGCTTTTTTCAACCAGCCTAATGACCTTGAGATTCATCCCAATTGTTGCATGTGTAGTTTATTCTCTTTTATTGCTGAATAATATTCCATAGCATGGGTGTACTGTTGTTTTATGGAGGGACATTTTGGTTGTTTTCCATTTCTAGCTATTACAAATAAAGCTGCTATGAGCAATGTGTACAGATTTTTATGTAGACATAAGTTGTCATTTCTCTGGAGTAAATTATCAGGAGTATAATTTGTGGATAACTGTATACTTAGTTTTTCCAGAATGCTTTTAGCATTCTGTGTGCCTGCAAACAATGGATGAGTGATCTAGTTTCTCTGCATCCTTGCCAGCATTTGGTGTTGTCACTACTTTTTATTTTAGCTGTTCTTATAGGTATGTAGTGATATCTGTGGTCTTAATTTGCATTTCCCTAATGACTAGTGACGTTATATTATAAAGATATGAAGTTTGCAATCAGTTTTAGATTTTCCTTTGGCAAATCATTTTACTCTCTCCAAGCCTCAATCTTCTCATCTGTAAAATGAGAGAATTTAACTATATAACCCCTAAATGACCTCCCAGTTCAAAAAGTCTGTGTATCACTGATCTACCTTAGGTGAGTTTGTTTGCAAGGTGAGGAGCCTTTTAAATTTTCCCTTTGTGCCTCAGCTATTGCCATCTGCCAACAATTGCCAAAGAATGAATCTTATCCATGGGCTTCACTGACATTTCCATGAAATGTGTGACAGTTCCCTATGTGTTTCATTTGGCCCTATTCAACATTTAGTTACATCATCAAAGCCTGAGCAAAAAGATCCAGCCTTTCACAATTTATAAGGGACTTTATTAGTTTCTGATTCATTGTAAAGTTGTTTTTATTCATTTGTTCCTGAGGTTCACTATGGAACATAGTTTAGTGTAGATGATACCTTATAATTTCCATCAAGCATGGACTGAATGCCTACTGTGTGCAGATAGGGTGATGTGCTGGAAAGAGCACAGCTGTATATGGAGAAGGACTTGGGTTTGAATCATGCCTCTGCCATTTATGAACTGTGACCGTGTCAAGAGATAGAACTTATCTGAACTTCAGTGACATGGGAATGCCTGCTGCTGAAGTTATGAGGAATTAGAGATAATACACGTGAAGTGCCCAGTTCATAGTAAGCACTCCATAAATGGTAGCTATGATTATGCAGGACATGGGGAGTAGTCCCTGGAGAAAACCTAGAGGAAGAGACACAGCGCATGGCATGCCCTGCGCCATGTGCTTTCACACATTCATATCTCCTTTAACTCACATGTCAGCACTGGGAAACAGGTACTTACCTGTTTTTATAAAACGGAGGCTAAGAAGTTAAATAACTTAAGATCACCCTGATACCAAGCGAAGGAGGTAGAGTTCAAATTGTGTCCCTCAGCGGTGTCCAGTCTAGCCAGACAGATATGCTGTGTGGAAACAGATAAATTCCAGCACGGAGTAGCCGGTGTCCATTGTGGGGCAGAGCCAAAGAGCACTGAGGGGTTGAGAGACGGAGTTAATTCTGAGGACTGGCCAGCTGGGGAACGCAAAAGGAAACGAGAGGATTAGAGCTTACTCTGTCTCACTGGACATCTCTGAGTTCCTAGATGTCACCATCACAACTGCCTGTTGGCCCTGGAAGCCCAGCCCAGCTGCTGCGGGGAGCGGGGCAGCCCTAGGTTTTTCCAGTCCTCCCCTTTCTCCCTCCTCTCCTTCATTAATGCAATATTTATATGCAGGCTTTCCTGTCTCCATTAGACTCGAAAGTTTTATCCAACTTGTGCTGTTCAGCGTTATCACACGAGGTCACTGTCAGAATTGTATTTCCTCTATTAACATGAAGCCCAGGGTCTATTTTACAGAAATACATTCCAGATTACCTTCCCTAGAATCATTCTGTATTATGTGAGCTTGACTTGCTTACAAGCACAGGTCTGGGCCATCTCTGCGCTTGCTAATTTTCAAAATGTCATTGGGCACTACTGCCTGTATAGTCTGGCTTGTGGTAGGTATTACAGAAATTCATCTAGTCAATATGCACATGTATTGAGTGCCTGCTATGTGCTAGGCACTGGAGTCTCAGGCCTGATGGAACATACATTCTATGAGTGGCTGATTAACTAATGAAAGACATAAGAATGTAACTTGAATATCACTGTCTGTGGCAGATTATTAGTGAGAAACTGGAGTAAATAAACTCTGTGGCTTTAATGAAAGTATAGTGTCTACAGTACCACACAGAGAAGCGACTCATTCGTGTGGCAGAGGCCAATCCTTGAAAATGTCATCATTGGGCCTATAAACATGTCATCTTGTAGACTGATCGCAGGTCTGTGAATCTGGGCAATTTACAAATCTTTGAAATTTGATCGCAGTTTCAGTTGCAAAGGCCTAACTTGGGTTAGAGCAGCTTGCCTTTGGTCCTCAGCCCTCCTTGATCCTCAGGGATCAATGACTAATTCAGTTTTTTTTTTTTTTTTTTTTTACATCTTTATTGGAGTGTAATTGCTTTACAGTGGTGTGTTAGTTTCTGCTTCATAACAAAGTGAATCAGTTATACATATACATATGTTCCCATATCTCTTCCTTCTTGGGTCTCTCTCCCTCCCACCCTCCCTATCCCACCCCTCCAGGCGGTCACAAAGCACCGAGCTGATCTCCCTGTGCTATGCGGCTGCTTCCCACTAGCTATCTACCTTATGTTTGCTAGTGTATATATGTCCATGCCTCTCTCTCGCTTTGTCACAGCTTACCCTTCCCCCTCCCCATATCCTCAAGTCCATTTTCCAGTAGGTCTGTGTCTTTATTCCTGCCTTACCCCTAGGTTCTTCATGACATTTTTTTTTTTTTCTAATTCAGTTTTTTTAAAGTCAGGTGGCAGGCAGCCCAAGTTCTCAGCCTCTGAGGGTTACATCTGGTTTGGCAGCTTCCTGTGGTAGATCATACAGGGCCCGTGTATCTGTAGCTGTTATGTAATATGCAGAGTATATGCGTTGGGATCTTTTAAGTACATCAAGGTGTTGTATTTCAGCAGATGATGGGACTCCAAATGTTTTACTTTTTATTATTCCAGATTTTCCTGGAATTGTCACCTTTTAGAGTTTGTGTCTTTTCCGGGTATTCCCAGAATTCTCTATTTAGGCTACTGTCATGTTGCTTTAAAAAAATAGAGAGCTTTTACTCAGTTCAGCTAACAAATTCACCTTAGAATCCACACTGATTCTTCAAAAAGGGAAAAAGGCAAAGACTGCTTTAGCTTGGGGTTAAACATCTCATTTTTCCCTTGGTTTCACTTCCTTTTCCATTCTAGTGGCTTCCCATTTCATTCGGAGCCTCCTGTTCTCTGAATTTCTTTTCCATTTAAGAAGCTATTTTCTCAGAAAACAAATATCATATATTAATGCATATATGTGGAATCTAGAAAAATGGTACAGATGAATCAGTTTGCAAGGCAGAAATAAAGACACAGTTGTAGAGAACTACCGTGTGGATACCAAGGGGGGAAAGCAGCGGGGGTGGGGTGATGGTAGTTGGATGAATTGGGAGATTGGGATAGACATATATACACTAATATGTGTAAAATAGATAACTAATAAGAACCTGCTGTATAAAAAAATTAAATTAAATTAAAAAAAAAAGAAGCTATTTTCTCAGAAGTTGTTTTTCTCCTTAGTTGTTGCCACTCTCTGGCCCCTGTTTTGCTTCTTCACAGGTCTGGCTGCTGCCACGGCACTTGCCTCAGCCCCAGCCTCGGCTTGCCAGGGCTCCAGGCCAACCCAGCCTTCCAGCTGCCCCTCAGCTGCTCACTCCAACTGTCCAGCTCTAACCGACTCAGAACCTTCTGGTCCCAAACATTCTCTCACACCCAACCCACACCAAGGAACAAATGCAGAAGCTTCTGCTGGGTTCAACTAACACTGAATGGGAGGAAGGGGGAA